>NC_061510.1:342679669-342823000 GCF_022539505.1 Lolium rigidum
GTATGTGCATTGTTATGCCCTCTCTATTTGTCAATTGCCCGACCGTAATTTGTTCACCCAACATGCTATTTATCTTATGGGAGAGACACCTCTAGTGAACTCTGGACCCCGGTCCGTTCTTTATCCGAAATACAAATCGTTGCTATTGTTCTTTACTCGTTCTTTGCAAACAATCATCATCCACACTATACATCTAATCCTTTGTTAGCAGACAAGTCGGTGAGATTGACAACCTCGACTGTTTCGTTGGGGCAAAGTACTTTGGTTGTGCTGTGCAGGTTCCACGTTGGCGCCGGAATCCCCGGTGTTGCGCCGCACTACATCCCGCCGCCATCAACCTTCAACGTGCTTCTTGGCTCCTCCCGGTTCGATAAACCTTGGTTTCTTCTCGAGGGAAAACTTGCTACCGTGCGCATCATACCTTCCTCTTGGGGTTCCCAACGGACGTGTGTCGTACACGCCATCAAGCATATTTTCCGGCGCCGTTGCCGGGGAGATCAAGACACGCTGCAAGGGAGTCTCCACAATCCAATCTCTTTACTTTGTTTTTGTCTTGCTTTATTTTATTTACTACCTTGTTTGCTGCATTATATCAAAACATAAAAAATTAGTTGCTAGCTTTACTTTATTTACTATCTTGCACTCTATATCAAAAACACAAAAAAATTAGTTACTTGCATTTACTTTACTTGCTTCATCATGTTTCCTCCTAAGTTTATTCTTAAAGATGTACTGGTAGGCCGAGGGTCTATCCTCGGGAAAGATAACATAGAATTTTTTCACTCATATTAGCACGGCTGAAGATTTTGAAGATAGACACTTGGTAGAACTTGCTCCTACTTATGAAATTGCAGTTGCTTCTTTAGTACACGCGCTAGAAGCTAGATTTGTTAATCTCAATCTCGTAATTCAACATATGTTTCTTACACTTAGTGATATGGAAGAAGGAGAAAAGAAAGATTTTGTATTAGAAACCCTTCTTAAAGAATTTGGGGGAATAGCAAGAGAAGCTAGAAAAGTCTTTACTAAATATAATATGCTTGGATCTTATACAAACTTTGCTAGCACCCTTGAGAAGATGGAAAAAGATAGACAAAAGTACACTAATAAAGTTAATTATGAGGGGGATATTAAAACATCGATACCGTGCAAGTTCTTGGGAATGTGCGAGGCACTAGAAAAGAATTTTGATTGGATTGTTCCCGAAGATTTGTTTGATGAGAGTAGCAAGCCTAAGGGTAATAAAAGGGAGCCTCCGAAACTTACATAGATAAGGTACAATGCATAGTTGAGAAAACTCCCAACACCTCTCGGTTATGATATCGATGCTCCATCTCTTGATAACACTTTGATATACACTTCTCGCGCTCTAGCTGAAAGGCGTTAAAGAAAAGCGCTTATGGGAGACAACCCATGTTTTTACTACAGTATTTTTGTTTTATATTTGAGTCTTGGAAGTTGTTTACTACTGTAGCAACCTCTCCTTATCTTAGTTTTGTGCTTTGTTGTGCCAAGTAAAGTCTTTGATAGTAAAGTGAATACTAGATTTGGATTACTGCATGCAACATGCATTTCTTTGTCGTCACGAATTTCGACCTGCCTCTCTGTAGGTAGCTCAGAAAAATATGCCAATTTACGTGCGTGATCCTCAGATATGTACGCAACTTTCATTCAATTTGGGCATTTTCATTTGAGCAAGTCTGGTGCCTCAATAAAATCCATCTTTACGGTCTGTTCTGTTTTGACAGATTCTGCCTTTTATTTCGCATTGCCTCTTTTGCTATGTTGGATGAATTTCTTTGATCCATTAATGTCCAGTAGCTTTATGCAATGTCCAGAAGTGTTAAGAATGATTGTGTCACCTCTGAACATGTTAATTTTTATTATGCACTAACCCTCTAATGAGTTGTTTCGAGTTTGGTGTGGAGGAAGTTTTCAAGGATCAAGAGAGGAGAATGATGCAATATGATCAAGGAGAGTGAAAGCTCTAAGCTTGGGGATGCCCCAGTGGTTCACCCCTGCATATTTTAAGAAGACTCAAGCGTCTAAGCTTGGGGATGCCCAAGGCATCCCCTTCTTCATCGACAACATTATCGAGTTCCTCCCCGAAACTATATTTTTATTCCATCACATCTTATGTACTTTGCTTGGAGCGTCGGTTTGTTTTTGTTTTTGTTTTGTTTGAATAAAATGGATCCTAGCATTCATTGTGTGGGAGAGAGACACGCTCCGCTGTTGCATATGGACAAATATGTCCTTAGGCTTTACTCATAGTATTCATGGCGAAGGTTGAATCTTCTTCGTTAAATTGTTATATGGTTGGAATCGGGAAATGCTACATGTAGTAATTCTAAAATGTCTTGAATAATTTGATACTTGGCAATTGTTGTGCTCATGTTTAAGCTCTTGCATCATATACTTTGCACCCATTAATGAAGAAACACCTAGAGCTTGCTAAATTTGGTTTGCATATTTGGTCTCTCTAAAGTCTAGATAATTTCTAGTATTGAGTTTTGAACAACAAGGAAGACGGTGTAGAGTCTTATAATGTTTACAATATGTCTTTTATGTGAGTTTTGCTGCACCGGTTCATCCTTGTGTTTGTTTCAAATAACCTTGCTAGCCTAAACCTTGTATCGAGAGGGAATACTTCTCATGCATCCAAAATCCTTGAGCCAACCACTATGCCATTTGTGTCCACCATACCTACCTACTACATGGTATTTCTCCGCCATTCCAAAGTAAATTGCTTGAGTGCTACCTTTAAAATTGCTATCCTTCACCTTTACAATATATAGCTCATGGGACAAATAGCTTAAAAACTATTGTGGTATTGAATATGTACTTATGCACTTTATCTCTTATTAAGTTGCTTGTTGTGCGATAACCATGTTTCTGGGGACGCCATCAACTACTCTTTGTTGAATATCATGTGAGTTGCTATGCATGTCCGTCTTGTCCGAAGTAAGAGAGATCTACCACTTTAATGGTTAGAGCATGCATATTGTTAGAGAAGAACATTGGGCCGCTAACTAAAGCCATGAATCATGGTGGAAGTTTCAGCTTTGGACATATATCCTCAATCTCATATGAGAACACTAATTGTTGCTACATGCTTATGCATTAAAGAGGAGTCCATTATCTCGTTGTCCATGTTGTCCCGGTATGGATGTCTAAGTTGAGAATAATCAAAAGCGAGAAATCCAAAATGCGAGCTTTCTCCTTAGACCTTTGTACAGGCGGCATGGAGGTACCCTTTGTGACACTTGGTTAAAACATGTGTATTGCGATGATCCCGGTAGTCCAAGCTAATTAGGACAAGGTGCGGGCACTATTAGTATACTATGCATGAGGCTTGCAACTTGTAAGATATAATTTACATGATACATATGCTTTATTACTACCGTTGACAAAATTGTTTCTTGTTTTCAAAATAAAAGCTCTAGCACAAATATAGCAATCGATGCTTTCCTCTTTGAAGGACCTTTCTTTTACTTTTATGTTGAGTCAGCTTCACCTATTTCTCTCCACCTCAAGAAGCAAACACTTGTGTGAACTGTGCATTGATTCCTACATACTTGCATATTGCACTTGTTATATTACTCTATGTTGACAATTATCCATGAGATATACATGTTATAAGTTGAAAGCAACCGCTGAAACTTAATCTTCCTTTGTGTTGCTTCAATACCTTTACTTTGATTTATTGCTTTATGAGTTAACTCTTATGCAAGACTTATTGATGCTTGTCTTGAAGTACTATTCATGAAAAGTCTTTGCTTTATGATTCAGTTGTTTACTCATGTCATTACCATTGTTTTGATCGCTGCATTCATTACATATGTTTACAATAGTATGATCAAGGTTATGATGGCATGTCACTCCAGAAATTATCTTTGTTATCGTTTACTCGCTCGGACGAGCAGAACTAAGCTTGGGGATGCTGATACGTCTCCGACGTATCGATAATTTCTTATGTTCCATGCCACATTATTGATGATATCTACATGTTTTATACACATTATATGTCGTATTTATGCATTTTCCGGCACTAACCTATTAACGAGATGCCGAAGAGCCAGCTTGTCGTTTTCTGCTGTTTTTGGTTTCAGAAATCCTAGCAAAGGAAATATTCTCGGAATTGGACGAAATCAACGCCCGAGGGTCCTATTTTTGCCACGAAGCTTCCGTAAGACCGAAGGAGAAACGAAGTGGGGCCACGAGGCGCCGACACACCAGGCGGCGCGGCCCGGCCCGGGCCGCGCGGCCCTGGCGTGTGGGGCCTCGTGCGCCCTCCGACTCTGCCCTTCCGCCTACTTAAAGCCTTCGTCGCGAAACCCCCGACATCGAGAGCCACGATACGGAAAACCTTACCGAGACGCCGCCGCCCCCAATCCCATCTCGGGGATTCTGGAGATCACCTCCGGCACCCTGCCGGAGAGGGGATTCGTCTCCCGGAGGACTTTTCACCGCCATGGTCGCCTCCGGAGTGATGAGTGAGTAGTTCACCCCTGGACTATGGGTCCGTAGCAGTAGCTAGATGGTTGTCTTCTCCTCATGTGCTTCATTGTCTGGATCTTGTGAGCTGCCTAACATGATCAAGATCATCTATCCGTAATTCTATATGTTGTGTTTGTCGGGATCCGATGGATAGAGAATACTATGTTATGTTGATTATCAATCTATTACCTATGTGTTGTTTATGATCTTGCATGCTCTCCGTTATTAGTAGAGGCTCGGCCAAGTTTTTGCTCTTAACTCCAAGAGGGAGTATTTATGCTCGATAGTGGGTTCATGCCTCCATTGAATCTGGGACGAGTGATGAAAGTTCTAAGGTTGTGGATGTGCTGTTGCCACTAGGGATAAAACATTGATGCTATGTCCGAGGATGTAGTTATTGATTACATTACGCACCATACTTAATGCAATTGTCTCGTTGTTTTGCAACTTAATACTGGAAGGGGTTCGGATGATAACCTGAAGGTGGACTTTTTAGGCATAGATGCATGCTGGATAGCGGTCTATGTACTTTGTCGTAATGCCCAATTAAATCTCACAATATTCATCATGTCATGTATGTGCATTGTTATGCCCTCTCTATTTGTCAATTGCCCGACTGTAATTTGTTCACCCAACATGCTATTTATCTTATGGGAGAGACACCTTAGTGAACTGTGGACCCCGGTCCATTCTTTTACATCTGAAATACAAATCTACCGCAATACTTGTTCTTTACTGTTTTCTCGCAAACAATCATCATCCACACTATACATCTAATCCTTTGTTACAAGCAAGTCGGTGAGATTGACAACCTCACTGTTTCGTTGGGGCAAAGTACTTTGGTTGTGTTGTGCAGGTTCCACGTTGGCGCCGGAATCCCCGGTGTTGCGCCGCACTACATCCCGCCGCCATCAACCTTCAACGTGCTTCTTGGCTCCTCCCGGTTCGATAAACCTTGGTTTCTTTCCGAGGGAAAACTTGCTGCCGTGCGCATCATACCTTCCTCTTGGGGTTCCCAATGGACGGTGTGCATGTACACGCCATCATAGTCGAACAAGCTCATGAGATACAAGTGTATTGCGAAAGAGCTCGAACTCCTTAAGTGTGCCTTACATGACAAGTTTGTGGCTGGATGCATCATCGCTAAGTTGCCTCCTTCATGGAGGAACTTTGCCACAACTCTCAAACACAAGAGACAGGAGATATCGCTTGAAAATCCGATAGCAATCCCTGATGTTGAAGAGAAAGCCTCGGGCTAAGGATATTACTGAGAAAGGAGAGGGTCGGTCTAGCGCCAACATGGTGCAGTAAGAAACCCTACGACAGAACAAAGGGAATAACAAGCCCTCCTTCAATAAGCCTATGAAGACTACAACCTTCAAGAAGAAGAAGATGATAAACAAAGCAGATCCGAGCTGCTTTACTCGTGGAGAGACCGGCCACTTTTCTAAGGACTGTCCAGAGAGGGCAGATCGCAAGAAAAAGGCTAGGCAAGTCAACACGGTGACCGCTAGCAATGCTGATGGGTACGGTAATCTCTTTACTCGTTCTTTTCGGTATTTCAATCTCCATGTTGGTGGATTGATACAAATGCTAATGTTCATGTGTGTGCCGACATATCCATGTTCACTTCTTACCAGGTCGCCGGGATTCTTCCGTCTTGATGGGGAATGGGTCACATGCTTGCTCGTTGGTGTTGGCACGGTAGATCCGAAGTTCACTTCGGGGAAGATCGTGTAGCATGTCCCTACTATGAACAAGAATCTCGTTAGCGGCTCCTTCTATGCAGAGATGGGTTTAAGGCTGTTTTAGAGTCGAATAAAGTAGTTGTTTCCAAGTTTGGACAATTTATTGGTAAAGGCTATGAGTGCGGAGGCTTGTTCCGCTTTTCGCTTCTGATTTCAGTAATAAGTCTGTGAACCATATTTGTGGCAATGTTAGTGATGATACCAGTGTTTGGCATTCTCGTTTATGTCACATTAATTTTGGTTTAATGTCTCGGCTATCCAGTTTAAGTTTAATTCCGAATTTCACCATTGCCAAAGGTTCTAAGTGCCATAGTTGTGTGCAATCAAAGCAACCTCGGAAGCCTCACAAGGCGGCCGAGGAGAGAAACTTGGCACCTCTAGAACTCATACATTCTGATCTATGCGAGATGAATGGTGTGTTGACAAAAGGTGGAAAGAGATATTTCATGACATTGATTGATGATGCTACTAGATTTTGCTATGTTTATTTGTTGCGAACTAAAGATGAAGCTTTAGACTACTTTAAAATTTATAAGGCCGAAGTTGAAAATCAACTAGAGAGAAAGATCAAGCGTCTCAGGTCGGATCGTGGTGGCGAATATTTTCCTAAAATCTTTGATGAATTCTGTGAGGAACATGGCATTATTCATGAGAGGATGCCTCCCTATTCACCCCAATCAAACGGGGTTGCCGAGAGGAAAAACCGCACGCCGACCGACTTGGTGAATTTCATGTTAGCCATCGATCTGGTTTATCAAAGGCATGGTGGGGGAGGCTTTGTTGACTTCATGTCATGTCCTGAATAGAGTTCCTAACAAGAATAGAAGATAAAACCTCTTACGAGGAGTGGACTGGGAGAAAACCATCACTTTCGTATTTGCGCACATGGGGATGTTTGGCGAAAGTCAATATTCCAATTACTAAGAAGCGCAAACTTGGACCAAAGACAAGTGGATTGTATCTTTCTAGGTTATGCTCCGCGGAGTGTAGGATATAGATTTTTAGTAGTTCAATCCGAGTACATTGATATGCATGTTGATACTTTTATGGAATCTCGTGATGCAACATTTTTTGAGAATATGTTTCCTATGAAAGATATGCATAGCATTGCTAGAATTTCTACGCAGAGATAATTCTCGAGTCCAAGTACATCTAATGAGTATTTTGAACAATCACATGAGAATGTTATCGAGAAGGATGACAATGAAGCTCCTAAACGGAGCAAGAGACGAATGATTGAAAAATCCTTTGGTGATGATTTCATTGTGTACCTTGTGGATGATACTCCCACGTCCATTGCAGAGGCATATGCATCTCCAGATGCAGATGACTGGAAAGAAGATGTCCATAATGAGATGGATGATGTCTACGGGCGCTTCTATTCTTGTAGACAGTGCTGGGCCTCCAAGAGCAGAGGTTTGTAGAATAAGAAGCAAGTTTCCTTAAGTGGATCACCCAAGGTTTATCGAACTCGTAGAGGAAGAGAGGTCAAAGATATCCTCTGCTAAGCAACCCCGCAACCACAAAGCAAGAAGTCTCTCGTGTCCCCAACACACCTAATAGGTGCACTAGTTCGGCGAAGAGATAGTGAAATACAAGTGGTATGAATGAATATGAGCAGTAGTAACGGCGCCTTAAAAGTGCTTGCCGAGCGTGCAGGGATGATGGTAGTAATATTGCAGGAAGTAAAGATGCAAGAAATGTAAGAAACAAGCAGTGTATAGCAGCATTTGGAAACAAGGCCTAGGATCATACTTTCACTAGTGGACACTCTCAACATTGTAATCATAAAGGGATATGATATAAGCACTTCACTATGCTACTCCGAATTACTCTGCAAGATAACGAACACTAATTCATCATGTAGGCAAACCTAAAGATGCATTCCCAAGTACTAATGAACAGCCCACGCCGTCACTTTGAGCATTCACAGGAGGTACCAATACCCACAATTTACAGAGACATCCAACTCAAATCATAACCAGTGAATAAGGCATTAATGTGAAATATAGCCTCAAGAGACCCACACGGTGCACACACTTGTCACCTTTACACACGTGGGACAAGGAGTCTCCTGAGATCACATAAGTAAAACCCACTTGACTAGCATAATGACATCTAGATTACAAGCATCATCATCATATGAATCTCAATCATGTAATGCAGCTCATGAGATTATTGTATTGAAGTACATAGGAGAGAGACAGAACCACATAGCTACCGGGTACAGCCCCGAGCCTCGATGGAGAACTACTCCTCCTCAGCGGGAGACAGCAGAGCGTTGATGAAGATGGCGGTGATGTCGATGGAGGAGCCTTCCGGGGCACTTCCCGTCCCGGCGGCGTGGCCGGACCGGAGACTCCGTCCCCCTGCATCTTGGCTTCGCGATGGTGGCGGCTCCGGAAGGTTTTCTCCGGTTTCGTCGAACGTGATAGGGTTTTCGCGACGGAGACCCAAGTAGGCGGAAGGGCAAGGTCGGTGGAGTCCTGGTGGGGCCACACACTAGGGCCGGCAGAGGGCCACCCTACTCGTGTTCCCACCTCGTGGCCCCACTTCGTTCTCCTTCGGACTTCGGAAGCTTCGTGGAAAAATAGGACCCTGGGCGTTGATTTCAGTCCAATTCCGAGAATATTTCCTTACTAGGATTTCGAAACCAAAAACAACAGTAAAACAACAACTCGCTCTTCAGGCATCTCGTCAATAGGTTAGTTCCGGAAAACACATAAATATGACATAAAGTATACATAAAACATGTAGATATCATCAATAATGTGGCATGGAACATAAGAAATTATCGATACACGGAGACGTATCAAGCATCCCCAAAGTTAGTTCCTCGCCGTCCCGAGCAGGTAAACAGATAACAAAGATAACTTCTGAGTGACATGCCATCATAACCTTGATCATACTATTGTAAATATATGTAATGAATGCAACGATCAAAACAATGGTAATGACATGAGTAAACAACCGAATCATAAAGCAAAGACTTTTCATGAATAGTACTTTCAAGACAAGCATCATTGAAGTCTTGCATAAGAGTTAACTCATAGTTAGCAATAAATCAAAGTAAAGGTATTGAAGCAACATAAAGGGGAAGATTAAGTTTCAGCTGCTGCTTTCAACTTGTAACATGTATATCTCATGGATAATTGTCAACATAGAGTAATATAACAAATGCAATATGCAAGTATGTAGGAATCACATGCACAGCACTACGAAGTGTTTGCTTCTTGAGGTGGAGAGAGATAGGTGAACCGACTCAACATAAAAGGTAAAAGAATGGCCCTTCAGCAGTAGGGAAGCATTGATTGCTATATTTGTGCTAGAGCTTTGGTTTTGAAAACATAAAGAGAGCATAAAAGCAAAATTTTGAGAGGTGTTTGTTGTTGTCAACGAATGGTAGTAGGCACTCTAACCCCTTGCCAGTACAAACCTTCAAAGAGCGGCTCCATGAATTATTTTTATTTTTGGGTGGCATCCTTCCAATATTTCTTTCACAAACCATGGCTAATCAATCCCGGGTAGCCCGCCAACAATCTCATACCATGAAGGAGTGCCTTTTTATTTTAGTTTTATTATGATGACACTCCTCCTCGCTTTACTCAGCCATGGCTAACCGAATCCCGGTGCCGCCCAACAATCACATACCATGGAGGAGTGTCTATTTAGGTTAATTAATTTGGACTCGGGAATCCCATTGCCACTTTTTGCAAATTATTGGATAAGCGGATGAAGCCACTAGTCCATTGGTGAAAGTTGCCCAACAAGAATGAAAGATAAACACCACATACTTCCTCATGAGCTATAAAACATTGACACAAATCGAGGTGATAAATTTTGAATTATTTAAAGGTAGCACTCAAGCAATTTACTTTGGAATGGGAGAAATACCATGTAGTAGGTAGGTATAGTGGACACAAATGGCATAGTGGTTGGCTCTAAGGATTTTGGATGCATGAGAAGTATTCCCTCTCGATACAAGGCTTAGGCTAGCAAGGTTATTTGAAACAAACACAAGGATGAACCGGTGCAGCAAAACTCACATAAAAGACATATTGTAAACATTATAAGACTCTACACCGTCTTCCTTGTTGTTCAAACCTTAATACTAGAAATTATCTAGACCTTAGAGAGACCAATTATGCAAACCAAATTTTAGCAAGCTCTATGTATTTCTTCATTAATGGGTGCAAAGTATATGATGCAAGAGCTTAAACATGAGCACAACAATTGCCAAGTATCAAATTATTCAAGACATTTTACCAATTACTACATGTAGCATTTTCCGATTCCAACCATATAACAATTAACGAAGCAAGCTTCAACCTTCGCCATGAATATTAAAGTAGAGCTAAGAACACATGTGTTCATATGAACAAATGAGCGTGTCTCTCTCCCACACAAGCATGTATATTCATAGAATGAAAATAACAAAACAAAAATAAAAGCACACAGACGCTCCAAGTAAAGTACATAAGATGTGACCGAATAAAAATATAGTTTCAAGAGAAGTGAACCCGATAAGTTGTCGATGAAGAAGGGATGCCTTGGGCATCCCCAAGCTTAGATGCTTGAGTCTTCTTGAAATATGCAGGATGAACCACCGGGCATCCCCAAGCTTAGAGCTTTCACTCTTCTTGATCATAGTATATCATCCTCCTCTCTTGACCCTTGAAAACTTCCTCCACACCAAACTCGAAACAAACTCATTAGAGGGTTAGTGCATAATCAAAATTCACATGTTCAGAGGTGACACAATCATTCTTAACACTTCTGACATTGCACAAAGCTACTGGAAGTTAATGGAACAAAGAAATCCATCCAACACAAGCAAAAGAGGCAATGCGAAATAAAAGGCAGAATCTGTCAAAACAGAACAATCCGTAAAGATGTATTTTATTGAGGCACCAGACTTGCTCAAATGAAAATGCTCAAATTGAATGAAAGTTGCGCACATATCTGAGGATCACTCACGTAAATTGGCATAATTTTCTGAGTTACCTACAGAGAATTAGGCCCAGATTCGTGACAGCAAAGAAATCTGTTTCTGTGCAGTAATCCAAATCTAGTATGAACCTTACTATCAAAGACTTTACTTGGCACAACAATGCAACAAAACTAAGATAAGGAGAGGTTGCTACAGTAGTAACAACTTCCAAGACTCAAATATAAAACAAAAGTACTGTAGTAAAATAAACACATGGGTTATCTCCCAAGAAGTTCTTTCTTTATAGCCATTAAGATGGGCTCAGCAGTTTTAATGATGCACTCGCAAGAAATAGTATTTGAAGCAAAAGAGAGCATCAAGAGGCAAATTCAAAACAAATTTAAGTCTAACATGCTTCCTATGAATAGGAATCTTGTAAATAAACAAGTTCATGAAGAGCAAAGTAACAAGCATAGGAAGATAGAACAAGTGTAGCTTCAAAATTTCAGCACATAGAGAGGCATTTTAGTAACATGAAAATTTCTACAACCATATTTTCCTCTCATAATAACTTTCAGTAGCATCATGAGCAAACTCAACAATATAACTATCACATAAAGCATTCTTATCATGAGTCTCATGCATAAAATTATTACTACTCCCAACATAAGCATAGTTATTCTTATTAATTGTAGTAGGAGCAAATTCAACAAAGTAGCTATCATTATTATTCTCATCATCAAATATAGGAGGCATATTGTAATCATAATCAAATTTATCCTCCATAACAGGCGGTACTAAAAGACTACTATCATTATAATCATCATAAATAGGAGGCAAAGTATCATCAAAGTAAATTTTCTCCCTCAATGCTTGGGGGACTAAAAAGATCATGCTCATCAGAACCAGCTTCCCAAGCTTAGAACTTTCTATATCATTAGCAACAATGGTATTCAAAGTGTTCATACTAATATGTTCCATGGGTTTTTTAATTTTCGCATCAAACCATCCATGTCTTAAATCAGGAAATAGAATAAGAAGCTCATTGTTGTCCATTATGCCAAACTAGTGTAAACAAGAAACAAAAAGATGCAATTGCAGGATCTAAAGGAAATAGCTTCGAGCACACACACAACGGCACGAAAAGTACTTTTACCTGGGACCGGAGTATGAGTGCCTTTACCTTTCCTCCCTGCAACGGCGCCAGAAAGTGCTTGATGTCTACGGGTGCTTCTATTCTTGTAGACAGTAGTTGGGCCTCCAAGAGCAGAGGTTTGTAGAACAAGCAGCAAGTTTCCCTTAAGTGGATCACCCAAGGTTTATCGAACTCGTGGAGGAAGAGGTCAAAGATATCCCTCTCATGCAACCCCGCAACCACAAAGCAAGAAGTCTCTTGTGTCCCCAACACACCTAATAGGTGCACTAGTTCGGCGAAGAGATAGTGAAATACAAGTGGTATGAATGAATATGAGCAGTAGTAACGGCGCTGTAAAAGTGCTTGTCAGTCGTGCGGTTGATGGTGGTAATATTGCAGTAAGTAAGATGCAAGAAACAAGTAACAAGCAATGATAGCAGTATTTGGGAACAAGGCCTAGGGATCATACTTCCTCACTAGTGGACACTCAACATTAAATCTAAATATATAAATAAGCACCTAATTACATACCCGAATTTCCGGCAAGATAACGAACACTAATTCATCAGTTTTGCAAACCTAAAGATGCATTCCCAAGTATTAATGAATAGCCCACGCCGTCACTTTGAGCATTCACAAGAGGTACTAACACACCACACTTTCATAGAGACATCCAATCTAAATCATAACTCAGTTGAATAAGTATTATGTGAAATATAGTTTCACATCCACATCTAACACTCACCTGTGGACAGAGTCCTGAGATCTGATAGAGACATATCTAGATTATAAGACATCGATGAATTGATGTGGTCGCAGCTCATGAGACAGATTGAAGCACTAGGAGAGAGATGAACTAATATAGTTACCGTTATTTATTTTCTTCGATGGAGAACTACTCCTCTTCAAAGAATAAGGATTAGCGTATTGCGATCGATGGAGGATCAACGCCGCACAGCGTCGGGAACAGTAGACTGTTCTCAACGATCTGCGCCGACAGCCTGGAATGTCGCCGAACGCGATAGTTTCGCTGACGATTCCGCAGGTTAGCAAGGTAATGAGTCCCGGCGGGCCACACATCATTTGCTGCCGCATTGGGTCACGATACGCTCGACGATCGATAATTTCTTATTCCACGTCACATCATTGATGATATTTTATATAGCCGCTATAATAATAATATAGCGTCGTGATTTACGCATTCCAGACGTTTAAGATAGCGTTTTAAAGCCGTCGCTTTTTCCTTCACAGCGAAATACTTTACTGACTCAGCTTGGTCTATTTTTTCGATTTAGCTTCGGTTCCGCGATATAAACACATATTGGCCTCCTGGTTTGTTGCCGCCATTGTAGGGTTTCAGGTCTCTTGTTTTTTGCTTTTCCTTTATATTTTCGCTGAATGAAGATTTATATATCTATTGTCGAGATATATATCGCCAACTTCATCCTGGGATTTCCCAGACGACTGCCGGCGTGATTCATCCCCCCTATACTTCTTTTCATCACATAACGCTTCCTGAGTGATGAGTGAGAAGCCTCCCGACCATGGGTCGAAGAGTTAGATGTTATCTTCCTCATGTAACATTGTTTTGATCTGTGATGGTTTATCACATCAAGATCTATTCAGAATTTCATAGCTTGTCTTATCCGATGATGTGTTGGCGTTGATTATCACCCGAATACTATGTGTTGTTATATCTGCGCCGCCAGGTTTCAGTTTTTGCTTCTTACCCAAGAGGAGTATTTATGCTCGATAGCTGGCGTTCATGCTCCACATGATACGATGCAGGTTTTGTTGTTGGATGCAGTTGCTAGTTATCAGATGAAACATTGATGCTATAATCGGTGACGCAGTTATGCCATTACGCATCATACCCACGCAATTGTCCGTTTTTACAACCAATACCGAAGTGTTCGATACCATGCGGACTTTTGTGCAGATGCCGATGAAGCGTCTATGTGATTTGTCAGACGCTCAATTAAATTCACAATATCTATCATATCATGTATGTGCATTACATGCCCTCTCTGTTGTCAATTACCGATCAGACGAAATTACTAACATGCCAGTTTGGTCTATATTTAGTGAATCAGGACCCTCGTCCATTCTCTATCTGAAATACCCATCGCTAAATGATTTGTGCCGCAAACAATCATCATCCATTATACATCTAACTTTTCGTTATGTAAGAGTTGCGAGACGACCTTCACCTTTCGCAAATAGCATTGGCGTTGCAGGCCATCTGAGGCCGACTGGTAGTTGCGCCATATCCTCGCCGCCATCAACCTTCAACGCGTTTCTTCCTGGCTCGACAAACCTGGAGCCAAAATTTCTGTCGCCGCGTTTATCATGCCTTCTTTCAGTTTCAATCTAACGCGAGTTGGTCCACGCCATCAGCTTTCCGAGATCAAGATTGACGATACCCTCACGTAACATACTTCGTCGTCTACGCTTACTTTATTTGATTTCCTAACTACCATTAATCAAGATCATTGTACACAGCCGCGCCGCCGCTTGCCCGCAAAGGTTTGTCGGCATATTTTAACGACGAAAATGAAGATCGATACGCTCAACGCATCTATTAATTTCGTGTTCATGCCGAGACACATTATCTGATACTTTGAGGCCTATAAAGATTGAACCAACCCATTAACAAGATCGCCGCCGCTTTTGAGTTCTTTGAGAAACGCATAACGAAACATTTTAACGATCTAAACAACACCCTTATTTACCTTAGTTATCCAACACGAAATCGCCGTAGAGGCAGGGTTACCGAAGTCTCTTGAGCGCGCGCTTATGGTGCAGGCTCTCGACCTTCACGCCGCCATATAGCTCCTGGCCTGATAAATTAACGACGAAACTCATTGAGAACTCCGCCAGAGTCGTTACACGCTGGCTTTAAGACTGGGACAGATATCGTTGATCGCCGTCGAGCGGGAGGCGTTCCCTCGGGAAAGGTTTCTCCATCGACAATCGCTGCCATCTTCCGCCATCTTCATCGTCAGCTGGCCTCTTACGAGGCAGCTCATCAGGTCGGGCTGCACGGGAAGCTGAGGTATTCATCTCTCCTATGTTCATCATCAACTATGAGCTGTTCACATGATTGAGATTCATATGATGATGCTTGTAATTCAGATGTCATTATGCAATGGCGGGGCTTTACTGTGATCTCGAGACTGTCTCCACGCAGTGTAAAGGTGACAAGGTGTGCGCATCGCAAGGGAATCTTAGGCTAGATCACGTTGTCACTAATTATTGAAATGCATAGAGGGTGCTGAGTTTGAGTACTTAGCTAAAGATGTGCCTGGTATCATTATTTTCACATTCATAGTGTTATTTGAGATTTATTAAAGTAGTTTTATCTCCTTCCTCAAAGCATCTGGGCATGATACCCTACTTTGTTTATGTTGAACGATCTTCAGATTGGCGGAGTTAACTGGTCAAGCATGATACTGATGATCTATTCTCCCACATGCATGAGCATGCTATGTGATCTATCTTATTCTTATGTTTACTGGGTTGATGGAGACAGGGAGCTTGTGCCACCGGACAGAGGGTTCGTACTATTTCAATGTGCTCATCAATCCAACGTAGAGATGCATTTACCGCCGCTGAGGATCAATGTTGAGTGTCCACTAGCGCAGCGTAATCCCTGGTATTCTGTTCTAACACGCTGAGTTACGCCATCGCTGTTTGCGCCACACAGCAGCATTACGCTACATTACCACCTGTTTCATCGCTTTTTATCGCTAAGACAGACGACATCAATATCATTCAGCCAGCATCTTCTTTCGCACCGCTAGTTACTGCTCATACTATTCATACACAGATTTCACTATTTTAACTAGCTACTCATTAGGTGTGTCAACACAAGAGACTTCGTTTTCAGAAACATAGTGGTCATATTTATATGATATTGACCCTTCCTCTCGAGTTCGATAAACTGGGCATCCACTGTGAAATTGTCAAGCCTACAGAACCCTTGATGCCTAACATCGCCTACAGAGTCGTGGTGGGAACGTGAGATGATCACATTCTTCGGGCGCTGTTAAAGCGGAGGTAAAGGTAAAGGTTCTCATACTTACGCCCAGGTAAAGTATTTTCGCCGGTGTGTCGGTTATCTTTGATCCTGAATTTGGCATCTATTCTCGTTTTAATACTATTACATATAATGCAACATACAGTTTCCTTTGTTCTATCGATGAATATTTGACGTTTGATGCTTAAAATTAAAACCTATAGTTTTCTGCATGTCAGTAGTAATATTATATGAACGCTTGAACACTCACATTGCCGATAATAATGCAGAAAGTTCTGTCAGTAGACATTTATCTTTTGTCCTCATGATGAAAATCTACTTGACGTTTCACTTATTTATGATGATTATAATGATATGGTCTGTCACCTACTATGGAGAGTGATTACATTTATTAATATGCCCTACACTGATTTATACACATGATAGCTACTTTGTTGAATTTAAAGCCGCTATTACTAATAAAATCGATTATGCTTATGTTGGGAGTAGTAATTTGCGCACAGAGACTTCATGAAACAACATTTGATAGTTATATGTTGAAAGTTTGTTTCATGCCGTAATGAAACATTATGAATATCCCTCATTGTTTTGATTTACCAAATATTTTCCTGCTTTTCTGTTACTTTGCTCTTCATGAATTGTTTACTATTGAAGATTCCTATGCATAGGAAGCATGTTAGACTTAACAAGTGTTTTGGAATTTTGCCTTCTTGATGCCTTCTGTTTCAAATACTATTTCGTCATTAAATCATTGTTCATCTTAACGGCTAAAAGAAAGAACTTTGGGACGAGCAGGCTTTACCTGTTACTTGTTTTTATTTTGTGTCTTGAAGTTGTTTCATTGACAAGAATCCCTCTCTCATCTTAGTTTGTATGCATACAGTTCCTTGATAAAGCAAGCACCAGACGGATTACCAGTTCCACATCTTCTTTGTCTACGAATTCAGCCCACTGCCCGCATTCGCCAATTTCATTTATTACGACCCTCAGATATACGCAACTTTCATCTGACCCTGACATTGTTTTTGAGCATATCTGCGGTCATTTCAAAAACGACGATCGTTTCCGTTTTCGACGCATCCGCGATTGCCCTTCTTGCTATGTTGATTATTTTTGATCCATTATCGTCTGCAGTTTATGTATCGTCCAGGAAGTGTTAAGACGATTGTGGTAACACTTCGAATCTTTATTGCGCTCCACTACTTAACGAGTTGCTCGAAGCTGGGCAGGTTTGGCATCAAGAGGAGGAGATGATATACTATGATCATGAGAGCGAGTTGGGTTGGGGATTGCCCGGTGGTTCATCTCGCATATATCAAGAAGACCGCGCCTGCTTAGACGCCCAAGGCATCGACAACATTACAGTTCCTCCCCCGAAACTATATTTTTATTCCATCACATCTATGCTTTTCTTGAGTTGCCTGTTTTAGTTTTGCCCTGTTTTTGTTTGTGTGTTTGAATAAATTGAGCATCATGCTTGTGGAGAGATTACTGTCAACAGATGAACACATGTGTTCTTAGCTCATAATAATTACATTTGTTTCTCTCTCATAAATTGTTATATGGTTGAACTGAAAATGATACATACCGCTAATGTCTCGATTACTTCGGCAATTGTTGCGCTCATGTTTGCTCGCATCGCTATACTTCGCACCTATTAATGAAGAAATATGCTGTGTTCTGGCTTCAGTATATTTGGCTTTCCATGCGTTCAGATAATTTAAAGTATTGAGTTTGAACATGAAAGACGGTGCAGAGTCGTTTATAACAAGCCTTTGCGAGTTTGCTGAGCCTGGGCCATCCTTGCGCTTGTTCAAATAGCTCGCTAGCTCAGTCCTGTATCGGTGAATATTACGACCAAATATTAACATCGCCATTTGTGTCCACCATACTACTTCCATTACATGGTATTTCTTCTCGCCATTCTGTACTGTTGAGTGCTACTAAATACCCGTATTCTGTTACCTCTGATTTGTGTCACGTGATTTTATACTCGCGAGGAAGTATGCGGTGCTTATCTTCAATCTGTTAAGCAACTCATCAATGGACTAGCGGTTTATCCGCTTATCCAATAATTTAAAGAGCGCAATGGATTTCAGTCCCAAACCACCAACCAGGACACTCATGGTACAAAAAGATTGTTGGACGGCACCAGGCTGATCTGCCAGCCATGGCTTGTGTGCTGCGCTGCCGAGGAGGTCATCATATAAAAATGAAGTAAAAGAATGGTCCTTCAAAGAGGAAAGCATCGATTGCTATATTTGTGCTAGAGCTTTGATTTTGAAAACATAAAGAGAGCATAAAAATAAAGTTTTGAGAGGTGTATGTTGTTGTCAACGAATGGTAGCGGGTACTCTAACCCCCTTGCCGGACAAACCTTCAAAGAGCGGCTCCCATTTTATTTTATTTTTGGATGGCACTCCTTCCAACCTTTCTTTCACAAACCATGGCTAACCGAATCCTCGGGTGCCCGCCAACAATCTCATACCATGAAGGAGTGCCCTTTTATTTTAGTTTTATTATGATGACACTCCTCCCAACCTTTGCTTACACAAGCCATGGCTAACCGAATCCTTCGGGTGCCGTCCAACAATCACATACCATGGAGGAGTGTCTATTTTTGGTTAATTAATTTGGGACTGGGAATCCCATTGCCAGCTCTTTTTGCAAAATTATTGGATAAGCGGATGAAGCCACTAGTCCATTGGTGAAAGTTGCCCAACAAGATTGAAAGATAAACACCACATACTTCCTCATGAGCTATAAAACATTGACACAAATCAGAGGTAATAAATTTTGAATTGTTTAAAGGTAGCACTCAAGCAATTTACTTTGGAATGGCGGAGAAATACCATGTAGTAGGTAGGTATGGTGGACACAAATGGCATAGTGTTGGCTCAAGTATTTGGATGCATGAGAAGTATTCCCTCTCGATACAAGGTTTAGGCTAGCAAGGCTATTTGAAACAAACACAAGGATGAACTGGTGCAGCAAAACTCACATAAAAGACATATTGTAAACATTATAAGACTCTACACCGTCTTCCTTGTTGTTCAAAACTCAATACTAGAAATTATCTAGACCTTAGAGAAACCAAATATGCAAACCAAATTTTAGCATGCTCTATGTATTTCTTCATTAATAGGTGCAAAGTATATGATGCAAGAGCTTAAACATGAGCACAACAATTGCCAAGTATCACATTACCCAAGACATTATAGCAATTACTACATGTATCATTTTCCAATTCCAACCATATAACAATTTAACGAAGAGGAAACTTCGCCATGAATATTATGAGCTAAGAACACATGTGTTCATACGAACCAGCGGAGCGTGTCTCTCTCCCACACAAGCATGATGTAATCCAATTTATTCAAACACAAACAAAAACAAAAGCAAACAAACAGACGCTCCAAGAAAAAGCACATAAGATGTGATGGAATAAAAATATAGTTTCAGGGGAGGAACCTGATAATGTTGTCGATGAAGAAGGGGATGCCTTGGGCATCCCCAAGCTTAGACGCTTGAGTCTTCTTGATATATGCAGAGATGAACCACCGGGGCATCCCCAAGCTTAGAGCTTTCACTCTCCTTGATCATAGTATATCATCCTCCTCTCTTGACCCTTGAAAACTTCCTCCACACCAAACTCGAAACAACTCGTTAGAGGGTTAGTGGACAATAAAAATTCACATGTTCAGAGGTGACACAATCATTCTTAACACTTCTGGACATTGCATAAAGCTACTGGACATTAATGGATCAAAGAAATTCATCCAACATAGCAAAAGAGGCAATGCGAAATAAAAGGCAGAATCTGTCAAAACAGAACAGTCCGTAAAGATGGATTTTATTAGGCCACCAGACCTGCTCAAACGAAAATGCTCAAATTGAATGAAAGTTGCGTACATATCTGAGGATCATGCTCGTAAATTGGCATAATTTTCTGAGCTTCCTGCAGGGCAGTGGGCTCAGATTCGTGACAGCAAAGAAATCTGGAACTGCGCAGTAATCCAAATCTAGTACTTACTTTTCTATCAAAGACTTTACTTGGCACAACAAAACACAAAACTAAGATAAGGAGAGGTTGCTACAGTAGTAAACAACTTCCAAGACACAAAATAAAAACAAAGTACTGTAGGTAAAAACACATGGGTTATCTCCCAAGAAGTTCTTTCTTTTTAGCCGTTAAGATGGGCTCAGCAGTTTTAATGATGCACTCGCAAGAAATAGTATTTGAAGCAAAAGAGAGCATCAAGAGGCAAATTCAAAACACATTTAAGTCTAACATGCTTCCTATGCATAGGAATCTTGTAAATAAACAAGTTCATGAAGAGCAAAGTAACAAGCATAGGAAGATAAAACAAGTGTAGCATCAAAAATTTCAGCACATAGAGAGGTGTTTTAGTAACATGAAAATTTCTACAACCATATTTTCCTCTCTCATAATAACTTTCAGTAGCAACATGAGCAAACTCAACAATATAACTATCAAATGAAACATTCTTATCATGAGTCTCATGCACAAAATTATTACTACTCCCAACATAAGCATAATCAGTTTTATTAGTTGTAGCGGGAGCAAATTCAACAAAGTAGCTATCATTATTATTCTCATCAAGTGTAGGAGGCATATTGTAATCATAATCAAATTCACTCTCCATAGTAGGTGGCACCAAAAGACCACTATCATTATAATCATCATAAATAGGAGGTAAAGAATCATCAAAGTAAATTTTCTCCTCAATGCTTGGGGGACTAAAAAGATCATGAAAACCAGCTTCCCCAAGCTTAGAACTTTCTACATTATTATCAACAATGGTGTTCAAAGCGTTCATACTAATATTACTACCAGCATGCAAAGAAGATTTCATAGGTTTTTTAATTTTCGCATCAAACAATCCATGTTTTAAATCAGGAAATAGAACAAGAAGCTCATTGTTGTCCATTATGCCAAACTAGTGTAAACAAGAAACAACAAGATGCAATTGCAGGATCTAAAGGAAATAGCTTCGAGCACACACACGACGGCGCCGGAAAAATACTTTACCTGAGACCGTAGTATGAGAACCTTTTACCTTTCCTCCCCGGCAACGGCGCCAGAAAAGTGCTTGATGTCTACGTTCCCCCTCCTTTCCTGTAGACAGTGTTGGGCCTCCAAGAGCAGAGGTTTGTAGAACAGCAGCAAGTTTCCCTTAAGTGGATACCCAAGGTTTATCGAACTCGGGGAGGAAGAGGTCAAAGATATCCCTCTCATGCAACCCCTGCAACCACAAAGCAAGAAGTCTCTTGTGTCCCCAACACACCTAATAGGTGCACTAGTTCGGCGAAGAGATAGTGAAATACGGGTGGTATGAATAAGTATGAGCAGTAGCAACGGTGCCGGAAAAGTGCTTGGCGTGTAGTTGATGGTGGTGGTATTGCAGCGGTAGTAACGCGAGTAAAACAGTAAACAAGCAGTAGTAATGTAGCAGTAGTAACGCAGTAGTAGTAAACAAGCAGTAGTAACTCAGCAGTATTTAGGAACAAGGCCTAGGGATTACACTTTCACTAGTGGACACTCTCAACATTGATCACATAACAGAACAGATAAATGCATACTCTACACTTTTGTTGGATGATGAACACATTGCGTAGGATTACACGAACCCTCAATGCCGGAGTTAACAAGCTCCACAATAATGCCCATGTTTTAGTAACCTTAAGTGTAAGATAGATCAACGCTACTAAACCAAGTACTAGCATAGCATGCACACTGTCACCTTCATGCATATGTAGGAGGAATAGATCACATCAATATTATCATAGCAATAGTTAACTCCATAATCTACAAGAGATCATGATCATAGCATAAACCAAGTACTAACACGGTGCACTCACTTGTCACCATTACACACGTGCGGGAGGAATAAAACTACTTTAATAACACATCACTAGAGTAGCACATAGATAGTAGTGATACAAACATGCTGCAATCATAAAGAGATATAAATAAGCACCTCACTATGCCATTCAATGAGTAAGTATTCTGTGAAATCTAGCCTAAGAGACCCACACGGTGCACACACTGTCACCTTTACACACGTGGGACGAGGAGTCTCCGGAGATCACATAAGTAAAACCCACTTGACTAGCATAATGACATCTAGATTACAAGCATCATCATATGAATCTCAATCATGTAGGGCAGCTCATGAGATTATTGTATTGAACTACATAGGAGAGAGATGAACCACATAGCTACCGGTACAGCCCCGAGCCTTGATGGAGAACTACTCCCTCCTCATGGGAGCAGCAGCGGTGATGAAGATGGCGGTGGAGATGGCAGCGGTGTCGATGGAGAAGCCTTCCGGGGGCACTTCCCCGCTCCGGCGAGCGTCGTCGGAACGGAGATCCTGTCCCCGGATCTTGGCTTCGCGATGGCGGCGGCTCGGCGGGTTTCGTGGGTTTCGTCGATTGGTATCGGGTTTTCTGATCCAGGGGCTTTATATAGGCGAAGAGGCGGCGCAGGAAGGTCGAAGGGGGGCCCACACCCTAGGGGGGCGCCCCCCCCTTGGCCGCGCCGGGCTAGGGTTTGGTGGCCCTGTGCCTCTTCTCTGGCGGTTCTCGTGTGTTCTGGATGCTTCCGGGTAAAATAGGAACCTGGGCGTTGATTTCGTCCGATTCGAGAATATTTCGTTACTAGGATTTCTGAAACCAAAAACAGCGAGAAAACGAGAACCGGCACTTCGGCATCTTGTTAATAGGTTAGTTCCGGAAAATGCACGAATATGACATAAAGTGTGCATAAAACATGTAGATAACATCAATAATGTGGCATGGAACACAAGAAATTATCGATACGTTGGAGACGTATCGGTCTTCGTTTCGTCGAATTCCGAGAATATTGCCCGAACAGCCTTTACGGAACCAAAAACAGCAGAAAACGAGGAACCGGCACTCGTGGCATCTTGTTAATAGGTTAGTTCCGGAAAATGCATGAAATCATCATAAAGTGCAAGCAAAACATGTAAGTATTGTCATAAAACAAGCATGGAACGACAGAAATTATGGATACGTCGGGGACGTATCACGTGTCTTGATCTCCCCGGCAACATCGCCAGAAAAAGAGCTTGATGGCGTGTAACTCACACGTTCGTTGGGAACCCCAAGAGGAAGGTATGATGCGCACAGCAGCAAGTTTTCCCTCGAGAAAGAAACCAAGGTTTATCGAACCGGGAGGAGCCAAGAAGCACGTTGAAGGTTGATGGCGGCGGGATATAGTGCGGCGCAACACCGGAGATTCCGGCGCCAACGTGGAACCTGCACAACACAACCAAAGTACTTTGCCCCAACGAAACAAGTGAGGTTGTCAATCTCACCAGCTTGCTGTAACAAAGGATTAGATGTATAGTGTGGATGATGATTGTTTGCGAGAAAACGAGTAGAACAAGTATTGCGATAGATTGTATTTCAGATGTAAAAGAATGGACCGGGGTCCACAGTTCACTAGAGGTGTCTCTCACATAAGATAAATAGCATGTTGGGTGAACAAATTACGGTCGGGCAATTGACAAATAGAGAGGGCATAACAATGCACATACATGATATGATGAATATTGTGAGATTTAATTGGGCATTACGACAAAGTACATAGACCGCTATCCAGCATGCATCTATGCCTAAAAAGTCCACCTTCGAGGTTATCATCCGAACCCCTTCCGGTATTAAGTTGTAAAACAACGGACAATTGCATTAAGTATGGTGCGTAATGTAATCAATAACTACATCCTCGGACATAGCATCAATGTTTTATCCCTAGTGGCAACGAGCACATCCACAACCTTAGAACTTTCACGTCACTTGTCCCAGATTTAATGGAGGCATGAACCCACTATCGAGCATAAATACTCCCTCTTGGAGTTAAGAGCAAAAACTTGGCCGAGCCTCTACTAATAACGGAGAGCATGCAAGATCATAAACAACACATAGGTAATAGATTGATAATCAACATAACATAGTATTCTCTATCCATCGGATCCCGACAAACACAACATATAGAATTACGAGATAGATGATCTTGATCATGTTAGGCAGCTCACAAGATCCGACAATGAAGCACATGAGGAGAAGACAACCATCTAGCTACTGCTATGGACCCATAGTCCAGGGGTGAACTACTCACTCATCACTCCGGAGGCGACCATGGCGGTGAAGAGTCCTCCGGGAGATGAATCCCCTCTCCGGCAGAGTGCCGGAGGTGATCTCCAGAATCCCCCGAGATGGGATTGGCGGCGGCGGCGTCTCAGTAAGGTTTTCCGTATCGTGGCTCTCGGTACTGGGGGTTTCGCGACGAAGACCTTAAGTAGGCGGAAGGGCAAGTCAGGGGGCCACACGAGGGCCCCACACGACAGGCCGGCGCGGCCCAGGCCCAGGCCGCGCCGCCCTAGTGTGTGGCCGCCTCGTGGCCCCACTTCGTCTCTCCTTCGGACTTCTGGAAGCTTCGTGGAAAAAATAGGCCCCTGGGCGTTGATTTCGTCCAATTCCGAGAATATTTCCTTTGTAGGATTTCTGAAACCAAAAACAGCAGAAAACGACAGAATCGGCTCTTCGGCATCTCGTTAATAGGTTAGTGCCGGAAAATGCATAAATACGACATATAATGTGTATAAGACATGTAGATATCATCAATAATGTGGCATGGAACATAAGAAATTATCGATACGTCGGAGACGTATCAGGCGGCGCGGCCCAAGCCCTGGCCGCGCCGGCCTAGTGTGTGGCCCCACCAGGACTCCACCGACCTTGCCCTTCTGCCTACTTAAGGTCTCCGTCGCGAAAACCCTATCACGTTCGACGAAACCAGAGAAAACCTTCCAGAGCCATCGCGAAGCCAAGATCTGGGGGACAGGAGTCTCTGTTCCGGCACGCCGCCGGGACGGGGAAGTGCCCCCGGAAGGCTCCTCCATCGACATCACCGCCATCTTCATCAACGCTGCTGTCTCCCATGAGGAGGGAGTAGTTCTCCATCGAGGCTCGGGGCTGTACCGGTAGCTATGTGGTTCATCTCTCTCCTATGTACTTCAATACAATAATCTCATGAGCTGCATTACATGATTGAGATTCATATGATGATGCTTGTAATCTAGATGTCATTATGCTAGTCAAGTGGGTTTTACTTATGTGATCTCCGGAGACTCCTTGTCCCACGTGTGTAAAGGTGACAGTGTGTGCACCGTGTGGGTCTCTTAGGCTATATTTCACATAATACTTATTCACTGAGTTATGATTTGAGTTGGATGTCTCTATGAAATTGTGGTGTGTTAGTACCTCCTGTGAATGCTCAAAGTGACAGCGTGGGCTGTTCATTAGTACTTGGGAATGCATCTTTAAGGTTTGCCTACATGATGAATTAGTGTTCGTTATCTTGCCAGAGAGTAATTCAGAGTAGCATAGTGAAGTGCTTATTTATATCCCTTTATGATTATAATGTTGAGAGTGTCCACTAGTGAAAGTATGATCCCTAGGCCTTGTTTCCAAATACTGCTATCGCTGCTTGTTTACTGTTTTACTGCATCTTTACTTCCTGCAATATTACTACCATCATCTGCACGACAGCAAGCACTTTTCTGGCGCCGTTACTACTACTCATATTCATTCATACCACTTGTATTTTACTATCTCTTCGCCGAACTAGTGCACCTATTAGGTGTGTTGGGGACACAAGTGACTTCTTGCTTTGTGGTTGCAGGGTTGCTTGAGAGGGATATCTTTGACCTCTTCCTCCCTGAGTTCGATAAACCTTGGGTGATCCACTTAAGGGAAACTTCCTGCTGTTCTACAAACCTCTGCTCTTGGAGGCCCAACACTGTCTACAAGAATAGAAGCACCCGTAGACATCAAGAACTTTTCTGGCGCCGTTGCCGGGGAGGAAAGGTAAAAGGCACTCATACTCCGGTCCCAGGTAAAGTACTTTTCTGGCGCCGTTGTGTGTGTGCTCGAAGCTATTTCCATTAGATCCTGCAACTGCATCTTTTTGTTTCTTGTTTACACTAGTTTGGCATAATGGACAACAATGAGCTTCTTATTCTATTTCCTGATTTAAGACATGGATGGTTTGATGCGAAAATTAAAAAACCCATGGAACATATTAGTATGAATACTTTGAATACCATTGTTGCTAATGATATAGAAAGTTCTAAGCTTGGGGAAGCTGGTTCGATGAGCATGATCTTTTTAGTCCCCCAAGCATTGAGGAGAAAATTTACTTTGATGATACTTTGCCTCCTATTTATGATGATTATAATGATAGTAGTCTTTTAGTACCACCTGTTATGGAGGATAAATTTGATTATGATTACGAGTATGCCTCCTATATTTGATGATGAAAATAATAATGATAGCTACTTTGTTGAATTTGCTCCTACTACAATTAATAAGAATAACTATGCTTATGTTGGGAGTAGTACTAATTTTATGCATGAGACTCATGATAAGAATGCTTTATGTGATAGTTATATTGTTGAGTTTGCTCATGATACTACTGAAAGTTATTATGAGAGAGGAAAATATGGTTGTGGAAATTTTGATGTTACTAAAACACCTCTCTATGTGCTGAAATTTTTGAAGCTACACTTGTTCTATCTTCCTATGCTTGTTACTTTGCTCCTCATGAAATTGTTTATTTACAAGATTCCTTTTCATAGGAAGCATGTTAGGCTTAAATGTGTTTTGAATTTGCCTCTTGATGCTCTCTTTTGCTTCAAATACTATTTCTTGCGAGTGCATCATTAAAACTGCTGAGCCCATCTTAATGGCTATAAAGAAAGAACTTTTTGGGTGATAACCCATGTGTTTATTTTAATACAGTAATTTTGTTTTTTATTTTGAGTCTTGGAAGTTGTTACTACTGTAGCAACCTCTCCTTATCTTAGTTTTGTTGCATTGTTGTGCCAAGTAAAGTCTTTGATAGTAAGGTTCATACTAGATTTGGATTACTGCGCGAAACATGATTTCTTTGCTGTCACGAATCTGGGCCTAATTCTCTGTAGGTAACTCAGAAAATTATGCCAATTTACGTGAGTGATCCTCAGATATGTACGCAACTTTCATTCAATTTGAGCATTTTCATCTGAGCAAGTCTGGTGCCTTAATAAAATTCGTCTTTACGGACTGTTCTGTTTTGACAGATTCTGCCTTTTATTTCGCATTGCCTCTTTTGCTGTGTTGGATGGATTTCTTTGTTCCATTACCTTTCAGTAGCTTTGTGCAATGTCCAGAAGTGTTAAGAATGATTGTGTCACCTCTGAACATGTGAATTTTAGATTATGCACTAACCCTCTAATGAGTTTGTTTCGAGTTTGGTGTGGAGGAAGTTTTCAAGGGTCAAGAGAGGAGGATGATATACTATGATCAAGAAGAGTGAAGAGTATAAGCTTGGGGATGCCCCCGTGGTTCATCCCTGCATATTTCAAGAAGATTCAAGCATCTAAGCTTGGGGATGCCCAAGGCATCCCCTTCTTCATCGAAAACTTATCAGGTCACTTCTCTTGAAACTATATTTTTATTCGGTCACATCTTATGTACTTTACTTGGAGCGTCTGTGTGCTTTTATTTTCGTTTTGTTATTTTCATTCTCTGAATAAATGCTTGTGTGGGAGAGAGACACGCTCCGCTGTTGCATATGAACACATGTGTTCTTAGCTTTACTTTTAATGTTCATGGCGAAGGTTGAAACTGCTTCGTTAAATTGTTATATGGTTGGAATCGGGAAATGCTACATGTAGTAATTCTAAAATGTCTTGAATAATTTGATACTTGGCAATTGTTGTGCTCATGTTTAAGCTCTTGCATCATATACTTTGCACCCATTAATGAGGAAATACATAGAGCTTGCTAAAATTTGGTTTGCATAATTGGTCTCTCTAAGGTCTAGATAATTTCTAGTAAAGAGTTTGAACAACAAGGAAGACGGTGTAGAGTCTTATAATGTTTACAATATGTCTTTTATGTGAGTTTTGCTGCACCGGTTCATCCTTGTGTTTGTTTCAAATAACCTTGCTAGCCCAAACCTTGTATCGAGAGGGAATACTTCTCATGCATCCAAAATCCTTGAGCCAACCACTATGCCATTTGTGTCCACCGTACCTACCTACAACATGGTATTTCTCCGCCATTCCAAAGTAAATTGCTTGAGTGCTACCTTTAAATAATTCAAAATTTATCACCTCTGATTTGTGTCAATGTTTTATAGCTCATGAGGAAGTATGTGGTGTTTATCTTTCATTCTTGTTGGGCAACTTTCACCAATGGACTAGTGGCTTCATCCGCTTATCCAATAATTTTGCAAAAAGAGCTGGCAATGGGATTCCCAGTCCCAAATTAATTAACCTAAATAGACACTCCTCCATGGTATGTGATTGTTGGACGGCACCCGAAGGATTCGGTTAGCCATGGCTTGAGAAAGCAAAGGTGGGGAGGAGTGTCATCATAATAAAACTAAAATAAAAAGGCACTCCTTCATGGTATGAGATTGTTGGCAGGCACCCGAGGATTCGGTTAGCCATGGTTTGTGAAAGAAATATTGGAAGGAGTGCCACCCAAAAATAAAAATAATTCATGGGAGCCGCTCTTTGAAGGTTTGTCTGGCAAGGGGGTTAGAGTGCCTACTACCATTCGTTGACAACAACAAACACCTCTCAAAATTTTACTTTTATGCTCTCTTTATGTTTTCAAAACCAAAGCTCTAGCACAAATATAGCAATCAATGCTTCCCTCTGCGAAAGGCCATTCTTTTACCTTTTATGTTGAGTCAGTTCACCTATCTCTCTCCACCTCAAGAAGCAAACACTTCTGTGAACTGTGCATTGATTCCTACATACTTGCATATTGCATTTGTTATATTACTCTATGTTGACAATTATCCATGAGATATACATGTTACAAGTTGAAAGCAACCGCTGAAACTTAATCTTCCTTTATGTTGCTTCAATACCTTTACTTTGATTTATTGCTTTATGAGTTAACTTTTATGCAAGACTTATTGATGCTTGTCTTGAAAGTACTATTCATGAAAAGTCTTTGCTTTATGATTCAGTTGTTTACTCATGTCATTACCATTGTTTTGATCGTTGCATTCATTACATATGTTTACAATAGTATGATCAAGGTTATGATGGCATGTCACTCCAGAAATTATCTTTGTTATTGTTTACCTGCTCGGGACGAGCAGGAACTAAGCTTGGGGATGCTGATACGTCTCCGATGTATCGATAATTTCTTATGTTCCATGCCACATTATTGATGATATCTACATGTTTTATGTATACTTTATGTCATATTTATGTGTTTTCCGGAACTAACCTATTGACGAGATGCCGAAGGGCCAGTTGTTGTTTTCTGCTGTTTTTGGTTTCAGAAATCCTAGTAAGGAAATATTCTCGGAATTGGACGAAATCAACGCCCAGGGTCCTATTTTTCCACGAAGCTTCCAGAAGTCCGAAGGGGAAACGAAGTGGGGCCACGAGGTGGGAACACAGTAGGGTGGCCTCGCCGGCCTAGTGTGTGGCCCCACCAGGACTCCACCGACCTTGCCCTTCCGCCTACTTAAGGTCTCCGTCGCGAAAACCCTATCACGTTCGACGAAACCAGAGAAAACCTTCCAGAGCCGCCGCCATCGCGAAGCCAAGATCCGGGGACAGGAGTCTCCGTTCCGGCACGCCGCCGGGACGGGGAAGTGCCCCGGAAGGCTCCTCCATCGACATCACCGCCATCTTCATCAACGCTGCTGTCTCCCATGAGGAGGGAGTAGTTCTCCATCGAGGCTCGGGGCTGTACCGGTAGCTATGTGGTTCATCTCTCTCCTATGTACTTCAATACAATAATCTCATGAGCTGCATTACATGATTGAGATTCATATGATGATGCTTGTAATCTAGATGTCATTATGCTAGTCAAGTGGGTTTTACTTATGTGATCTCCGGAGACTCCTTGTCCCACGTGTGTAAAGGTGACAGTGTGTGCACCGTGTGGGTCTCTTAGGCTATATTTCACATAATACTTATTCACTGAGTTATGATTTGAGTTGGATGTCTCTATGAAATTGTGGTGTGTTAGTACCTCCTGTGAATGCTCAAAGTGACAGCGTGGGCTGTTCATTAGTACTTGGGAATGCATCTTTAAGGTTTGCCTACATGATGAATTAGTGTTCGTTATCTTGCCAGAGAGTAATTCAGAGTAGCATAGTGAAGTGCTTATGTATATCCCTTTATGATTACAATGTTGAGAGTGTCCACTAGTGAAAGTATGATCCCTAGGCCTTGTTTCCAAATACTGCTATCGCTGCTTGTTTACTGTTTTACTGCATCTTTACTTCCTGCAATATTACTACCATCATCTGCACGCCAGCAAGCACTTTTACGGCGCCGTTACTACTGCTCATATTCATTCATACCACTTGTATTTCACTATCTCTTCGCCGAACTAGTGCACCTATTAGGTGTGTTGGGGACACAAGAGACTTCTTGCTTTGTGGTTGCAGGGTTGCTTGAGAGGGATATCTTTGACCTCTTCCTCCCTGAGTTCGATAAACCTTGGGTGATCCACTTAAGGGAAACTTGCTGCTGTTCTACAAACCTCTGCTCTTGGAGGCCCAACACTGTCTACAAGAATAGAAGCACCCGTAGACATCATCCATCTCATTATGGACATCTTCTTTCCAGTCATCTGCATCTGGAGATGCATATGCCTCTGCAATGGACGTGGGAGTATCATCCACAAGGTACACAATGAAATCATCACCAAAGGATTTTTCAATCATTCGTCTCTTGCTCCGTTTAGGAGCTTCATTGTCATCCTTCTCAGTAACATTCTCATGTGATTGTTCAAAATACTCATTAGATGTACTCGGACTCGAGAATTATCTCAGTAGAAATTCTAGCAATGCTATGCATATCTTTCATAGGAAACATATTCTCAAAAAATGTTGCATCACGAGATTCCATAAAAGTATCAACATGCATATCAGGTACCTCGGATTGAACTACTAAAAATCTATATCCTACACTCCGCGGAGCATAACCTAGAAAGATACAATCCACTGTCTTTGGTCCAAGTTTGCGCTTCTTAGTAATTGGAATATTGACTTTCGCCAAACATCCCCATGTGCGCAAATACGAAAGTGATGGTTTTCTCCCAGTCCACTCCTCGTAAGGGGTTTTATCTTTATTCTTGTTAGGAACTCTATTCAGGACATGACATGAAGTCAACAAAGCCTCCCCCACCATGCCTTTGATAAACCAGCAGTGGCTAACATGAAATTCACCAAGTCAGTCAGCGTGCGGTTTTTCCTCTCGGCAACCCCATTTGATTGGGGTGAATAGGGAGGCATCCTCTCATGAATAATGCCATGTTCCTCACAGAATTCATCAAAGATTTTAGGAAAATATTCGCCACCACGATCCGACCTAAGACGCTTGATCTTTCTCTCTAGTTGATTTTCAACTTCGGCCTTATAAATTTTAAAGTAGTCTAAAGCTTCATCTTTAGTTCGCAACAAATAAACATAGCAAAATCTAGTAGCATCATCAATCAATGTCATGAAATATCTCTTTCCACCTTTTGTCAACACACCATTCATCTCGCATAGATCAGAATGTATGAGTTCTAGAGGTGCCAAGTTTCTCTCCTCGGCCGCCTTGTGAGGCTTCCGAGGTTGCTTTGATTGCACACAACTATGGCACTTAGAACCTTTGGCAATGGTGAAATTCGGAATTAAACTTAAACTGGATAGCCGAGACATTAAACCAAAATTAATGTGACATAAACGAGAATGCCAAACACTCGGTATCATCACTAACATTGCCACAAATATGGTTCACGAGACTTATTACTGAAATCGAAAGCGAAAAGCGGAACAAGCCTCCGCACTCATAGCCTTTACCAATAAATTGTCCAAACTTGGAAACAACTACTTTATTCGACTCTAAAACAACCTTAAACCCATCTCTGCATAGAAGGGAGCCGCTAACGAGATTCTTGTTCATAGTAGGGACATGCTACACGATCTTCCCCGAAGTGAACTTCAGATCTACCGTGCCAACACCACGAACAGAAGCATGTGACCCATTCCCCATCAAGACGGAAGAATCCCGGGCGACCTGGTAAGAAGTGAACATGGATATGTCAGCACACACATGAACATTAGCACTTGTATCAATCCACCAACATGGAGATTGAAATACCGAAAGAACAGTAAAGAGATTACCGTACCCATCAGCATTGCTAGCGGTCACCGTGTTGACTTGCCTCGCCTTTTTCTTGCGGTCTGCCCTCTCTGACAGTCCTTAGAAAAGTGGCCGATCTCTCCACAGTAAAGCAGCTCAGATCTGCTTTGTTTATCATCTTCTTCTTCTTGAAGGTTGTAGTCTTCATAGGCTTATTGAAGGAGGGCTTGTTATTCCCTTTTTTCCTGCTGTAAGGTTTCTTCTGCACCATGTTGGCGCTAGACTGACCCTCTCCTTTCTCAGTAATATCCTTAGCCCGAGCTTTCTCTTCAACATCAAGGGATGCTATCAGATTTTCAACTGATATCTCCTGTCTCTTGTGTTTGAGAGTTGTGGCAAAGTTCCTCCATGAAGGAGGCAACTTAGCGATGATGCATCCAGCCACAAACTTGTCATGTAAGGCACACTTAAGGAGTTCGAGCTCTTTCGCAATGCACTGTATCTCATGAGCTTGTTCGACTATGATGGCGTGTACAGCACACGTCCATTGGGAACCCCAAGAGGAAGGTATGATGCGCACAGTAGCAAGTTTTCCCTCAGAAAGAAACCAAGGTTTATCGAACCAGGAGGAGCCAAGAAGCACGTTGAAGGTTGATGGCGGCGGGATGTAGTGCGGCGCAACACCGGGGATTCCGGCGCCAACGTGGAACCTGCACAACACAACCAAAGTACTTTGCCCCAACGAAACAGTGAGGTTGTCAATCTCACCGGCTTGTCTGTAACAAAGGATTAGATGTATAGTGTGGATGATGATTGTTTGCAAAGAACAGTAAAGAACAATAGCAGCAGATTTGTATTTCAGATGTAAAGAATGGACCGGGGTCCACAGTTCACTAGAGGTGTCTCTCCCATAAGATAAATAGCATGTTGGGTGAACAAATTACGGTCGGGCAATTGACAAATAGAGAGGGCATAACAATGCACATACATGACATGATGAATATTGTGAGATTTAATTGGGCATTACGACAAAGTACATAGACCGCTATCCAGCATGCATCTATGCCTAAAAAGTCCACCTTCGAGGTTATCATCCGAACCCCTTCTAGTATTAAGTTGTAAAACAACGAGACAATTGCATTAAGTATGGTGCGTAATGTAATCAATAACTACATCCTCGGACATAGCATCAATGTTTTATCCCTAGTGGCAACAAGACATCCACAACCTTAGAACTTTCTATCACCGTCCCAGATTTAATGGAGGCATGAACCCACTATCGAGCATAAATACTCCCTCTTGGAGTTAAGAGCAAAAACTTGGCCGAGCCTCTACTAATAACGGAGAGCATGCAAGATCATAAACAACACATAGGTAATAGATTGATAATCAACATAACATAGTATTCTCTATCCATCGGATCCCGACAAACACAACATATAGAATTACGGATAGATGATCTTGATCATGTTAGGCAGCTCACAAGATCCGACAATGAAGCACATGAGGAGAAGACAACCATCTAGCTACTGCTATGGACCCATAGTCCGAGGGTGAACTACTCACTCATCACTCCGGAGGCGACCATGGCGGTGAAGAGTCCTCCGGGAGATGAATCCCCTCTCCGGCAGGGTGCCGGAGGTGATCTCCGAGAATCCCCCGAGATGGGATTGGCGCGCGGCGTCTCGATAAGGTTTTCCGTATCGTGGCTCTCGGTACTCGGGGGTTTCGCGACGAAGGCTTTAAGTAGGCGGAAGGGCAACGCGGGGGCCACACGAGGGCCCCACACGCCGGGGCCGCGCGGCCAAGGGCCGGGCCGCGCCGCCCTGTTGTGTCGGCGCCTCGTGGCCCCACTTCCTTTCCCCTCGGTCTTCCGGAAGCTTCGTGCAAAAATAGGACCCCGGGCGTTGATTTCGTCCAATTCCGAGAATATTTCCTTTGTAGGATTTCTGAAACCAAAAACAGTAGAAAACGACAGAACTGGGTCTTCGGCATCTCGTTAATAGGTTAGTGCCGGAAAATGCATAAATACGACATATAATGTGTATAAAACATGTAGATATCATCAATAATGTGGCATGGAACATAAGAAATTATCGATACGTCGGAGACGTATCAGCATCCCCAAACTTAGTTCCTGCTCGTCCCGAGCAGGTAAACGATAACAAAGATAATTTATGGAGTGACATGCTATCATAACCTTGATCATACTATTGTAAACATATGTAATGAATGCAACGATCAAAACAATGGTAATGACATGAGTAAACAACTGAATCATAAAGCAAAGACTTTTCATGAATAGTACTTCAAGACAAGCATCAATAAGTCTTGCATAAGAGTTAACTCATAAAGCAATAAATCAAAGTAAAGGTATTGAAACAACACAAAGGAAGATTAAGTTTCAGCGGTTGCTTTCAACTTATAACATGTATATCTCATGGATAATTGTCAACATAGAGAAATATAACAAGTGCAATATGCAAGTATGTAGGAGTCAATGCACAGTTCACACAAGTGTTTGCTTCTTGAGGTGGAGAGAAATAGGTGAACTGACTCAACATAAAAGTAAAAGAAAGGTCCTTCAAAGAGGAAAGCATCGATTGCTATATTTGTGCTAGAGCTTTTATTTTGAAAACAAGAAACAATTTTGTCATCGGTAGTAATAAAGCATATGTATCATGTAAATTATATCTTACAAGTTGCAAGCCTCATGCATAGTATACTAATAGTGCCCGCACCTTGTCCTAATTAGCTTGGACTACCGGATAATCGCAATACACATGTTTTAACCAAGTGTCACAAAGGGGTACCTCCATGCCGCCTGTACAAAGGTCTAAGGTGAAAGCTCGCATTTTGGATTTCTCGCTTTTGATTATTCTCAACTTAGACATCCATACCGGGACAACATGGACAACGAGATAATGGACTCCTCTTTAATGCATAAGGATGTAGCAACAATTAGTGTTCTCATATGAGATTGAGGATATATGTCCAAAACTGAAACTTCCACCATGATTCATGGCTTTAGTTAGTGGCCCAATGTTCTTCTCTAACAATATGCATGCTCTAACCATTAAAGTGGTAGATCTCTCTTACTTCAGACAAGACGGACATGCATAACAACTCACATGATATTCAACAAAGAGTAGTTGATGGCGTCCCCAGAAAACATGGTTATCGCACAACAAGCAACTTAATAAGAGATAAAGTGCATAAGTACATATTCAATACCACAATAGTTTTTAAGCTATTTGTCCCATGAGCTATATATTGTAAAGGTGAAGGATAGCAATTTTAAAGGTAGCACTCAAGCAATTTACTTTGGAATGGCGGAGAAATACCATGTAGTAGGTAGGTATGGTGGACACAAATGGCATAGTGGTTGGCTCAAGGATTTTGGATGCATGAGAAGTATTCCCTCTCGATACAAGGTTTAGGCTAGCAAGGTTATTTGAAACAAACACAAGGATGAACCGGTGCAGCAAAACTCACATAAAAGACATATTGCAAACATTATAAGACTCTACACCGTCTTCCTTGTTGTTCAAAACTCAATACTAGAAATTATCTAGACTTTAGAGAGACCAAATATGCAAACCAAATTTAGCAAACTCTAGGTGTTTCTTCATTAGTAGGTGCAAAGTATATGATGCAAGAGCTTAAACATGAGCACAACAATTGCCAAGTATCAAATTATTCAAGACATTTTAGAATTACTACATGTAGCATTTCCCAATTCCAACCATATAACAATTTAACGAAGAAGATTCAACCTTCGCCATGAATACTATGAGTAAAGCCTAAGGACATATTTGTCCATATGCAACAGCGGAGCGTGTCTCTCTCCCACACAATGAATGATAGGATCCATTTTATTCAAACAAAACAAAAACAAAAACAAACCGACACTCCAAGCAAAGTACATAAGATGTGATGGAATAAAAATATAGTTTCAGGGGAGGAACCTGATAATGTTGTCGATGAAGAAGGGGATGTCTTGGGCATCCCCAAACTTAGACGCTTGAGTATTATTAGAATATGCAGGGGTGAACCACCGGGGCATCCCCAAGCTTAGAGCTTTCACTCTCCTTGATCATATTGCATCATTCTCCTCTCTTGATCCTTGAAAACTTCCTCCACACCAAACTCGAAACAACTCATTAGAGGGTTAGTGCATAATAAAAATTAACATGTTCAGAGGTGACATAATCATTCTTAACACTTCTGGACATTGCATAAAGCTACTGGACATTAATGGAACAAATAAATTCATCCATCATAGCAAAAGAGGCAATGCGAAATAAAAAGGCAGAATCTGTCAAAACAGAACAGTCCGTAAAGATGGGTTTTATCGAGGCACCAGACTTGCTCAAATGAAAATGCCCAAATTGAATGGAAGTTGCGTACATATCTTAGGATCACGCACGTAAATTGGCATATTTTTCTGAGCTACCTAAAGAGAGGCAGGTCGAAATTCGTGACAGCAAAGAAATCTGTTTCTGCGCAGTAATCCAAATCTAGTATTCACTTTACTATCAAAGACTTTACTTGGCACAACAAAGCACAAAACTAAGATAAGGAGAGGTTGCTACAGTAGTAAACAACTTCCAAGACTCAAATATAAAACAAAAATACTGTAGTAAAAACATGGGTTGTCTCCCATAAGCGCTTTTCTTTAATGCCTTTCAGCTAGGCGCAGAAAGTGTATATAAAGTGTTATCAAGGGATGGAGCATCGATATCATAACCAGAGGTGTTGGGAGTTTTCTCAACTATGCATTGTACCTTATCTATGTAAGTTTCAGAGGCTCCCTTTTTATTACCCTTAGGCTTGCTACTCTCATCAAACAAATCTTCAGGAACAATCCAATCAAAATTCTTTTCTAGTGCCTCGCACATTCCCAAGAGCTTGCACGGTATCGATGTTTTAATATCCCCCTCATAATTAACTTTATTAGTGTACTTTTGTCTATCTTTTTCCATCTTCTCAAGGGTGCTAGCAAAGTTTGTATAAGATCCGAGCATATTATATTTAGTAAAGACTTTTCTAGCTTCTCTTGCTATTCCCCCAAATTCTTTAAGAAGGGTTTCTAATACAAAATCTTTCTTTTCTCCTTCTTCCATATCACTAAGTGTAAGAAACATATGTTGAATTACAGGATTGAGATTAACAAATCTAGCTTCTAGCGCGTGTACTAAAGAAGCAACAGCAATTTCATAAGTAGGAGCAAGTTCTACCAAGTGTCTATCTTCAAAATCTTCAGCCGTGCTAATATGAGTGAAAAAAAATTCTATGTTATCTTTCCCGAGGATAGACCCTCGGCCTACCAGTACATCTTTAAGAATAAACTTAGGAGGAAACATGATGAAGCAAGTAAAGTAAATGCAAGTAACTAATTTTTTTGTGTTTTTGATATAGAGTGCAAGATAGTAAATAAAGTAAAGCTAGCAACTAATTTTTTTATGTTTTGATATAATGCAGCAAACAAGGTAGTAAATAAAATAAAGCAAGACAAAAACAAAGTAAAGAGATTGGATTGTGGAGACTCCCCTTGCAGCGTGTCTTGATCTCCCCGGCAACGGCGCCAGAAAATATGCTTGATGGCGTGTACAGCACACGTCCGTTGGGAACCCCAAGAGGAAGGTATGATGCGCACAGTAGCAAGTTTTCCCTCAGAAAGAAACCAAGGTTTATCGAACCAGGAGGAGCCAAGAAGCACGTTGAAGGTTGATGGCGGCGGGATGTAGTGCGGCGCAACACCAGGGATTCCGGCGCCAACGTGGAACCTGCACAACACAACCAAAGTACTTTGCCCCAACGAAACAGCGAGGTTGTCAATCTCACCGGCTTGCTGTAACAAAGGATTAGATGTATAGTGTGGATGATGATTGTTTGCAAAGAACAGTAAAGAACAATAGCAACAGATTTGTATTTCAGATGTAAAGAACGGACCGGGGTCCACAGTTCACTAGAGGTGTCTCTCCCATAAGATAAATAGCATGTTGGGTGAACAAATTACAGTCGGGCAATTGACAAATAGAGAGGGCATAACAATGCACATACATGACATGATGAATATTGTGAGATTTAATTGGGCATTACGACAAAGTACATAGACCGCTATCCAGCATGCATCTATGCCTAAAAAGTCCACCTTCAGAGTTATCATCCGAACCCCTTCCAGTATTAAGTTGTAAAACAACGTGACAATTGCATTAAGTATGGTGCGTAATGTAATCAATAACAACATCCTCGGACATAACATCAATGTTTTATCCCTAGTGGCAACAGCACATCCACAACCTTAGAACTTTCCGTCACTCGTCCCAGATTTAATGGAGGCATGAACCCACTATCGAGCATAAATACTCCCTCTTGGAGTTAAGAGCAAAAACTTGGCCGAGCCTCTACTAATAACGGAGAGCATGCAAGATCATAAACAACACATAGGTAATAGATTGATAATCAACATAACATAGTATTCTCTATCCATCGGATCCCGACAAACACAACATATAGAATTACAGATAGATGATCTTGATCATGTTAGGCAGCTCACAAGATCCGACAATGAAGCACATGAGGAGAAGACAACCATCTAGCTACTGCTATGGACCCATAGTCCAGGGGTGAACTACTCACTCATCACTCCGGAGGCGACCATGGCGGTGAAGAGTCCTCCGGGAGATGAATCCCCTCTCCGGCAGGGTGCCGGAGGTGATCTCCGGAATCCCCCGAGATGGGATTGGCGGCGACGGCGTCTCGGTAAGGTTTTCCGTATCGTGGCTCTCGCATGCGGGGGTTTCGCGACGAAGGCTTTAAGTAGGCGGAAGGGCAACGCGGGGGCCACACGAGGGCCCCACACGCCGGGGCCGCGCGGCCAAGGGCTGGGCCGCGCCGCCCTGTTGTGTCGGCGCCTCGTGGCCCCACTTCCTTTCCCCCTCGGTCTTCCGGAAGCTTCGTGCAAAAATAGGACCCTGGGCGTTGATTTCGTCCAATTCCGAGAATATTTTGTTTTGTAGGATTTCTGAAACCAAAAACAGTAGAAAACAGCAACTGGCTCTTCGGCATCTCGTTAATTGTTTAGTGTCGGAAAATGCATAAATACGACATATAATGTGTATAAAACATGTAGATATCATCAATAATGTGGCATGGAACATAAGAAATTATCGATACGTCGGAGACGTATCAGACTACAGAACGGTTATTAACCATCCTAATGTCATGGAAGCTCTCCATGATATACAGTTCACTGCATGCATCGGTTGCACCGAATTTAGCATTCAGTGCATCCCATAGCTCTTTACCATCTGTTATGTGCATGTACACATCACACAGACGATCAGCAAGAATACTCAGAACGCATCCGACGAAGAGAGTATTGTTTTCCTTGAACTTGTTCTGATCTTGGTCAGATATAGTTCCTTCAGGTAAACCATCACTCACTTCGAACACTTTCAGATGAGTAAGCCAGAGCGTTGCCTTAACTTGCCACCTCTTAAAGTGCACATCGGTAAACTTATCCGGCCTCAGTGCATCAGCAAAACCAGCCATTGTTAACTCAGGAAATTGCCTAAAATTAGGTTTTTGGATTGTTGGATAATTAGGCACAATTTCCATGATTAATTCCAGAATATAAAACATAATGACAGCAACTACTAACCTGTGAAACTCGAACATACTAGATGCATTAATCAACATGAGTAGCAGCAGCGCAAACAGTAAAACATCCATCGCTAAACAGATCGAGATATATTGCACGTACCGATCTGGTGGAGGTGGCGGTGTAGCAGATGATGTCGCATCAGTAACGTTGTTGATGACAACGTTGTTGACGATAGGGACGACAGGTCGAAGCAGACGGCGTTGAAGACGACGGTAGGCAGCACCGCTCGACTTGGACGGAAGGCGACCCGTGATGAAGAGCTTGAGCAGTCGCGCAGAGCGCTTCCCAAAAACCTAATTCGCCCTCTCCCGTACAGGATCGCAAGGACGAGCGGTTCCGGAGACCTGCTCTCCCGTTCGCCGATGCACGTCGGCGCGCGGGATGGAGTAGGCTACGATGGCGGCGCAAGCAGAGAGAGGTGGAAACCCTAACTCGTATATTAGATGTATTTCTGCGGTAGCCGGGCAGGAGATTATATAGGCTCGGGAAACCCTAGGCAACGTGGGCCACACCCACGTCGCACGAACGTGTCGAGTCGGTTACAGATAGCCCACATCCGGGAGCGACCCGAACCGACTAACTGCGACGCGTCCGTCTAGGACTCTGTTCGTTTTCCTGAGCTGCAAAAAGTAAGGAAAGTCTCGGCTCGAGGCTCAATCCACTCACCACGAACGCGGCGCGCGAGTCGAGTCGAGCGAGCGAGGAGGAGGAGGAGCGCGCGTGTAGCACTCCTATTCTCACTCACTTACTAGTGGTGGAACAACCCACCTTATAAGGTGGTCTAACTTCCTCCCAACTTTCCATGTGGGACTAAACTTCCCACCTCTTGCCACTCCCTAGTGAGCTGCCACCAACTTGGGCTCAAACTCACAAGACTGCCACTATGTGGGCTTTGAGATTTATAGGAAAAACTGAAATCTAATTTGGGCCACTAAAAATGGGCCCAATATTTCAACAAAATCAACACACAACATGGAGTAAATTTTGTTGTATGGCAGAGTAGTAAGAGTTCATTGGGCCAATTGGAAGATGTCATGCTGGCTAATGGCAAGATGATGAGGAGAAGCTAGATGGTAGAAAGAAAGTGTTAAGCCACTGGTGATCACGTGATGCAGTTTGAGGGGCAACAATAGATAGTACTACCATTTCCACTGGCTGGCCTGCAGGTAGTGTACTCAACACTGTTCTTCAGCAACCAACAGACCCGACAGAGCATTATTGGGCCACTTGGAGAGGCAAAGAAGATGATGAGGAGAATCTAGATGGTAGAAATGAGGTGTCAATCCACTGGTGATCCCCCAGCCGCGTGCTTCAAATGACTCTTCAAAGGGCTATTTGAAGCACCCAACATAAGAGTGAGCCCAACCTCGCGCTCTAAACTGATTTTCGATTTTCTATCTAGCGCGACCCAATAGGATGTCTAGTGTCCAGAAGTCGTCCTTGACCCACAAGGAGCGTTCTGGATGCGTCGGGCACGACCCATTGGCGATGTGTCTCTTGGCAGGACACACACATAACCACATGCAACTATTTTTTTTAATGATGGCGATGGTTCCTAAGGCGGAAGCAGGAAAGACGTCTCGTCGGCGCTGCGCCTTTCTCACACATTGCATCCACACTTTTCCGGCGTTAATGGCCACCGCTCCTTCCCACCCTTTCTCCCCCTCTCCTCACCTCCATTTCATGCATTGTCTCCAGCTACAAAAACCCAGCCACCACGCTACGCCTCACACTCGCTTCCGTTGCTCGACTGGCCTCGATGACTCTTGGCCACATTGCCGTGCCGCCTTATCACCGCGTACTCGATGCTAGGCCGCAACGGGCGCACGTCACCGGCCGGACCTGTGCTGCAGCCTGAGTGCTTCCCTCCTCCGGAGGATGACTCCAAGGAGTATGAGGAGTTTAACGAGTAATTCATGGCAGATGCGGAGTGCGAGGCGGCGAAGAAGGAGGCGCAGTGGAAGACTGAGACAGAAACCAAAAGGCCGATAATGAACTGGGTAGAAAAGCTTACAGTCGGACCAAATTTAGTCTGGTCAATTTGATAATTCGTACCCCAAAACCGAACAGACAGAAGTTTACCTGAGAGGGGTCCAAACATAAGGCAGACAAGAAATTCAGAGTTTGTGCCAACCGTAAATTACCAGTGTTATTATAGACAAACAGAGCCCAATAAGCAACAAAAAGAGCCCATCTGCACATGTTTACCATCAATCGTGTGGAGGCAGGAAACCTAGATCGAAGCCGTGACTCCATCGTCCGTTCCTTTGCGAGATATCGATCGATCTTGCTATGCCGTACCCTAAAATAGACTTCCTAGGGCGGCGGCGCCGCTCGCAGCCTCGCTGCTCCGTCTCTCTAGCTGCCGGCGCTAGAAGACCACTCGGCAGTCGGCAGTCAGCACACGGGCGCAGGACACTGCCACCGTCCTAACTACTCTGTAGAGTCTGCATGCCACGGCCCACGGTGTGCCAGATCATCATAGCTGAAGATGATCAAGCACTCAATTTCGATACCCAGGTTAATCTTTGATTACTGCCTATATTAGTCCAGCTAAGTAGTAATAACTGTCAACATCCGTTGCCAAATATCTGAGCCTTTTTTTTCAGATCTTGCAGCCTCTTGCTTTTATATTTCCTTCATTCTTTGGAGACAAGTCCGTGGAGCGCAGATTTTTCTTTATTTTCAAAGCACCTCCATGTTTCTCCTGGTTCTCTTCTGACGACGTACCAAGGAATTCCGACTGCACGCCCCGTAAGACATGGTATCTTTAGGGTAATTATTTTACAAGCTAATCACTTTGTTAACTTGCTATTAGACTCTACATAATTGTAAACCTGTGCATATAGTAACAAAATGGCTCTTTCATTCAATAGTTCAAATTATAACGGAATTTCGGATAAAATAGCCCATGGCTCAAAAAAATCAAAATATGAGTTCAGGGTACTCTCTCTCTTTTCGCTTTATAGTATCATCGGCATCTCTCTTTCAATTAGCATTCAGATATAGAGAAGTAGAAATGTCTCACATTAAAATAAAATCGAGAAGTCTACTTAAAACGGTTGTAAAGAATTATGATTTCAACTTGCCCCCCCCCCCCCCCCCCCCCATGTTCAAATCCTAGCTCCGCCCATGACCATGAATATGCTTGTCAGTACCAAACCACCAATACTAGTACTAGCGAGGGATCCGAGATTTGTGCTTTTTGTTAGATTTGTGGAGACAAAATGGATGTTTGATATTCCTATTTGAGTTAAAATAATCTTGTGTCGCGCATTGTAGTGGGGAGTCGGACGATGAGGAAATGAAGACCCGGACCCACTACCGTAGCACCAAAGGTTGAAGATACCATCTAGTGTCTCAAAGACGATGTCTATGTCAAGGTCGGTCATTTTATCTTGTCCATGTCCATGATTGATTGTTGCTGAACGTCGCATCAGTCAATTCGGGCTGTTGTGGATTTATAACCACATGTAGTTTATGTTTTGACTGTATGCGCGTAGCAGTACTCATTTACATCCGCACAAGCCTGCATACACTAATCAAAAGCTTCAATCTTGCATGAAGCTTTCTCTTCGGATATCATATATTATGCTTTGTATTTGTTATATCGACATCTTAAATTTGTGAATCCTCTTTTCCGTGTTTAGGATAACTGAGTTCTTTGAGGTGATGGACCGCTGTCGGTATTTCACCTGACGATGGTTCTGCCGCCCTGAGGACACCATAAGTTTGCAGACTCTCAATATTACTCCGACATGTCCTATAGCGTGGCTTATTCAACTTTCTCCAACATACCATGAGGTAACTAAAGTTTAATAGTATAACCTATTTTTATTTTACATGCTAATACGAATAAATGTTTTGGCACCAAGAGGTAAAGTCTTATAGTATTTTATTTTACTAGTAATTGAAAGCACCAAACGGAACACCATATTGATTCTCACGCCAAACAAAATTCTACCTGTCTGATATATATACATCTCAACATTTAGCATCCATTGGATGGGATCTCTTCACAACCCTCTGTTAGAGCCGCCTCTCAGGGCAGGAACCCTCACGTTAATTGTCATCTGAAAGGAAGATCAAACCTCCACGCATGAACCTCTCCCGCCCTTCATCGCCCCTGGCGGTTCCCACCCGTCTAGACCCCACCGCAGCAATCTCACAGTCACAGGTAGAGGTGATGATGCTGCTATATATATGCATCGAGCTTGCACCACAGATCTGTCCGGCCGGTGTTGTCTGTGCAGGCTCCGAGTATACATGAGCAAAGAACACTTCAGGATATCAGATTGATCCGTTTTTCCATCTTGATATCTTTTGATTTGCAGCTAGCCATTCAATAGCTGACCAGCTTGAGGTGCAGTTTTCAGTCAAGAGCTGATCAATGTTGTATTGTGTCCGCCTAATTGTGATCAATACACGCAGGAGCAGCAGCAATACATCCGCTTGATCGCCATAGTACATGGCACGAAGCAGCAGGCAAGCAGCACCGGTACACATTCAGTCCATCGCCATGGTTTGACGTTGATCACTTACATGACATGCAACATAGCAGCGGTACACCAAGCTCCGCCTGCACCCATGCGCGTATGTGAATCAGATTAGCTTATCATGCAAGTGTATTCGTAATAGGCATGCATGTATCGTTGGGATGGGATGGATGGAACACTGATGGCTGATGGAATAGGTATTCGTCTCAGCTGTACACTGTATATTATGCTATTATCAATCCGTGCTGCCTCTCATCATGCTTTACAGGAAAAACAAACCAAAAAATCGCTTGATTGTGAAGGTGATGTTTCTAGGTGACCGCACATACGGCAGGTCCATATAATTTTCAGGTAAGAAATCAGATTTTTATTATTCTTTCTTTCAAAAGAAAAAAAAAGATTTTTCTTTTTCTTTTAAAGTTCTTTCAGACTGCTGATTATGATTTGATTCATAACAACAAAAAATTATGGTTAATGTAGGGAACGGAATTTGTGGTTTGGTTGATTGCATTAATAAGAAAACTAAGGGACAGATAAAAATAAAATTTATAGATTTATGATGGTGATATTTCTTCAACGTACCTATTTCAAAAAAGACTCTGATGTCTGATTGAATAGATGTTTGTCTAAGATGTGCATGTATCCCCTTTCTGTATATTATGCTATGATTACTCCGTGCATGCCTCTCACATCAGCCTTGAAAGTGATGCTTCCAAGAGTCTGAACCCAAAAATCACTTCACCATGAAGGTGATATCTCTAGGATTCTGGGTAGGACAAGACGTTCATACCGTTTTCAGGTAAGTATTATATATTGATTATTTGGTTTTCTTTAAAAGTATTTTCTAGGCTACGATATTTGATTCATCACAAAATATGGTTATGTTAGGGGAGGAAATTTGTTGTTTGGTTGACCGTGTTAATAAAGAAAAGTTAGGAATATAGTTAAAATTTACAAATATACAGTGGTGATATATTTCTACAATTTATCTCTTTTTATAAACATAATTGCGGAGTTTTGCACCATCGATGGGTGTAAAATTTATCTCTTTTTATAGGTTATAAATACTTCCTACTTCTGGGTGTAATAGTTTATCGATTGTATTGTGTTCATATACGATATTTAAGATACTTCAAAGCAAGTTAGGTGAATTTTTTTTGAAAGTTCCTTTGGACCGACATCGATGTCATCTTTGGTGGTCCACCGTGCCAAGGAATCAACGGGTTTTACCTCTTCCGAAACGGTGATCGGCCTGTAAAGAATCAGAAGAATAGAAACTCGATTACTTATATGGATATTGCGGAATATTTGAAACCAAAGTATATTCTAATGGAAAATGAGACAGACATTCTACCTTAAGCTATGCGCTGAGCTGCTTGGTTTCGTTAGATTATCAAGCATGACTTGGCATGATGGTGGCTGGTTGTTATGGGCTGCCACAGCTCCATATGAGATTGTTCATTTGCGGAGCTTTTCCATCAATGGTCTACTACCTGTCCATGGTGATTTTTCATGTTAAATGTTTGCTTGTATTATATTGTGCAGATATAAGATTTATTTGCATTTGAAAACGCTGATGCTCCCAATTTTTTTTGCCAACCCATGATGTTTTTATGCGTGGCGGAATCCCAAATGCTTTCTGCCAAAGCGTTGCTTACGACAAAACAAAGAAACCAACACTAGAGAAATGTTTACCACTTTATTAAGAAATATCAAATTAACTATAGGTAAATGTCCAATCATCTAATACATCATTTACCATTCACATTTGTTCTTGCTTCTTTTGTACATATAGATAATCATTAGGTGAATGAGATAATGGAATATGGTAGGGAGAAGCCAAAAATGATTGTCAATGCTATATATATCATTTCTAATAGGAAAGGTAACACTTCGTCTCTCTTGATTGTTCAATTTTATTTGTGCTGAATTGGTTATTCCTTGAGAATAGAGGTAATTTTAAATTTAGAAATTTATGGTCAAATAGTTGTTTTTTCGATTGTGTCAAATATGCTAGGTTATTCCTACGTAGAGAAGGTTTGCTCTCAGAAAGATAAGCTGCTATATCATTAATCAGCGCAGCTAAACAAGGATGATTTTTCATGTGTACAACACATTTTGAAGGAAAAAGTAGTAAACTTCCGTAACCTCAGGGGATTTGTTCCCCAACTCCCCTCAGGTTACACATTTCGAAAGATATGCCACTTCCCCAACTCCCCTCAGGTTACAGAAGTTTGTTCTTTTCTCCATCGTGATTTGGTGTACATGTGCAAAATCATCCTTGTTTAGCCGCAAGGGTTGGTGATCAAGCAGCTTACCTTCCTTAGGGCAAACCTTCTCTCCATAGGAATAATATACCATATCTCGAACAATTGAAAGAACAATCAGTTGACCTTGAAATTCTAAATTTGAAATTACGGGCATACACAAGGAATGACCACTTCAGCACATCTGAACAGTCGGGATAATCGAAAGTGTTATCTTTCCAACTAACCTTATATAGCGTTGAACATCGGTCTTGGGCTTTTTGCCACCATATGACATTACCTCATTTGGATGATGATTAACTATCTGCAGAAAAGAAGTAAGAACAAATGTGAGGTAAAAGATGTATTAAATGGCATCTTGTATCTGTTATTGCTTCACCAAGCAGCAAAGCTTTCTCCTGCATTGGTTCCTATGTTTCGTCTCAAACAACAACACTTTGGGAGAAAACATTTGGGATTCCGCCACAGACAACAACATTATGGTTTATCAATGGAAAATTTGGGAGTAACTGCGTTGTCAAATGCAATGAAATGATATATCTGCACAATAGAATTCAAGTAACATTGAACATGAAAACTTATCATCGACATGTAGCAGATCATTGATGGAAAAATTACACAAATGAACACTCTCGGAAGTGTGACAACCCATAACAATCATCAACCATCATGCCAAGCCATTCTTGGTAATCCAACGAAACCAAGTGGCCGAATGCATAGCTTGCAAGGTAGCCTCCTGAAAATTTAGAGTATGTGCAACATATTTTCCATTAGAACATACTTTGGTTTCAACTATTTAAAAATATCCATATACGTAATCAACCGTTTATTTTTCTCATCCTTTAGAGGTTTATTAATGTTTCGGAAGAGGTTAAACCTGTTGATTCTTTGGCATGGTGGACCACTGCATATGACATCAATGTCTCCCTACATGAACTTATGTAAATGACTGCAACAAAAAAGCGTAAAGGATAAAATGGGGCAAAAGACTACCGAATGCTCACCATCAGTGGCAAAATTTTCTGCGGGTGCCCTTCTTGTACCAAATCCTTAATATTCAGGGGACACTCACAAGGCATAAAAGAAGAGTCAAATGGAGTTCTAAAAAACTAGCTAGATATACTATAATAAAGCAGTTTTTTTTCTCACACAGTAATATTATTAGCACTGTGAGAACAAATCAGTACTGCTATTCTTATCGTAAGACTTGGAAGTCTTGAAATCTAATAATAATAGCAAGAGAAGGGATTTGGTCAGATGAGCTGGATGTCCTAGCATATTGCACAAAGTATTGACAACGGTAACCAACATCGCCATGTGGGAATGGGGAAGTTATCAGCTAAATCAACACACTACCTGGAGTAATTGTTGCAGAAGGATAGAGTGGGAAGAGTTCTTACTTTTTATGGCCACTTGGAAAAGCAAACGTAGCTGGAATGCTCCTTGTTTTAGCAGTGCATGCCATGCCGGCCAATGACAAGACGATGAGGAGAATCTGGATGGTAGAAAGGTTGTGTTAAGCCACTGGTGATCATGTGATCCAGTTCAAATGGAGGCAGTCTATTCAGCACTGCTCTCCAGGGTCCAACACACCCCGAAACTTTGCCTCACTAGAAACACTGGATGGTACATGGACTAAGAAGAAGATGGGTGTTGTCTTGTAGTGTTATCGCCCTCTTGATATCCCTCTTGTGAATCTGATGGGTTTAAGAAACATGGACTGCAATGGAACTTTAATTCACTAAATCCCTTCCCTTGCTAAAGCTGCTACTCGTATGATGATGCGTAAGAATTACAACGATAAGAAGAGATATAAAATGGGCATACGTTTCCTGAAGGGTGCTCGATGATTAATTAAGATGCTGGGACCAAGGTTGCCATCGTAGGCTGGGGATGTGCTGCTAGGAAGGATGAGAGTTGGGATGAGGTTTTGATGTGATCATTGGCAATGATCGGAACAACAATAGATATGATTGTCCTTTATTGTTTACCGTGAAAATTGGGATTTCCCTTTATGTCCACACGCCCTTAATACTCAAACCCTTATCTAGTTTCAACAATTAGCCCTCCAGTTCCAAGGCCTTCAAAGCAGACTAGCTTAAACATTGACAGAGCCGTATACAAGAAGAGATTGGTTAATTGGTTTACAAACAACTTCAAATTTGCTCAAATGCTTGTTTGCTGCAGAACAGCTACCCCGATCCATGAAGAATCTAATGGACACAGCGCAAATATCCACATAAAAGACGAACCGGCCCACCCCTTTGTGTTGCACGAAACAACCTCCATGGATCCAAGAAACAAAGAAAGTGTTAGGAATCAATTAGCATTAGTTCTAGGACAACTAAGCGATTAGTAGATTCCTTAGCATATTTTAAGTAGCTGTTAAAATCTTTGGGGTTTGTTTAATCGCCTGTGCAAAGCGAACCGTTTGTGTCTCTCGGAAAGGACATGATGGTTCGCTTTGCACAGTGAGTAGAGTAGATAAAACACAAAGATTCTAACTCTTACTTAGAATATGCGAAGGAATCTACTAACTGCTTAAGTTAGCCTAAAACTGACGTCAATTGATTCCTAACGCTTTCCCTTGGACAACACTGTCTTCGAAAGCTTCTATGTCCGAAATTAGAATCTTTTGAGTTTGTCCAATGTTGTGCAAAACGAACCGCTGTGTCTTGTTCGAAGAGACACAAATGTTGTAACCTACTGTATTCCTTGCTGTCAGGTAATATAAATATCCTGCAGTCCTAGTCAACGAAACACATTATTCACTTCATCCCTTCTCGATTCTCTTCAGAAAGAAAGAGATACACCGGTCTTCAGAAAAAGACGGCCGTTTTTCTTCTCATCATCTGTCTGTCCATTTTGCTCGGTTGTCAGCTTCCGTGTGACACCAGGCAGACAATTAACCGAGAGGGTGAGATAATTGGTTTCCAGAAAAAACACGGCCGTTTCTTTTCTCATTATCTTCGAAGGGCCTTTATCTCATTATCTGTCTGTCTAACTGTTTGGTTGTCAGCTTCAGTGTGATAAACATTAGACACACAATCCGGATATATCATGTGCCGTGCGCTGAGCTGAGCTGCCAACCTTCACTGGATCAAATAATTTAGCGAAACGGGCCCGTAGACCTGCAAGTGTTTATGTGGTAACCCCGTGTGTGTGGTAATCATGACCCCGTGGACACTTGTAAACCAAGTATTTTAGCCAGAACAAAAATTGTACGGAGTAATCCAGAAAATAGTAATGCAGCAGGGTAGCATTTCTCACATAAACAGTGAGCACTTGCAGCACCACGTGCACAGTTTTACTTTTGGTTTTGGATCCTTGGATCTCGTGTCTAGCTGGCTGATCGATCTTGCCTCGGAAGTCCAAACAGGTAACCCAATCAGGCATCGTTATGGTCGAGAGGAGATCGACTAAGTTACAACCGAGATACGCCAACTGTTTTATATACTACTCCAGAGTACTCGCGGCTCTGGAGTACCAAGATACTATGGTCGAGAGTTTAAAAAAAAAAAGATACTATGGTCGAGAGGATATCGACTCTGGAGTGCTCGCGGCTCGATCTTGATCATATGCATATGATCGCGTCCTCTGATAGAAATGGTTTTATTTTTAAAAGATAAACTCTGATTGAGATAGCTGGACTATATATACATGACGTTTACCAGAGCGAGCTTGCCCCAACAGTGTAGAGATTATCTCAAAATAATGAAAAAATAGGTGTAGAGATGCTGTGCGAATTCTAATTACCCGCTTTTGAGAGATTTTAAGAGATCGCTACAGTCGGCTGAAGATCTGCGACGAGATACGCGAGGACTGAAGCCTTCAGTCTGAAGGGAACAAGTCAGGACACGCTTTTTAATAACTCGGTGATCATAATTCGTACCCTCTCCGTCTTAATTGGAGTGCGAACACACGATCTCCTGGTTCTACCACTTACTCTTAAACTGTATAAGAGTGTATTGTACTAGCATTTTCATCGGTTCAGCCTTTTGTTTACACACTAGTAGATAAACCTCCCTTTAGTACCGGTTCTAGAGGGCCTTTAGTACCGGTTTTGGAACCGGTACTGAAGATTCGGGACTAAAACTTCCCCATTTGGTACTGGTTCATAAATGTGCTTTCACGTGAGCACGGAGGAGTCCGCAGGGCTGGAGACCTTTGGTATCGGTTCGTGTTACGAACCGGTACTAAAGGGTACCAGTGCCATTTTTTATATCAATTTTTTTATCTTTTTTTCACTCCCTCTATTTATCTATTTTTTCGAATTATTTTCCACTTCCTCTTTTTATCAATTTTTTCAGAATTTCTAATATTTTAGTTATTTCACAAGTTTAGTCTCTAACTACATTTATCTCTAGTCAAATTACTTACTCGTGGTCAAACTTCCCGCTCGATCACCCATCCTCCCACTACTTCAGCACTAGCACGCTTAATTTTTGAGTTTCTTTCCATCTCACATCCAAGGGCTTCACGCGCATGTTATTGATAGTAGTATCATATCAATCCTATTAACATGTTGGTCACGATATCACACTTCTTTATTGTTTGAATTCCACATGATTATTTTAATAAACAAAAGTAAAGATGTTAAAATAATATTGAATAAATAAATAAACAATATTTTTAATTAGTTTTTTTACTTTTTAAATATATTTTATTTTTTATTTTTTTGCAAAATCTTAAACTTGAAAATTTGTTAATATAAAAATTTACTAACCTTTATGGTTAAGTAATAGTAATCATTATGCAGGAAGGAATTATTCTTTTAAATTTTAAAAAAATAAAAAATATTCCTGCTTTCATATTTCCATTTGAAATTTTGAGAATCTAAAAATTGACTAACCGGGTAAACCATTTGCGGCGCCATCTCCACGGCGTCCACGAGCCGCGACGACGACTACCTTGATGAGGCTGCCGGCGTGCAGCGCGGCGCCATTTCCGCCACAAGCGATGACACCATCCTTGACAAGGCTGCCGAGGCGCAACGTGGCACCATCACCACCACGCATGCCAAGACGTATGTGCCGGGGCAGCACGGCGCCATCCACACCACTCACCAGACGTGACGACGACTCCCGTTTCAGGGCTGCCGGCATGCAGCGTGGCGCCACCTCCACTCCGCGAGCCATGACAACGAAGTCAGTGTCGGGGCCGCGACGATCATTTTAATATATTATACGCTTTTTTCCGACGTCGTATGCAAAAGTTAATGACATTTTACCTTTTTCCAAACTTTTTATGCAAAAAGTCGAAATTCAAGTTTTTTAATTTCACCGAATAGTAGGTTGCATAACATACAAGAATCTGAAAACATTTTATTTTTTGAATTTTCTATCATTTTCTTTTGTATTTTATAAAGAAAAAAAGATCCACCGGCGGTGGAGGTGCGTGGGGAGCAGGAAAACCTTTAGTACCGGTTCGTGACACGAACCGGTACTAAAGGTCAGGTTGCCAGCGTCCTAGGTAGTGAAACCGGTATTAATGCATCTTTTAGTACCGGTTGTAAGGAAACCGGTACAAAAGGCCTGCACGGAAGACCTGTTTTCTACTAATGCTAGCGCATGGAATTTTACGTGGTAGGAGAGCACAAGGCCTTTTTATTCGCACGTGTCTGTTTTCCTTCTATTCACGTTGATTTTCTCCTCTCTCGTGACACGTAAGAGAGAATATTGTGAACCGTATAAATAGATTACCCTAGCTCTTTTCATTAATTTGGCTTTTTAGTTGCTTTAGCTAGCGTATTAAGCTTCACACTTACACGACGTGCTAGATGTTCATAGATAATCATCACTCATCAGGCGCATACAATATCTGCCCACGATTAGCACGCGCTGCCGGCCGGTCGCTATTCACGATTACGATCGAGATCACGATCACGATCATAGCTAGTGTACCCTGGTGTCACCATCGCCGCCTGCTTGGGAAGAATGCGCTTGGCAACCGGTTCCTTGCATCTTCTCTGCGACCCTGCTAGCGAGTCAACTCAGTGCTCCCATGGATAGCATTTGCATCACGGCCGCGGCGTGGGCACGAGCCAATGATCATGAAGCGCCCTCGTACTATTGTACATCAAAACACGATCACTCCCATGGAGTAGGCTGCTTGCCGGCCGCGCGTAGCTCCAAAACTCCTTTGGTTGAAATAATTCAGCTGTACTAATTATTAAGTTGTACGGGTACCATTTCTCAGTCAGCCCAGCTCCCGTTTCTCCTAAAAGTATCTTCAGCTTATACTTCATTGACCGGAGCAGTATACATGCACTAAACTTTCACATTAGGGGAAAATTTGATTCAAAAAAAAAATGTTGGAGCATTGGAATTCGTAGGAATTTTTGTTATCCCTAGCTGTAAAGGAATTTCTCTATGGATTAATTCGGGATGTATCATAGAAAATTTAGTATCCACTCAAACATCTTGGAAATAATACACTCTCTGCCTCTAGTTAGATGTCATAGATTTGAAACAAAACTAGGGGAAAAAAAGTCTCGTCCCCTCGCGCCGCCCCCTCCACATGACCGGGGGGCGAAACCCTAGAACCTGTCGCCAGCTTCCCCTACCCATTCTCCTTCCTCCCGCCGCCCCCGGCCCATAGGTGGCCGCCGGGCAGTCCGTGCGGCGTCGATAAAGTGGGCGGCGGGGAGCTCGTGCATCTCGACCGGATGCGGGTAGCAGGAGGGACCTGCCCCGTCTTGTCCGGCGGCAACGCCACCGGAGCCCTCTGCTCTGCGCTAGCGCTGGCCCGTGATCTCCTGGCGCCACCTCCATGCTTATCCCGCGAGGCGACCGGTGAGGAGGCGATGTGGTGGGCCATGTCTGGCCACGACCAGATATGACCAGGCCGGGGCCTACGGTCAACCTGGTGTTCTCCTCCGGTGGTCGGTGGCCCTTTCTGGTGGTGCTACGGGGCATGGGCCTGGCTGCCGAGGCGGGGTCCTCGACAGCATGAGCGACACTGCCCATGGGTGGGTGGAGTTCGTGGGTGCCTTCCGACGGCTTGCCGTAGGCGATGCGGTGGTGGTGGCTGCACCCGTCTCTCATCGTCGTTCCGTCATGCTCTTGGCGAGGCGCTGTGTGTTGTTGCGGACATCGAACCTTCTTCCACCGGATTTGGCGGGGGCTTGCTATGATCCGGGCTGGACTGGGGCCGCATACACAAGCCAAGGCTCTATCTAAAGGCGGTGGCTCTCTCGATCCTTGTTTTTGGTGTCGGCGATGAGCTTGATGCAGGTGTCCTGGGGTTTGGTCACCTCGTCTCCTTGGGCCGACAACCCTCATTGATGTGTTGTCGGCGGTGCTGGCGCTATTTCATTCTCTGGGATCTCATGGCGGTGGCTGGCTTCTGAGTTAGGGTGGGACTTCTGCGAAAGCCGTGCAAGGCATTGGACATTGTTGGTGACGATGACGTCTTCGATGTCGTTTTCCTTCTTGGAGGTGACACCAAAATGTCCCTTCTTTTCCATAGCTGGATACTGCTACCGTGCACGTCTTGCGCACTTCTCCAATGGGGGCTAGGTAGGTCTTCTCCTTTGTCTTTAGACACACTTTTTCGCCTTCTTTGAGCTTTTCGCCGCCGTTGTCTTACCGGCTGCATATACATGGTGGATTGCCCGGTTGGGTCGGCTACCTAGAAACCCAGGGGTGGTTGTCTTAGGTGATGCTGGTGGTTTCTCTTATTGTTGTGGGCGCGATGTGTTGTTGGATGGGTTTCAAGGTTGTGTCTTTGGGGGTGGTGGCTGGGCTAGGGCGAAATCTCGGCAAGGCTTCGGCTGTTGCGGGTGACGACGACGCCCTTGGACGCCATTCTTCTCCTTGGAGGCGTTTCCTTTTAGCCTTCCTCCTTCAGTTTCTTGAGGGAGGAAGACTACTTTGGTTCTTCGATCATAGATGTGCTCTGATGCTGCAAGGAAGATTTGTTGGTTTTGGTCAGTTTCAGCTCCGCACCCTCCCAACAAATGACTGGGCCTTCTCAACAAGTTCAAGCCTTCTATCTAGTAATTAGTCCTAGTTAGTGTAGCTTGTTTATTTCTCTCTCTGTTGTTTTGATGTGCTGTTTCTGTAAGCTAGTGACCCCAGCAGCTGTTGTAAGTGTCGTTGTAACGGTGGCCGTTCTGGGCTTTATTAATTTAAAGATGGGCTCTTTGAGTCTTATGTTTAAAAGATGCCATAAATTTATTTAAATTCGCATGTATTCATACACTAAGACGCGGCGTATCTAGACAATTGTGTGGCAATTAATTGGGATAGAGGGTGTACTTCCTTTGCAATATGATGCAATCAAACGCATATATAATGTAGGATCCAAACGAACATTGTCTTAATTGCAATCATGTGTATTTTCCAACTCCCATGTTGTTAGAGTCATTTGAATCAAAGAAGCCATGAAAAACAAAAATGGTCAACATACTACCGTCGTCGAGCCCATGGCTCAATACAATGCAATGCAATGCATCTAGAACACATACATCTAAAATTTAGATAAATTTGCAACATCCTAAAAAACAGAGGGAGTACTTATGTTGTAGATGAATAGGGGGCTTGGAATGATACTTCGCACTAGTACGGATCAAAACCTATGACACATGCTCCTTAGAGCATCTCCAGTTCCCCAAACCGTCCCCCAAACGGCGCCGGATTGAGTGTTTGGAGGACGTGTTTCGTTCATGCCGTGTTTGGGTGGGTGTGGAGGGGGGGGGGGTCGCTCCCCAGCCGTGTCCCCCAAACGCCGCCCAAACATTAAAAATAATTTTAATAGATAGAAGAAAAACTCTTTACTAATATTCAAATCGGTGCAACATAAACAAATTACATATAAAACTTCGAAAAAACATAATTAAATTACATATAAATTATTTTAAACCACTACTTCTTCTTCTTTGACGATGGCCCCGCCTCGTCGTCATCATCACGGTGGCGCTTCCTGCTCGTCACTCTTCCGAAGAGGCAGTGTCGGCCGACGCGTCCGATGAACTTGTGTCCTCCTCCTCGTCGCCGATGCTCGCCGGTTGCGCCTTCGCCTTGGCCTTCGCTTTCGCCTCCGCCTCCGCCTTCACACGGGCCGCCGCCGCCTCCTCCTCTGACCCTTCCTCCGCCGCATCCTCATCCACGTCCTGCCATTCATCGGCGCTGTCAACTGGCGGCGGGGAATCGTCGCCGCTACTGGGCGTCCCGCTGTCCCACCAATGGCGCCATCCTGGAGGCTTGCCCTCGCTGGAGGTGTCGGAAGGAAGCTCAGAGATGTAGCTCATCGTCGTGAGGAGAAGCTTGGATGAATGATGGCCGGTTGAAGATCCAAAAGCGCCTGCGTACGGGTCTTATTGAGCTCGGATGAACGGCGGCGCAGAATTCGAAGAGAGCGGCGGTTGCTCTTTCGAGGTGTCCGTGCTCCATTCCGGCGGTTGGCGCGTCGGTCGACGCAGTTGCCAGTGCGACGGTTCCTCTTCCCGGCAACTGCACAGTCGCTACGTAGGCGGCGGTTGAGCGTCCGAGCTGCTGACGCGTCGGTCCCGCGCCTTCTCGCCTCTCATTTCGTTGTGTCCGGTGTGCCCGGAGCGTCCCTTGTGTAGCGGGGACGGGCTGGGGGCGCCGGACACCGTATTGGGCCGCGCATGACAAAAATGGCCTTTAGGGCGCGCGGCTGGGAACGTTTTTTTGTCCGACGCGTCCCAAATCTCTTTAGGGGACGGTTTGGGGGACGCGACTGGAGATGCTCTTAGCCATAGTTTTGGCTACGCCAACATATTGTTGTGACCGATATCGACACGGTTTACACACTTTTGTCCATGTGAATGCACGGGCAACATTGTAGAAATATATAGTTATTTACTTCAAATAGATTTTCGCATTGCTATATTGATATATCAACCACATCGATAGAAGAGTTAGAAAACAAGAATATGGTGGGACAAAAGCACAAAACATACGTAAAAAGAAAATAAATGTAAGAAATGGTGAAGCGCACAAAACAATGATGACCCACAACTCTTGCGCCCTCCGTATTTCTCCCACCACACTACGTACACACTGAAGCGTCCCAAGCAGCACCTTCAAGAAGGGAAACTTCGTCGATAGGGCGCTGCTGCCCGGACCGGACCGGTCCTATGGTTTTCCTCAGTACGTAGTGTACAGTGGGCAGGGGATTCCCACAATACCCCGAGGAAGGAATGGTGCCACATGAAGGCAACATTGCGTCAGAGTCAGAACATGTGGACATGGATTTCTCCTGCCCCCGTCCACAAGAAAACCCTGGCACAAGGGAGCACCACCACCAGCTGCACCACCCACCAGCATGTGCCCACCACGATCTTGAAGTCGCCATCATGAGCCGCTTCGTGACACTGGCCGACGACCTGATGAACGGAGGTACGCGACATATTTGGGACGAGGAACACCAGCCTCATAGCCATGTGGGCGGAACCCACTTCCACCGCAGAGAGGCATTCATTGATTCGACAGAGAAGCGGAAGCACACCAGGCCCTGTCGGGCCCGGCCGGGCCAAGATGGGCCCATGGAGCTCCGTCCGCCCTGATTCTATGGGCGGGCCATAGAGCCGCCGTCCCGGGACCCTGCCTAGTCGCACCTCCACCTCTAGGAAGCCTAGCCGATGCAACACCCTAGCCTGTTGGAGCCCATCTAAGGCCGAGGCACCCAGACTAGGACCAGCAGCCTCGCTGCCGCAAGAAGGCACCTCTGCCAGCACCACCCATCCGCGCCGGACCATGGCCGCCCGAGGTGCATTGCCGCCAGGGAGGGGGCAACCCACCCTCCATGACGCGGGGAAGGAAGATCCGCCACCGCTAGCGTCGCCCGGTGCCCATACTGGAGGCGGCGACGATAGGGGAGGGTCTAGGGAGGGGGCGGCCGTTGGCGGGAGAGGGCCCCCCGTCGCCCTCTCGAGGGGGTGGGGGGCGATGGGAGAGGGGGAAAGGGGTCGGGTCCTCCTGATTTCTTTAGCTTTCTAGTTTAAAATATACTGATTTCCTTTGTGACAAACAGAACTAAAGATTAATTCATAAGAAAGCAGCAAATTTTCTATAAATGTATAACCAAAATAAACACCAAATTATTTTAATAACGTAAGAGCATGAGCACATGATCAATAATCAAGATATAATCAAGAACATTACATTGGTTTAGGTTAGTCTAATTTTGATTGTTTCCCGACGAATCCTCTGAGGAGAGTGACTCATGGCTTCGACCTTCATGGTAAGAGCATCTTTTCTTTGTCTTGAGTTCTTTTTGATGTTTGAGTATCTCCATGAGAAGTTTGGTGTCTTTAGACGAAGAGACTTCTTTCTGAGAAGGCACACCTAGGTGACTTCCACTATTGGAGCATCTTGGATCTAAGCTAAATGGAGCTTCCCAGGAATAGTGGTTATATCATTTTCCTGAGCTGGCTCTTCATCATGTTACACGTACCTTGAAGAGGTTGCAGTGTCCATGAAGTCTAGCTTTCTTTTCTTGGAGGTTGACTGAGATGAAGATTTGTGTGAACTCATATCAGTGGTTGCAGTGTCCATGAAGACTAGCCTTCTTTTCTTAGAGGCTGACTGAGAAGAAGATTTGTGCGAACTCATATCTGAATCCAGAGATTCATATGAGTCTGATCCTTGTAAATCATTTTCGGAGTCGTGAAACATATTATATGTGTCTTTAGTATAATTTAGATCTCTTATCCTTGTAGCTTTTTTCACGAGGATATTACTTGGTACCGCGATTTTTTGATTTTCATTAGGTTGTTTCACCATACAATCGTCCTTAGTCTGAAGTTCTTGTTGTCCGTTTTCTTTCTCTTCTCTGAAGTGGGTTTTCAAGAGATAGAGATTCATAGCTTTCTTCATTCTCACTTATGGATCTCCCTGACATGATTTTCGTGTGAAAATAATAGATGAGAGTTAAAAGGATAAGGTCACAAGTGTAAAAGAGGATTTTGATAATGTTTTCCAAAAGGTGTTTTGAGAAGAGTGATTCATCTGTTTCATCATGTTGTTAATATTGATGAGAGTTGAAAGGATAAGGTCACTGAACACTAGTCCTAATATTTGATGTATCAAGAGCAAAGTTAATGCTAGACAATGTGGCTTTTGGCACAAGGAGTTGGATCTAAGAGATGTGCTACTTGAGAATAGTCCAACATTAACAATAATGGGTAGTCTCGATATTTTGAGGTTTTCCTCAGCGTGGAGGTTTCTCTCTCTAGCCGACGAAGAAACAACTACGCTGCAATCCTCTAGGATTTGGTAAGGACCATGATTCCAAACTCTGAAGTATCAGAAAATAAACATGAAAAAGTAATCTCAACACAAGTCCATTTTAGCATGCAAACGTGCTTGAACCATGTGTTCAAACTTGTACCTCAAGATGTTTCAGGAGGTTTCTTGGGGTTTCGGTATGTTATGAGCACTTCACATCAGGATAAGAATGATGTTTTCAAAGAACGAGAAACCCCTCTTGATAGTACGGTTTTTCCTACTCAAAGGTATATAAAAAATTAAAAACTACATCTTCAAGTCGCTCCGTTCCAGGTTTTCTAAACCTGCTAGAACCACTTGCTTATTCAAGTTGGTTTTTGCGCCTTAAGTTGGTTCCACGTTTTTATGTTCTCTAGAACACTCACTGGCAAGCAGTGTCTACGTCTAGATCTTCATTTTCATTGTTGTTATAGCAGATAGTCCTCATGATCATTTTGCTGAGTTAATTCTTTCATCGGTAAGAGGTTACGCCTTGAGTCCTTCGTTGATTGATGTCTTTGTCTAACAGTTGAGTACAACAAATGGAATCCTTCAATGCCATTTAGTAAAAAAAGATTGTTCTTCAACCTGTTGTATGTGCTTCCAAATTCTTCATGTGTGTCGTTCTTCAACGTTTGTAAAGGCCACAACATAGAGACTTTATCAGCACCATTTGGTTTCTTGTATAACAAGTGGATATGTCTGCTTCGGAGCTCTATACTTGTGTTTTTACATGTTGATTGATCTTTAAAGCTTAAGGTCCAGACAAGTGTCGGTTTGAGTGCTTGAGGCAAGCATATGGCTGTGCTTGTGAGTTCCTCATGTGTTGCTATCTTTTAGCCCATTGTTGTTGCAACAAGCAGTATTCAAGGACGTGGTTAAGTGCTTGGTCATCAAGCTCACAGGTTCCTCCTGAATGGTTCATGTGTTGTTGTCTTCAACAATGTTATCAATACAACTAGTGGTTCTCACAATTGACAGTTAAGTTGCCTGAAAGCAAGCAGGTGATTACTTTTGTGAGTACCTCAGTGATTGTTGTCATTTTGTGATAACCTTACAACTGAGAGGCCTCAAGGAGCATCACTTGATTCTTGCATCAACGCAAGTGATTAGCTCCTTGAGTTTTTGATGTAGTGTTGCATCAATGGTTAGCCTAACAAGATCCACAAGCACGAATGATGTTGAAGTAGATTTTCATATTGATGCTTGAGTCACTTGTGGTCTTATTGAATGATACACCAACCATATTAGAATAGTGCGCATGAAAGCACAATATAGAAAAGTTAGTCCCATAATAGGTGTTGTCATCAATCATCTAAAACCCATTAGGAGGGCGTAGACACCCTTTCACCATCGATTCAATTTATACTCAAGAAGTTTCTATAATTTTCCGTACCTAGCGATAAAGTAAACACTTTTATTAAGATATTTGTCAGTTCATATGCTTTGAATCTCTACCAATATATTTGTTAAGTATATAAAAACATCACAATGTAATATACAGATATATCCTATATAAATCAGTTATAAAAAACAACAAGGAGGCGTATGTTTTTTTCGCTTTTAAGGTTGTTCCATTTCAGTATCTTGTTAATGGAAATATCTCAGAAATGGAAAGAACTTTTCGCGCAACTCATATGTATTTTCCACGATAAAATTGCAACCATAACGAAAACACAATAAGTAATGCTTAGAAACGCTCATTGTGTTGTTAGCAATGCTAACTAAGCAATATACTACATATATTAGTTAAACCCATAATATGATAAAATGGTAAGTAAAAAATTATTATAATTATACTACTTTAACTTAGCCGAGTCTAACATATATTTGGATCACCCATTTTTTGATGGATGTGTCAACTAAGAAGATTTATGGCCCACCGAGGAAAGAAATCTCACGCGGGATTGATGAGCATATACCATGCTTCCGAGGGCGGTGCTAAGACATGATTTTTGGCATCATCATCTACATCAACATGGGCATGTGGAAAGAGCCAAGCAAGGGTTCATTTAGAAACTCACACCTGTCAATCAAAGAGGTTGTTGCGCTCATCTCAGAGTAGATTCTGCGACCGTCATATGTTCATGGGTAGAACCCTAGTAGTACCTTGATCTTTTACGGATGGCGGCAATTGAGTAAGTTTCTAATCTCGTATGTATGTATTCAGATGTAATGGAATGGTAAAAAGTCTGTCACCCACAACACCACTCTTTCCCCTATTTTTAAATGAAAGTGAAAACAATAGATCGAGTTGTGGGTTTTGGGGATGAAATTCTCACGATCTCAGGATCTTTCTAATCTCTCGAACGAGTCAACGTCAATTGCAATTCTGATGACACATCTTAAACCGAATCCCCTTCGTCGTAATTTTTTGTTGTTTTTAATCATGTAGTTAAAAGGACGACAAGTCCTAGTCATTAGCCGACTGTAAAACTCGTTTGCTTTTACATGCATGGGTGGTCCCTAGGTCACTACTGTAAAAATCTTATCACTCCTCCAAGAATACTTGAACATAATAATTTTTTATGTGTATGCAGTATTTTAAAAAAACGAGACATCGTTTTGCAACATTAGTCTATGAATCCGTATTAACTTATCACGATCAGCAAAATCTTTTGCCACATTTCGAGCATGCCCATGTATCAACGAAATAGCGTATGTAACAAATCGCCATTTGTAATTCATGTGTCGGTGTGCAACAAAAAAAAACAATGTGTCCAACATTAAAGGAACATGTATGGAACACCGGAGCAATCCCTCTTACGTAGCACTTTGCCTAAACTTGCACAATAAAATCGATGAACATGTGTAGCAAATTGGCACACATATGTAACATTGACAAAATCCAAAAAAGAAGATGTTAGATCAGATGAAGCCCCAATTAAATCCACTCGCGAGGTATCGTCTTCTTCAAGTACGGTGGCATTTGGGGAAGCTCTCCGTCCATGGCGAGGTCGATGTCGGCCGGAGGCAAGGCAGGAGCCGGTGTTAGTCAGTCCCACACTGGGTGACGACGGGCTCGACCTGTAGTGGGCTCGCAGAGACAACCCTGAACGAGGCGAGGCTGGGCGCACAATAGAGGGAGCTCACTGTTCATGGCGGCCATGGTGAGTTCTCCAGAGTGGGAGCTCTGTTGGGGCCGAACTGGGCCATAGCCCACCCAAATTTTTTGCAAAATTTTGTTCGACTCATATGCATTGGAGGCCCAGCCCATCAGCTCCATTCCATGGTCGTGGTTTCTCTCCGCCTGGTTCACAGACGGAGAGAAACCACGACCATGGGAATGGAGCCGCTCACTGCAGCAGGTGTAGCTATTTAAACAGAAAAAACAAGGGGAATCAGTGGAGGGCACATGAGAAAGCAGGGTTGCGCTGCCGCCCGCAGCCTGGGGGATACCAGTGGACCGCCACAGCTGCAGCCTGCAGGAGCGGGCGCTAGAGATCTAACAGCCGGCGAGCGGCGCTCCCACTAAATCGAGCCTTTCTTTTCTCCAATTTTTCTGCCGATGTACATAACCAAATACATGGCCTAACCTCACCACAAAGGCATTTGATTGGCTGGGTCGCCCGACGGAGATGACACCTCTCAAGGCATTGAGTACTTTGAGAATTAAAATTAAGTAACTAACGACTAAGGTGGGAAGTGGTGGGTTTTATAACAATTTTCTGTGTTCATGTAACTTGGCCCACCCATGATTTTCTGTTAAGCTCCGCCACTATATATCCAGAGGCGTCGAGTTCAGGCTCCCCGGCCTTCACCGATGTGCGTGGAGGAGGTGGCGGCGCACCTGAGCAGACCACTTTAATCTTTTAGGGAAAGGGAAATTGTAAAACTGCAAGTGGGTATTTCTTCCATAAACTGTGAGCACTTGCAGCTGCATGTGCGTATCTGTCCATATGTTGATCTATGCTTAGCTTACGTAGCATGGGCAGAGTCGTCTCGTCGCATCTAACGTGGGTTCATGTCTTACTTGGATCCTTCGATATCATGTCTAGCTGTCTTCCTGCTCCAAAGTCCAAACACATAACCAAATCAGGTATCGCTGTTCTCGGAAGGAGACTAACTTACAAGTGAGATAAGCCAACTGGTTTATATACTACTCACACCTCGATCAGAGGCCACATGATCGACGTCCTCAGATTGCGATAGTTTATTTTCTAAAGGAAAACCTTTGACTGAGATAGCCTGAACTTTATACTATGACGTGCAGACTTTCAGAGCAGGTGCTCAGTGCGCACTCGTATTGGATTGAATAAACTGCATCAAGATCCGTGCTAGGCTTTTTCCCCTCTCAGACAAACTTCTCATTATTTTATCTTTTACACAGTCACATCACACAAACTTCTCATTTCCGTGAACGATCCCTAGCGCAAATCCGTGCTAGCTCTTTTTTTTGTATCTCTCATCTTTCAGTAGATCGCTACAGTTCACGGAAGCTTGATGATCAGAACTCATCTCGCTCTTCCTGTCTTTGGTTCTATCATCACTTACACAGCGCGCGAAATGACCCTGGGTCGATCATCGGGCGCTTATAGTAATCTGCCCACGATTAGCACGCGCTGCCGGTCACTGTCGATCTTGTCTTCCTCGAATCACCGAGCGGATTACGATTACGATCACGATCACACCATCCAAACCCTCGTGTCCCCATCGCCGCCTTGCTGGCAGATTGCGCTGCTAGGGATCGTATTAGCATTCAAGGTCAGCGAGTCGACTCATCGCGTCCATGGATTGCATCTGCATCCGAGTCCGCAGTCACGGCTGCGACATGGACCCGAGCAGATGATGATCAAACGCACTCGTATCATGCATCCAAAACACGATGATTATGAGAAGTAGTTTACAGAGGCTGCTTGCTGCCCCCGCGTCGCTCCAAAACTCCTCTTCAGAATTAAATTGCACGGGTACCAAGTCTCAATCAGCACAGTTTTCTTTTTTCTTAAAAGTACCTTCAGCTTATGCTCCATTGACCATGTGCTGAACTTTCACATTAGGGCTATTTGATTCGAAGGATTTTTTTAGAAACACAGTCTAACGCGAGTATGCTCATAAACACGCACGTACAAACACTCCTATAAACGCACGCACACCCTATCCCTATGATTCGAAGGATTTTTAATACGAGTGCCGGAGGATTAGAATCCGTGGGGTTTAATTTTATTCCTACATGATTATTTCAAAGGGTGCTAGATTTCATAGGATATTTAGTACCACTCGAACGTCTTAAAAAGAATGTTTTTGTTTTCTCCTTTTTTGCAGGGAAGAATTCTTTCATTCTCAGTGTGATGCAATCAAATTAACACATCAGAATTTCGTCGGACTGAAATGGACATAGTATTAGTTGCAATCATGTGTGTTTCCTATTCTCTTGTTTTTAGACTTGGTCAAATCAAAGAGAACATGAACAACAAAGGTGGGAAACATACCTCCGTCATAAGCCCACCAGTCAATGAAATGTTACTTATCTCCATCTCTTATCCATCAAAAACTCCAATAAAATTCATTTATGATAGTCTATCTCAATATGAAAGATGTCCACGTCATCTATTTGTTCAGTTATTCACATCATCCCCAATGATACTCTGTCTCAGCAATTCAGATACCCCATCATTTATTCGTGTAGACATCTAATTGCTCATGTTATCCTTTTCCTGCTATGCATTTATGCACAACTAAATTAGGCGCAACTGGAACACCACAATTAGTTTTGTCCATAATTTTTTCAACCAAACAAACAAATATTGTGTCGATTGTTTTCAATGATAAAAATCTTGAAACTGCTATTTGTGAATACATGCTCTTCAATATGCTACCGCTAAGACATTTCCAAAAGTTTATGCGGCAACGCATAAGCCATCTGTTCATGCAAGCTATCAACGTCATCTTATATACGATTTTATCTTTTTTCACGCTACATCAATCTGCTGCACTTCTAAACCTCAAAGAATGTGAAGTGTTCAAATAAAATATCATTAATATTGATTAACTTTGGCCTCTCTAACTTAATCTTGCATATTCGTATAGACAACTTCATGCACGGGCAACCATGGCCACGGGGCAAGTTGGTGGCGCCGCTGGCCTGATCTCCTTCCTCTTGTGTCCATTCCAACCACTGTTCTCCTCGTGAGGAGGAAGGAGGGTCTCAAATACTGAAGTTTACTTGTAATACATGTACTATTATCCATCACGTATAAGCGATTATTGACTATTCAGAAAAATAGAAATTTGACAACAGTTTATACGAGCAATTGTACACGAAGGGACCCATAGTTTGTACCACATAAGGGCAAACCAAATAGATCGATGGTGGCAAGTTTAATTTAGGTGATAGTATTCCCTTGTGTTGGATATATTTCTATGTTAAATTAATGCACAGCTTCTTGTTTAAGAAATCGACATGAGCAATTGTATACACCATGTGATACTAAACTATATGTGTGATAAACTAGTAGAACCCACGATATTTTTATGTTTGTTAGGCTTTATGATAAGGTATGATATTTCCCTCAAACCTATCAATCCTTAAGATATATTGCCATGCCAACGATTAAGGTTATACTCCAGTAGTTATAAATAGGCTTACCTAATAATACACTACACACAATATTAAGATGTCTGTTAGGTCATTTGCTTTCAAATATCTACCAATATGTTTAATAATAATAGAAATAGTGAAGAACACCTCCACAGTAATATTCATATACACTATATAAATCACTAGTTATACAAAAAGAATTCGTGGGGCCATACCTTTTTGTCGTTTTGTTTTCACATTCAAGGTGGTTTTATTTCAGCATTTTGTTAAGGAAATATCTCGAAAAAACAACTTTCTACACCACTCACATGTATTAGGATAAACGTCGCACCTATATAATGTATAAATCACTAATGAATAATATTTTAAAAAATAATGTGTTGTTGACAATGCTAAATATATAATCTACAATATATATTCACTGAAGCCATTAATTATATGATAAAAATAAATAAGAAAGTATTAAATGTTAGTATAATTGTATTATCTTTGGTTCTCTAGGTCTAAAATTTGCTTGGAACAATACTGTTTTAGTGGACTGGTCAACAAAGGGCATTTTTGGCCCTAACAGGAAAAAAAGCTAACTTGTGTCGGGACAAACACATAGCTAGGCTTTAGAACGTATCCAGTGAATAGAGCGAACTCATTCCCCGCCCGCACCTAGAGAACATGGCCCTTTGGATTAGTAATAGAGGAACGAGCTCCTCATAAAAGATGGACAACAGTTGCATGCTGATTCTCATAGAGTAGCAGAATCTAGGGAGCATAACGGATCGATGGATCTCAAATCTTGCTCAAACACATACGTTTGTCTCCCTAATACAATACAAATATTGGACAAAGCCTAAAATGAAAACTACTCTAATACTAGCTCAAAATATATATAGTGTAATACGTCTTGAAACGTAAGTTCAACTTCTCAAACTTGTGACATTAAACTTGAGTTGATTGTTTTGCCCGAATTTCTCCAAGGGAAGGCTAGGCTTATTTAACACTTGTACTAGAAAATAAGTGGGTCTAAACCAAGTAATATTTTCAAATATTATATGAGTTTCGTTTTATGGGTTTCCATATCGCACCCTTGTTGACGTCATCTTCTCAGTGGGCACATGCCATGAAATGATCTCTCAAGCTTGAATCTGGTGTTTCAAAGAACCGCAAGGAGCGGCGGCTTCTTGATAAGGTTATCTCCAGTGGTAACTCCAAAGAACCGCAAGGAGCGATGGTGTCTTGATAGGATTATCTTCAATAAGAACTTCAAAGAACCGCAATAAACGAACATCGGTTTCTAAGCACAGCGAGATATATATTCAGTTTCAGTGCTTCATGCGTCCATGATAATTAGAACAAAGCTAGCATAGATTATCTCCACGGTACTTGCATGCGTGTTCTCGCTCTAGTCTCTTTTTTTCTCCTATATTTTATGCGTGGGTTGCCTTGCATGCATTTTTTCTATTGGATCCACGGCTTACCAGTGCAAGTATAATCACAAACATTAGATGCACAAACATTAATTCATAATATGGTATGTGGCTAATCTTATATAGATCTCGATAAGAGATCTAGAATAGCATTTTTTGTAACTCTCAAAGAACAAATCTAAACCTATTGAAGAAAAGAGGAACATTAGATCAGCAATACAATATCTCTGAACAGAGAGGCTGGGCTTAGTTCGGTATACGAACTAAAATCATCATCCGGAAATCTAAAGGATCAGCCTCAAAAAAGAATCAAATGCCCCGTAAAAAGGTTAAAGTGTCAAAATCTTCAATTGTTTTTCAATGAATGGCATGTTTACAAATAGTAGGATCTTCGCGACTTCGCTAAACATTTACATATTGTTGATTGCGTACGGGAATATAAGTTGGATTTTGTGGCTACTTTGGAAACTGGTAGACGGGACTTGTCGGTGAGTCTTTTGAACTGCCTATATATGGTGGTGTAGGCTTTAATTGGATCTTTCGTACGCCACATGGTAGATCTGGAGGCTTCCTACTTGGCATCAGAATGGACACTATGGATGTGTTGGCTAGTTTGGATGGAGATTATCATATAAAACTTTATATCGACAACATAGCCTATAATTTCACATGGAGTTTTGTCGCTGTGTATGGAGCTGCCTAGGAAATATATAAAGTTGTCTTCATCCGTGAATTGGTTAACTTGGCAGAAGATAATTCGTGCCATATTCTCATAGGCAGGCATTTCAATTTGCTAAGATTTTCACACGAGAATAGTAAAAGTGGATTGGACAACTATTGACCTTTCTTATTCAAGGTACGTTGTCATTGACAGTATATTTAAGAGAGGTCTCAATATGATTAGACGATGTTTAATTAGGCAAATAGCTTTCCTAAACCTACATACGAGAAGTTGGATCGTTTACTAATAGACACAGATTGGGAATTTAAATTGTTGGAGATATGCCCAAGAGGCAATAATAAAAGTGGTTATTATATATATCTTTATGTTTATGATAAATGTTTATATACCATGCTATAATTGTATTAACCGAAATATTGATACATGTGTGATATGTAAACAACAAAGAGTCCCTAGTATGTCTCTTAACTAGCTTGTTGATTAATGGATGATTAGTTTCATAATCATGAACATTGGATGTTATTAATAACAAGGTTATATCATTGTATGAATGATGTAATGGACACACCCAATTAAGCGTAGCATAAGATCTCGTCATTAAGTTATTTGCTATAAGCTTTCGGTACATAGTTACCTAGTCCTTATGACCATGAGATCATGTAAATCACTTATACCGGAAAGGTACTTTGATTACACCAAACGCCACTGCGTAAATGGGTGGTTATAAAGGTGGGATTAAGTATCCGGAAAGTATGAGTTGAGGCATATGGATCAACGGTGGGATTTGTCCATCCCGATGACGGATAGATATACTACGGGCCCTCTCGGTGGAATGTCGTCTAATGTCTTGCAAGCATATGAATAAGTTCATAAGAGACCACATACCACGGTACGAGTAAAGAGTACTTGTCGAGGAGACGAGGTTGAACAAGGTATAGAGTGATACCGAAGATCAAACCTCGGACAAGTAAAATATCGCGTGACAAAGGGAATTGGTATTGTATGTGAATGGTTCATTCGATCACTAAAGTCATCGTTGAATATGTGGGAGCCATTATGGATCTCCGGATCCCGCTATTGGTTATTGGTCGGAGTAAGTACTCAACCATGTCCGCATAGTTCACGAACCGTAGGGTGACACACTTAAAGTTGGATGTTGAAATGGTAGTACTTGAATATGGAATGGAGTTCTAATATTTGTTCGGAGTCCCGGATGAGATCCGGACATCACGAGGAGTTCCGGAATGGTCCGGAGAATAAGATTCATATATAGGATGTCATTTTATATGAATAAAATGTCGCGGAAGGTTCTATGGAAGGTTCTAGAAGGTTCTAGAAAAGTCGGAAGAAACCACCAAGGAAGGTGGAGTCCACATGGGACTCCACCTCCATGGCCGGCCAAACCTAGTGGGGGAGGAGTCCCAAGTGGACTCCCCCTTAGGGGGCCGGCCACCCCCCCATATGGGAGGTGGAACTCCCACTTTTGGTGGGAGTCCTAGCTTGGCTAGGTTTCCCCTCCTTATGGAAGGTTTTTGGTTCGGGTCTTATTCGAAGACTTGGAGACCAACTCTTGGGGATCCACCTATATAATGAGGGGCCAAGGGAGGGGGTCGGCCACCCCAAGACCACAAGCTGGCCGCCCCCCTTGAAGTGGCCGGCCACCCCCTCCCAAACCCTAGCCGCCCCCTCTCCTCCATAGCTCCCGCGTGCTTTAGCGAAGCTCCGCCGGAGTTCTCCACCTCCACCGACACCACGCCGTCGTGCTCGTCGGATTCAAGAGGAGCTACTACTTCCGCTGCCCGCTGGAACGGGAGGTGGATGTCGTCTTCATCAACAACCGAACGTGTGACCGAGTACGGAGGTGCTGCCCGTTCGTGGCGCCGGAACCGATCGTGATCAAGATCTTCTACGCGCTTTTGCAAGCGGCAAGTGAACGTCTACCGCAGCAACAAGAGCCTCATCTTGTAGGCTTTGGAATCTCTTCAAGGGTGAGACTCGATACCCCCTCGTTGCTACCGTCTTCTAGATTGCATCTTGGCTTGGATTGCGTGTTCGCGGTAGGAAATTTTTTGTTTTCTATGCAACGTTATCCTACGGTGGTATCGAGCCGTGTCTATGCATAGATGGTTGCACGAGTAGAACACAATGGTTTTGTGGGCGTTGATGCTCTTGTTATCTTTAGTTGAGTACTTTGCATCTTTATGGCATAGTGGGATGAAGCGGCTCGGACTAACTTTACATGACCGCGTTCATGAGACTTGTTCATCGTTCGACATGCAACTTGTATTGCATAAGAGGCTTTGCGGGTGTCTGTCTCTCCTACTATAGTAAAGATTCAATTTACTCTTCTATTGACAACATTAGTATCAACGTTGTGGTTCATGTTCGTAGGTAGATTAGATCTATATCGAAAACCCTAAACCACGTAAAATATGCAAACCAAATTAGAGAGCGTCTAACTTGTTTTTGCGGGGTTTGGTGATGTGATATGGCCATAATGTGATGATGAATATGTATGAGATGATCATTATTGTATTGTGGCAACCGGCAGGAGCCTTATGGTTGTCTTTAAATTTCATGTTGAGTAGTATTTCAAGGTAGTTGTAATAGTTGCTACCTGGAGGACAATCATGAAGACGGCGCCATTGACCTTGACGCTACGCCGACGATGATGGAGATCATGCCCGAAAATGATGGAGATCATGTCCGTGCTTTGGAGATGAAGATCAAAGGCGCAAAGACAAAAGGGCCATATCATATCACATATGAACTGCATGTGATGTTAATCCTTTTATGCATCTTATTTTGCTTAGATCGCGACGGTAGCATTATAAGATGATCCCTCACTAAAATCTCAAGATAATAAAGTGTTCATCCTTAGTAGCACCGTTGCCAAGACTTGTCGTTTCGAAGCATCTCGTGATGATCGGGTGTGATAGAATCAACAAGTGCATACAACGGGTGCAAGCCAGTTTTGCACATGCGAATACTAAGGTGGCCTTGACGAGCCTAGCATGTACAGACATGGTCTCGGAACACACGATACCGAAAGGTAGAGCATGAATCATATAATTGATATGATGAACACTTTGAGTGTTCGCCATTGAAATTACACCTTGTCTCGTGATGATCGAACTATGGTGTGGTGGATTTGGTTCGTGTGATCACTAAGACAATGCGAGGGATATTGTTTTGAGTGGGAGTTCACCTAGATTTTTAATTATGTTGAATTAAAATTTGAACTCAATTTGTCATAAACTTAGTCTAAACTATTGCAAATATATGTTGTAGAGATGGCGTCCCCAATCAATTTTAACCGGTTCCTAGAGAAAGAAAAGCTTAAGAGCAACGGTAGCAACTTCACCGGCTGGATTCCGTCATGTGAGGATCTTCCTCTCCGGCGGAAATCTGCAATATGTGCTTGATGCACCGCTAGGTGACCCTCCTGCGAAACTGAAACCGATAAAGTAAAAGCTGTTTACGAAACTCGGAAAACTCGGTACTCTCAAGTTCGGTGTGCCATCCTGTGCGATGCGGAATCCGATCTTCAAAAACGTTTTGAGCACCACGATCCTCATGAGTTGATGAATGAGCTGAAAGCTATTTTTGAGACTCATGCGGCCGTGGAATGCTATGAAGCATTGAAACATTTCTTCGGCTGTATGATGGAAGAAGGCAGCTCCATGAGTGAGCACATGCTCGCCATGACCGGGCATGCGAAGAAACTCGGTGACTTGGGAATAGTGATTCCTAACGGATTGGGGATTAATCGTGTCCTTCAATCACCGCCACCAAGTTACAAGAACTTTGTGATGAACTACAATATGCGAGAACATGAACAAGGAGTTACCTGAACTCTTTGGCATGCTAAAAGCTACGAGATTGAGATCAAGAAAGAGCACCAAGTGTTGATGGTCAACAAGACCACCGGTTTCAAGAAACGGGGCAAGTCTAAGGGAAAATTCAAGAAGGGTGGCAAGAAAGCTGCCACACCTCCTATGAAACCTAAGAACGGCCCTAAGCACGATGCTTGAGTGCTATTACTTGCAAGGGAGAAGGGACACTGGAAGCGTAATTGCTCCAAGTATTTGGCGGATACGAAGAGCGGCCTTGTCAAGAAGAAGAAAGAAGGTATATCGATATACATGTTATACATGTTTATCTCACCGGTTCTCGTTCTAGTACACGGGTATTTGATACTTGGTTCGGTTGCTCATATTAGTAACTCGAAACGGGAACTAAAGAATAAACGAAGACTACTGAAAGATGAAGTGACGATGCGCGTTGGAAATGGATCCAAAGTCGATGTGATCGGCTGTCGGCACACTTCCTCTACATCTACCTTCGGGATTAGTTTTAAGCCTAAATAATTGTTATTTTGTACCCGCGTTGAGCATGAACATTATATACGGATCTTGTTTAATGCAAGACGGTTATTCATTCAAGTCCGAGAATAATGGTTGTTCTATTTTTATGAATAATATCTTTTATGGTCGAGCACCGAAAAGAATGGCTTATTTACTGTTAGATCTCGATAGTAGTGATACGCATATACATAACATTGATGCTAAGCGAATTAAATTGAATGATAATTCTACTTATATGTGGCACTATCGTCTTGGTCATATTGGAGTGAAGCGCATGAAGAAACTCCATACCGATGGATTACTTGAATCACTTGACTTTGAGTCACTTGATAGATGCGAAGCATGTCTAATGGGAAAAATGACTAAGACTCCATTTTACTGGTATGATGGAGCGAGCTACGACTTATTGGAAATCATACATACCGATGTATGCGGACCAATGAGTGTAGCATCACGCGGTGGTTATCGTTATGTTCTAACCTTCACGGATGATACGAGTAGATATGGGTATATCTATTTCATGAAACATAAATCCGAAACTTTTGAGAAGTTTAAGGAATTCCAAAGTGAAGTAGAAAATCAACGAAACAAGAAGATTAAATTTCTATGATCTGATCGTGGAGGTGAATATCTGAGTTATGAGTTTGGCATGCATTTAAAGAAATGCGGAATACTTTCACAATTGACACCGCCGGGAACACCACAACGAAACGGTGTGTCCGAACGTCGTAATCGAACTCTATTAGATATGGTTCGTTCTATGATGTCTCTTGCTGATTTGCCGTTATCATTTTGGAGTTATGCATTAGAGACAGCCGCATTCACTTTAAATAGAGCACCATCAAAATCCGTAGAAACGACACCGTATGAATTATGGTTTAATAAGAAACCTAAGTCTGTCGTTCCTTAAAGTTTGGGGTTGCGAAGCCTATGTAAAAAAGTTACAACCGGACAAGCTAGAACCCAAAGCGGAGAAATGCATCTTCATAGGATACCCTAAGGAAACTATAGGGTACACTTTCTATCACGGATCCGAAGGCAAAATCTTTGTTTCTAAGAACGGAACCTTTCTTGAGAAAGAATTTCTCACTAAAGAAGTGACTGGAAGAAAAGTAGAACTCGATGAGATTAATGAATCTATACTCGTTGATCGGAGTAGCGCGATGCCGGAAGTTGTACTGTACCGCCTACACCGGCAACGAGAGGAAGCTAATGATAATGATCATGAAACTTCGAACGAGGAAACTGCGGAACCTCGCGGATCGACAAGGGGAACGTGCCACTCCTGATTGGTATGATCCTTGTCTAAATGTCATGATTGTGGATAACAATGATGAGGACCCTGCGACGTATGAAGAAGCGATGATGAGCCCAGATTCCAACAAATGGCAAGAAGCCATGAAATCCGAAATGGGATCCATGTATGATAACAAAGTATGGACTTTGGTAGAATTACCTGATAGCCGAAAGGCTGTCGAGAATAAATGGATCTTCAAGATAAAAACAGATGCTGATGGTAATATTACTGTCTATAAAGCTCGACTTGTCGCAAAGGGTTTCCGATAAATTCAAGGAGTTGACTACGATGAGACTTTCTCACCCGTAGCGAAGCTAAAATCTGTGAGGATTTTGTTAGCAATAGCTGCATTTTTCGATTATGAGATTTGGCAGATGGATGTCAAAACGGCGTTCCTTAATGGAGACATTGAGGAAGAGTTGTATATGGTACAACCCAAAGGTTTTGTCGATCCTAAAAATGCTAACAAAGTATGCAAACTTCAGCGTTCAATCTATGGACTGAAGCATGCATCAAGAAGTTGGAACCGACGCTTTGATAAGGTGATCAAAGACTTCGGGTTTATACAGTGTCATGGAGAGGCCTGTATTTACAAGAAAGTGAGTGGGAGCTACGTAGCATTCCCGATATTATATGTAGATGACATATTATTGATTGGGAATGATATAGAACTATTAAGCGAGTGTAAAAGGTTATTTGAATAACAGTTTTTCAATGAAAGACCTTGGTGAAGCATCGTATATATTAGGCATCAAGATTTATAGAGATAGATCAAGACGCCTAATAGGGCTATCACGAGTACATACACGGACAAGATTCTAAAGAAGTTTAGAATGGACGAAAGTAAGAAAGGGTTTTTACCTATGTTACCGAGGCAAGGTCTTGAGTAAGACTCAAGGACCGGCTACGGCGAGAAGAAAGAGAAAGGATGAGTCGGATCCCCTATGCTTCGGCGATAGGCTCTATTATGTATGCCATGCTATGTACAAGACCGGATATAGCGCATGCTCGTTAGTTTGACTAGCGAGATATCAAAGTGATCCGGGAATGGAGCAACTGGACAGCGGTCAAGAATATCCTGAAATACTTGAAAAGAACTAAGGATATGTTTCTTTGTTATGGAGGTGACCAAGAGCTCGTTGTAACAAGTTACACCGATGCAAGTTGGAACAACGATCACGATGACTCTAAGTCACGATCCGGGTACGTGTTTATATTGAATGGTGCTTGCGATGAGGTCGGGCAAGCTCGAAGCGAGTGCACGGTGGCGAAGTCTTCAACAGAATCGGAGTACATAGCGGCTTCAGAGGCTTCATCAGAAGCGGTATGGATGAAGAGGTTCATTGTAGAGCTCGGTGTGGTTCCTAGTGCATTGTACCCACTAGTCATATACTGTGACAACATGGGTGTCATCGCCAATGCACAAGAACCAAGGTCACACAAGAGGCTGAAGCATATCAAGCTGCGTTACCACTCGATTCGCGAGTACATCGAAGATGGAGAAGTAAAGATTTGCAAAGTACACACCGATCCGAATGTAGCGAGATCCGTTGACTAAAGCTCTCCCTAGGGCAAAGCATGACCAACACCAGAATGCCATGGGTGTTAGGTTCCTTACAATGTAATCTAGATTATTGACTCTAGTGCAAGTGGGAGGCTGTTGGAGATATGCCCAAGAGGCAATAATAAAAGTGGTTATTATATATATCTTTATGTTTATGATAAATGTTTATATACCATGCTATAATTGTATTAACCGAAACATTGATACATGTGTGATATGTAAACAACAAAGAGTCCCTAGTATGCCTCTTAACTAGCTTGTTGATTAATGGATGATTAGTTTCATAATCATGAACATTGGATGTTATTAATAACAAGGTTATATCATTGTATGAATGATGTAATGGACACACCCAATTAAGCGTAGCATAAGATCTCGTCATTAAGTTATTTGCTATAAGCTTTCGGTACATAGTTACCTAGTCCTTATGACCATGAGATCATGTAAATCACTTATACTTGGAAAGGTACTTTGATTACACCAAACGCCACTTGCGTAAATGGGTGGTTATAAAGGTGGGATTAAGTATCCGGAAAGTATGAGTTGAGGCATATGGATCAACGATGGGATTTGTCCATCCCGATGACGGATAGATATACTCCGGGCCCTCTCGGTGGAATGTCGTCTAATGTCTTGCAAGCATATGAATAAGTTCATAAGAGACCACATACCACGGTACGAGTAAAGAGTACTTGTCGGGAGACGAGGTTGAACAAGGTATAGAGTGATACCGAAGATCAAACCTCGGACAAGTAAAATATCGCGTGACAAAGGGAATTGGTATTGTATGTGAATGGTTCATTCGATCACTAAAGTCATCGTTGAATATGTGGGAGCCATTATGGATCTCCGGATCCCGCTATTGGTTATTGGTCGGAGTAAGTACTCAACCATGTCCGCATAGTTCACGAACCGTAGGGTGACACACTTAAAGTTGGATGTTGAAATGGTAGTACTTGAATATGGAATGGAGTTCGAATATTTGTTCGGAGTCCCGGATGAGATCCCGGACATCACGAGGAGTTCCGGAATGGTCCGGAGAATAAGATTCATATATAGGATGTCATTTTATGTGAATTAAAATGTCGCGGAAGGTTCTATGGAAGGTTCTAGAAGGTTCTAGAAAAGTCCGGAAGAAACCACCAAGGAAGGTGGAGTCCACATGGGACTCCACCTCCATGGCCGGCCAACCCTAGTGGGGGAGGAGTCCCAAGTGGACTCCCCCTTAGGGGGCCGGCCACCCCATATGGGAGGTGGAACTCCCACTTTTGGTGGGAGTCCTAGCTTGGCTAGGTTTCCCCTCCTTATGGAAGGTTTTTGGTTCGGGTCTTATTCGAAAACTTGGAGACCAACTCTTGGGGATCCACCTATATAATGAGGGGCCAAGGGAGGGGGCCGGCCACCCCAAGACCACAAGCTGGCCGCCCCCCTTGAAGTGGTCGGCCATCCCCTCCCAAACCCTAGCCGCCCCCCTCTCCTCCATAGCTCCCGCGTGCTTTAGCGAAGCTCCGCCGGAGTTCTCCACCGCCACCGACACCACGCCGTCGTGCTGTCGGATTCAAGAGGAGCTACTACTTCCGCTGCCCGCTGGAACGGGAGGTGGACGTCGTCTTCATCAACAACCGAACGTGTGACCGAGTACGGAGGTGCTGCCCGTTCGTGGAGCCGGAACCGATCGTGATCAAGATCTTCTACGCGCTTTTGCAAGCGGCAAGTGAACGTCCACCGCAGCAACAAGAGCCTCATCTTGTAGGCTTTGGAATCTCTTCAAGGGTGAGACTCGATACCCCCTCGTTGCTACCGTCTTCTAGATTGCATCTTGGCTTGGATTGCGTGTTCGCGGTAGGAAATTTTTTGTTTTCTATGCAACGTTATCCTACATAAATCCCCGCTGATCACTGGCCATAGCACTTATAGAGACCGTTGTTAGATCATGCTCCTATGTTGTTAACCATGGGAACACCCTAGACCACAGTGTAAATACCAATTCAAGTTTGAACTTCCATGGATACAACGTGAGGGTTTTTCCGACATGATTAAGAAAGTGTGGTAGAAACCTGTGGCTGACCATAATAATATTCAAAGGTGGAACAACATCAAAAGTACGACCACGAGTCTAGGAAACAGGCCGAACTCAAAAATCAATCCAATGCACATATTGCTCGTCTTTCGCGAGAGGACGAACTCAAATGGTACCAATGGTCAAAAACATGATTTATTTCGGAAGGTGACTCGAATAAAAGATACTTCGATAATGTCGCAAATGGTAGACACTGAAAGAAATATATTCACTCTCTTGTACAAGATTAGGGTACAATCGAAGGACATGAGCAACTCAAATCATACATAACATATTGTTACAAAAAAAACTATTTCTTGAACCAGACAAAGGAAACTTCTCGATGCATGAATCCAAACTGAATATATTTTCCAAATTTCTGATGAGAAAACTAGTCATATATACGAGAGGATGACGTAAAAAAATAGGCGATTTTCAAAATGGAGCACAACAAAGTCTTGGACTCAGATGGTTTCCCAACTGAGTTCTTTTAGAATTTCTAGGAGATCATCAAATTGGACATGCTTGAGTTGTCTAGCGTTCTTCATGCTGGACAGTTAGACCAATTTTACTTAAATTTTGAGAGATAATTTTGTTGCTGAAGGTTAATGATGGAGAAATGATTCAACGATATAGACATATTTGTCTTCTTAACATTAACTTCGAGATATTCACAAAAACTGCAAGTATTAGGCTAAATTCGGTGGCTAATCATGTTGTACGCCCTATTCAAACTGCTTTTATGCAAGGAACAAATATCTGAGATGTGGTAGTAATCCTGCATGAAACCGTACATGAGCTACATCGGAAAGAGCTAAATGGAGTAATTTAAAAGATAGGCTCAGAAAAGGCTTGTGATAAAGTCAAGTGGTATTTTCTTCAACAGACACTCGAATGAAAGATTTTTATGATGAGTGATACGTCCCAAACGTATCTATAATTTCTTATGTTCCGTGCTACTTTTATGATGATACTCACATGTTTTATACACATTATATGTCATTATTATGCATTTTCCGGCACTAACCTATTGACGAGATGTCGAAGAGCCAGTTGTTGTTTTCTGCTGTTTTTGGTTTCAGAAATCCTAGTAAGGAAATATTCTCGGAATTGGACGAAATCAACGCTCAGGGTCCTATTTTGCACGAAGCTTCCAGAAGTCCGAGGGAGAGACGAAGTGGGGCCACAAGGCGCCGCCACAACAGGGCGGCGCGGCCAACAGGGGGCCCGCGCGGCCCTGTTGTGTGGGGCCCCCGTGGCACCTCTTGACCTGCCCTTCCGCCTACTTAAAGCCTTCGTCGCGAAACCCCCCAGTACCGAGAGCCACGATACGGAAAACCTTCCAGAGACGCCGCCGCCGCCAATCCCATCTCGGGGGATTCAGGAGATCGCCTCCGGCACCCTGCCGGAGAGGAAAATCATCTCCCGGAGGTCTCTTCATCGCCATGATCGCCTCCGGATCGATGTGTGAGTAGTTCACCCCTGGACTATGGGTCCATAGCAGTAGCTAGATGGTCGTATTCTCCTCATTGTGCTATCATGTTCGATCTTGTGAGCTGCCTATCATGATCAAGATCATCTATTTGTAATTCTATATGTTGTGTTTGTTGGGATCCGATGAATATTGAATACTATGTCAAGTTGATTATCAATCTATCATATATGTTATTTATGTTCTTGCATGCTCTCTGTTGCTAGTAGAGGCTGCGGCCAAGTTGATACTTGTGACTCCAAGAGGGAGTATTTATGCTCGATAGTGGGTTCATGCCTCCATTAAATGCAGGACGAGTGACGAAAAGTTCTAAGGTTGTGGATGTCTTGTTGCCACTAGGGATAAAACATCGATGATTTGTCTAAGGATATTTGTGTTGATTAAATTACGCACCATACTTAATGCAATTGTCCGTTGTTTACAACTTAATACTGGAAGGGGTTCGGATGATAACTCGAAAGTGGACTTTTAGGCATAGATGCATGCTTTGGATAGCGGTCTATGTACTTTGTTGTAATGCCCCGATTAAATCTCATAGTACTCATCATGATATATGTATGTGCATTGTTATGCCTTCTTTATTTGTCAAGCTGCCCAACCGTAATTTGTTCACCCAACATCCGCTATCTTATGGGAGAGACACCACTAGTGATCCGTGAACCCCGGTCCTATTCTTTACATCCGAAATACAATCTATCGCAATTGTTCTTTACTGTTATTCGCAAACAACCATCATCATCCACACTATACATCTAATCCTTTGTTTACGAGCAAGCCGGTGAGATTGACAACCTCAGCGTTACGTTGGGGAAAAGTTACTGTGATTGTGTTGTGCGGGTTCCACGTTGGCGCCGGAATCCCCGGTGTTGCGCCGCACTACACTCCTCCGCGATCAACCTTCAACGTGCTTCTTGGCTCCTACTGGTTCGATAACCTTGGTTTCTTACTGAGGGAAAACTTGCTGCTGTGCGCATCACACCTTCCTCTTGGGGTTCCCAACGGACGTTTCATCTACGCGCATCAAAACTGTTTTCTGGCGCCGTTGCCGGAGAGATCAAGACACGCTACAAGGGGAGTCTTCACTTCCAATCTCTTTACTTTGTTTTTGTCTTGCTTTACTTTATTTTATTTACTGCTTTGTTTGCTTCTTATATAAAAAACACAAAAAAATTAGTTGCTAGTTTTACTTTATTTACTGTCTTGTTCTCCATATCAAAAACACACAAAAATTAGTTACTTGCATTTACTTTATTTACCTTTAGTTTATTTCATCATCTTTCCTCCTAAGTTCACTCTGAAAGACATACCGGTAGGACGAGGGTCTATAATTGGGAGAGATAATGTAGAAGATTTTTTCACTCATGTTAGTACCGCTGAAGATTTTGAAGATAGACACTTGGTAGAACTTGCTCCTACTTATGAAATTGATGTTGCTTCTTTAGTACACATGTTGGAAACTAAATTTGTTAATCTCAATCCTATAATCCAACACATATTTCTTACACTCGGTGATATGGAAGAGGGAGAAAAGAAAGATTTTGTCTTAGAAACCCTTCTTAAAGAATTTGGTGGTGTAGCAAGAGAGGCTAGAAAGGTCTTTATTAAATACAATATGCTTGGCTCTTATACCAATTTTGTTAGTATCCTTGAAAAGATGGACATGGAGAGAGTAAGGTACACTAATAATATTAATGATGGTGGGGAGATCAAGACAACAATACCTTGCAAGCTCCTAGGAATGAGCGACGCTCTAGAAAATAACTATGGTTGGCTTGTACCTGAAAATTTGTTTGACGAGGATAGCAAACCTAAGAATAATGAAAAGGGAGCCTCTGAAACTCACATAGATAAGATAAAATGCATAGTTGAGAAAACTCCCAACATCTATGTTGATTCTTCACCTCTCGACAACACTTGATACACACTTTCTGCGCCTAGCTGAAAGGCGTTAAAAAAAGCGCTTATGGGAGACAACCCATTATTTTACTTCTGCACTTTATTTTATATTTGAGTCTTGGAAGTTGTTTACTACTGTAGCAACCTCTCCTTATCTTTATTTTATTGCATTGTTGTGCCAAGTAAAGTCTTTGATAGTAAAACCAATACTAGATTTGGATTACTTCGCAGGAATAGATTTCTTGCTGTCACGAATTTGAGCAGTAGTCTCTGTAGAAAAAATAAAAAAATCTGCCAATTTACGTGCGTGATCCTCAGATATGTACGCAACTTTCATTCAATTTGGGCATTTTCATATGAGCAAGTTTGGTGCCACTTTAAAATTCGTCTTTACAAACTGTTCTGTTTTGACAGATTCTTCCTTTTATTTCGCATTGTCTCTTTTGCTATGTTTGATGGATTTCTTTGTTCCATTAACTTTCAGTAGCTTTGTGCAATGTCCAGAAGTGTTAAGAATGATTATGTCACCTTTGAATATATGAATTATGCACTGACCCTCTAATGAGTTTGTTTCAAGTTTGGTGTGGAGGAAGTTTTCAAGGGTCAAGAGAGGAGGATGATACAATATGATCAAGAAGAGTGAAAAGTCAAAGCTTGGGGATGCCCCCGTGGTTCATCCCTGCATATTTTAAGAAGAGTCAAGCGTCTAAGCTTGGGGATGCCCAAGGCATCCCTTCTTCATCGAACACTTATCAGGTTCCTATAGTGAAACTATATTTTTATTCCGTCACATCTTATGTGCTTTACTTGGAGCGTCTGTTTGTTTTTATTTTTGTTTTGTTTGAATAAAATCGGATCCTAGCATTCTTTGTTTGGGAGAGAGACACGCTCCGCTGTTTCGTATGAACACATAAGTTCTTAGCTTTATCTTTAATGTTCATTGCGAAATTTGAACTACTTCATTCATTGTTATATGGTTGGAAACGGAAAATGCCGCATGTGGTAAATGGTTTAATGTCTTGAATAATGTGATACTTGGCAATTGGTGTGCTCATATAGATCATGTTTAAGCTCTTGCATCATGTACCTTGTACCCATTAATGAATAACTACATAGAGCTTGTTAAAATTTGGTTTGCATGATTGATCTCTAGAGTCTAGATATTTTCTGGTTGAGGTGTTTGAACAACAAGGAGACAATGTAAAGTCTTATAATAGTTACAATATGTTCATATGTGAGCTTTGCTGCACCTTTTATACTTGAGTTTGCTTCAAACAACCTTGCTAGCCTAGCCTTGTATTGAGAGGGAATTCTTCTCGTGCATCCAAATCCTTGAGCCAATAACCATGCCATTTGTGTCCACCATACCTACCTACCACATGGTATTTCTCCGCCATTCCAAAGTAAATTACTTGAGTGCTTGATGCGTGCAGTTGAAACGTCCGTTGGGAACCCCAAGAGGAAGGTGTGATGCGAACAGTAGCAAGTTTTCCCTCAGAAAGAAACCAAGGTTTATCGAACCAGGAGGAGCCAAGAAGCACGTTGAAAGTTGATGGCGGAGGAGTGTAGTGCGGCGCAACACCAGGGATTCCGGCGCCAACGTGGAACCTGCTCAACACAATCACAGAACTTTGCCCCAACGTAACAACGAGGTTGTCAATCTCACCGGCTGTGGTGACCCTGCATACCACTGCATGTTGTAGTATGCCGGTCGTTGATATAACATTCGCGAAGTACCATTCCGCAAATATTACATCCCTCGAGTAGTACAACAGAACATAGCGGGGTCCATAACTCATTCACATATTATTACAATCATCATACACAAGTCGTCTCGGAGCTCCTCTTGGGTCCTAAGAGGATAACTCCTGGGTTCGAGGCGAACCCAACTTAACTTACAATACCATTGTCTCATTAAACTAAACATTTATTTAATCGAGCAGCTACATGGTAAGGGTTTGTGTCTGCTCGGCTACTACTACTCCTCGGATATCTCTAGGCTTGTTCTCCTCCGGAAGCCTCCCAGGATCCGTAGACGATGATGTAGTCTACGCCTTCAACACCTCCCGAGAGGTCGGGTTCTTCATAGCCGATGATCTCGGCTCCTTCATTGTTGTCGCAGTCCTCCTCCGGACGATTCGGACAATCTAAGCATGGGGTTTAAGAGTGGTATGAGTACGAGCGTACTCAACAAGTTCATTATAGATAAGAGGTGTTTAATGCACTAGCTACGATATTAGACCAGAAAGTCTAATACCAATGCAAGTTTTGATAAACATTTCTTCAAGAGATTGCTTTTATTTCCAAGAGCTATGTCCGTCAGCCTTCACCGGTTTACTAGAACTTCATGGAGCTCCTTTCCGGCCGCGTTCGCAGTTCCTCAATCCCGGAACAGGGAGTGACAGGTCACAGTTCTTACACTCTGCAGAGGTGTGTTGCTTTACCCATAAGAGATCTTATCCTTGGTGCCAGCCGGGCAGCTTTCCCGTCCACACTTCCTTCGGTGTGAGGCCCGGTATAAGGTCTAGCCAATCATGTTCCTCCGCTACCTCGAACACCCACCCTTTTGTAAGATTGTCCTCCCCTATATCCATGATGAGACCGTTCCGGGCATTCATATGCCTTCCCCTATCATCATGGATAGACCGTTCCGGACACCTTACAATCCCTCATAGACCGCAATACCGTGGGAACATAAGGCTTCCCCAGCCTACCGCTTGTTCTTCGAACGACAAGTGTCTACGGACTGTGCCGTGGGGACTTAAGGCTTCCCCAGCCTACCGCTTGCCGCCGACAGAAACAAGTGTCTACGGTAAAGCGCATCCGTTGATGAACGAGAGGTGGAAACACTTTTGACTACTCCGTCCCACTCCGGATCTTATGGTTAACACGGATATTACGGCACAAGAATCGCTGGCGACATTTGTTGTTTAATCCTAGATGGATATAAACCCGTGCAATGGAACCTCCACCATATCAACACAATCCATGGTTCCATTGCCCACCACTTAGTCATATTCATAGTTATGAAAGTAGTGGTTTTGATTTTTGTGCAATAGTGATAACCATAATACTTTGCAAGTAATTTGATAGAAATACTCAAATGACATGAGCAAGTGATGAACTTGCACGAACAACTGCAAAGTTCTGCGGTTGGAAGGTATGGACTGACCCTTGTCCTCTTGTTCTGAAAAATAGCATCATTGTCCGATAAGGGCAATGGTTAAGAAAGCAATAATGCATGATTCCCAGTTTTAGGGTTTGTTTCCCCCCCTTTCAGATGTCGTTGCTATTTTATGAGAGGTTAGATACTAAGAACATCTTAGGGATACTTGATTTAGGGTAAATCCAACCTTGAAATGTTGTCAAGGTGTTTTGAAATCCAAAGGTATTAATGGACTTATTTTTATTATTGAAAAATATATGTGTGATTTAAATGATTATTTAATTCCTCAAATTAAGACTCATCCTTAATTGTCTTCAAAAATTCTCTTTGATATTTTATTTGGGTAGAGAATTTTATGCTGATCTTTTTCCATATTTTTAATTATTTTTTTAGAGCTTTTATCACTTTTCTATTGAGCTTTCAAATTTCGGTTTTTAATGTAATTTGGAAAAGACCATTTTGCCCACGGGCCCACTGTCGGTGGAGCCCAGTGGTTTGGCTAGACCAGCTCGGGTCCAACCGACCCGAGCGGTCGGTCGCTCACTCCCTCACCTCGCGCTCGTGTCCGAACCCTAACCCTAGAGCTCTGGCGACTCGCGCGTCGCCGCCCCTTCGCCGAATTTCTCCGGCCAGCTCCGGCCATCGCCGCCGACGAGATTGGTCGCAATCGAACGGCCGCACGACGGCGCACCGTTCGGTCCGCGCCGATCCGTGTTTCACCGCCGTCTCCGTTCGTCCCCAACGCCTCTGCGGCACGGCCGTGGTGATTGGTGGTGCTTCGACGCCTGCTGTCGATCCAGGCGCCGTGGCGGTCTTTGGAGCGCCCTTGCTCGGCGACGCCAGGCCAGGCGCGGCTTGGCGCTGCCGTGGTGGCCTGTGCCGCCGTGCCGCCATGGCACGCCGGTGCTCTGCTCCAGGTACACGTCTCCTCAGATCTCCTCCTCTCTCTCATTCTTGCCTGCTCTTCTTCTTCCTCCTCTGGCTTTGGCCGCGGCGGCTCCTCCTCCTGGAGATGCTTGCGGTGCTGGTGCTTTGCGGTGCGTAGCTAGCTGTGCTGATTGTGCTGCTGTGTTGCTCATGCTGATGTGCTGCTTGTGCTTTGCTATGCAAAATTGCTAAGTTATGTTCGTTAAAGCTTGCATTTCTTGCTAGAATTCTTCCCTGTGCCTCTGTTATTGTTCCTATGCCTGCTCGACACTCATGTGTATTCATATATGCTTCAATGGCTTAATTGCGGTATGCAATTCTTGCAACATTTGCAAGTGCACGAGCTTACGTGGCTAGTTTTGTGCTCAAATTCATGAGCATGCTCATCCGAGCATTGCTTGTTGGCTTAATGGTATGATTCGAGTAATGAGTACTAAGTGCTTTACTTGTTTTATCATGATCCAGGGGTTCATCAAGTCTTTGATGTGCTTACGGATACAATCATATGATTATTACTTCATTATCTATTTATTCGGTTAAGGCTTGGGCATAATTCTTCGATAGTTGTCTCATTTACGGTGCTATGCTTGCCTATAGCCATACTGTATCAAGTGTTAGCAAGCTTTGGTGAGCATGTGACCAACGGTGACTTGTTGATTAATTGTTAATCTTACATGCGGGCCTCTTTGGTGCTCATCACGATGTACGTGTGATATATACACTTGTGCTAGTGAGGTGTATTGCTTACTCAAGCAATAACTGTTACTTGCAGTGATCCTCTGGATCATGTGCAAGGTTCTTGTTCATGATTTACTTATTAATATCAATTATCTGTGTTGCCTGTACTGATTGAGTGGATAATTGATGTGAACTGTGATACAGTGATGATCAAAAAAATTGTTGAAATGAAACTAGAGGGATGCCAACATCAGTTGGGTACCCTAGCTCCTTTTTGAACCCATCTGGGTAATGATAGATGTGTTGAGCTTAAGCTGTGGAGTTTTGTGATGTGGTTGAGGTAGCCACGACGGTAATTCATTGCTGTTAGGGTAGCTCCCACCTATGTTGGCTTGCTGTGATGGATAGATGCTCATTTGGCTAGTCACTTGGTGAATTTCCGGTAGCCTTGATGTTGATAAACAAGATAGGCACAAGTTGCCTATTAATGCGATGGTTTAACTAGGCTAATAGGTGCTTTGTGAATCTGGGTGGCTACATAGGAGTAAATCCATGCTTTGGATTTCTCTGGTTGTGACATCTGTGTTGTCACAACCGGTGTTCCCTGGTTTGATTTCCTTCTAGCCTTGGTTGTACTTGCTGGCACCAATTGGTTTAGTAACCAAATGATGATACATCCGAGGTTTTCATACCCTTATTTGATTACGTGATGCAATTGTATGCTTATTTATGAGCAAAACGGGGTTTTGCTCGGGTTGATCTTGTTTATACCTCACTCCGGCTCCTAGATGGTTTGTTGGTGTAGAGGATTGCTTCTATGTGATTCTTGTGGTTGATTTACTTGCCCTGCTCCTCCTGGTGATCTTGTGAGGCTTGATTTGGTTCAGTGGTGATCTTTGGACAGGTTGAACAGCTCTGCGTCTGTTCTTCACGTTCTTGGTGTTCTTACCCTTTGGAGATTCTGCCGATGGATTGGCTAGGGTTCACTTGTTGAAGGGGTTTATATATGGCTGTCCTCTAACCTCATCGGTCGACGGCTCACGCTTGCCACCCTTGTGACTCACTTGTGTGTGTGTGCGGCATGCACAAGCGAGTGCTGGTGTTGGGCATGCACACCGATGTGTGTGCTGCTTGGGTATCTGTGTGAACCGGATCCTGTGAACTTGGCTCGGAGAGGATCAGCTCGGCTGATTGACCATATCCCCTACATTTCATTTTTCGTTAACTCTTGCCAAGTGGCTTTGCCACTTGGCTTAATAATTTGCTTGTTGTGTATGTGTGCGGGTATCAAGTGCTGATCGGGATGAACTCAAGATCATCAAGATCAAAGAATTCATGAAGATCACAATGTAGTTTAGGGCATTTAGAGATCTTGTAATTTGCCTTTTCCTTTTCCTATTTATTCAATTCTTGTAATATGTTGTAATTTCATATTTCAAATCTGAATATTGTAAAGACAATGTATTATGTGTGTGTTGATCAATAAAGCTCAAGGTTTCTCTAATGAGCTTTATTATTTATTAATTATATTGTTTATTATTGATTATTTACCTAATGATTTTCCTTAATTGTATTATTTAGGATAATTATTTAATGTTTGAATTTGAAATTCAAATTCAACCTTGTTTTGAATTCAATCATGTCATAACATTTAGAATTTAATCATGTGAACTCTCCCCTCTCTTCTCGAAAACCCTAAACTAGTGAAGTGAGAAGCAAGTTTGTCGCACTCTCGAAACCCTAACCACGTAAGGTGTCGAGAGAGAAACTTGTCCCCCTTCGATGCGGTTTTTTTTTTTAAAGCGCGAAATTTCCCCGAATTTACTATGCAATGCACATCCCTTTCTAAAATCTACCCCTCGATCGTCTCTAAACCTGGGACATTACAGCCTTTCCCCCTTAAAGAAAACTTCGTCCCGAAGTTGTGGTTGTAATACTTGAACAGCTCGGGGTATGTTTTCCTCAGGTCTTCCTCTTTTTCCCAGGTGGCTTCCCTCTCGGGGTGATGCTTCCATTGTATCTTGCAATACTTGATCGCCTTATTTCTGAGTTGTTTCCGGCTTTCCTCGAGAATCTTAGGCGGCTTCTCGATGTATGTCAAGTCTGGTTGTAACTCGAGCTCCTCATGTGATATTGGTTCATGCGGGGTCTTCAAACATTTCCGAAGTTGTGACACATGGAATACATTATGGACTTGAGCTAACCTTCCCGGTAGATCCAACTCAAAGGCTAAACCTCGATTTTGACTCAGTATCTTGAAGGGTCCTATGTACCTAGGGCTCAACTTTCCTTTTACTCCGAATCTACGAAGTCCTTTCATCGGGCTTACCTTAAGATATACCATGTCTCCAACTTGTGGCTCCCACGTCCTTCTCTTCGATCGGCGTAACTCTTTTGCCGGCTCACGGGCTATCTTGAGCACTGTCTGCGATAATGTCAATGATTTGTTGTTTTTCCTTGACATAATCGGGGTTGAACTCTTTGCTTGCTCAGGCTTCATACCAACATATGGGTGATCTACACTTCCTTCCATACAAAGCTTCAAATGGTGCCATCTTGATGCTGCTTTGATAACTATTGTTGTATGAAAACTCTGCTAAAGGTAGATGCTCCTCCCATGATCCTCCGAAGTCTAGGGCACAAGCCCTAAGCATATCTTCTAAGATCTGATTGGTTCTCTCAGTTTGTCCGCCTTGTTTGTGGGTGATAAGCGGTACTATAATCCAATTTGGATCCCAAAGCTTCGTGGAGTTGCTTCCAAAATGCTGATGTGAACACGGATCCTCGATCCGATACTATCTTCTTAGGTACTCCATGCTTACTCACGATCTCCTTGATGTAAAGATCAATGAGTTTCTCTCCTTTGTCCTGTTGATTTACTTGCTAAGAAGTGTGCACTTTTCGTCAACCGGTCCACGATTACCCATATCATGTCCTTCTTTTTATTAGTCATGGGTAGTCCGGTGATGAAATCCATCCCTATTTCCTCCCATTTCCACTCCGGAATAGGTAGAGGTTGTAACTTCCCTGCCGGACTACGATGTTCAGCCTTCACTCGGCTGACGGGTATGGCATTACGCAACATATTGTGCTATCTCTCTCTTCATATTATTCCACCAGAATAGTTCCTTTAGATCCATATACATCTTTGTACTTCCCGGATGTATGGAATATGGTGTTTGATGAGCTTCTCGGAGTATTACTTCCTTAATTTCAGCAATATCCGGAACGCAAATTCTTTTCTGGAACCACAATGATCCAGATTCTCCACGATGAAATTCTATGGTCTTCCCTCATCTATTCTCCTCATCTCTTCTACAATGAATGGATCGTCCAGCTGACCCATCATTATCTCATTCTTCGAGTTGACATTCAACTCATCGGCTACTTGCAACGCCGATAATCCTTCATGGGCTTCCTTCTCCCAAAGTTGTATTTGGGCTTGGCTTATTTCCTTCCTCAACTCCGGTGATATTTCTTGTTCTACTCCTCCGGTACTCTTTCTACTCGGGGCATCTGCTACAACATTAGCCTTCCCTGGTGTGTAATTAATTGTCAGATCATAGTCCTTAATCAATTCTAGCCATCTTTTCTGCCTCATGTTGAGTTCCTTCTGAGTGAAGAAATATTTGAGGCTTTTATGATCTGTATAGAGCTCACACTTAGCTCCATAGAGAAAATGTCTCCAAGTTTTGAGTGCAAATACGATTGCTGCTAATTCCAAGTCATGTGTTGGATAGTTTACTTCATGAGGTCTGAGTTGCCTCGATCCATAAGATATCACTTTCCGATCTTGCATGAGTACACAACCCAATCCATGTTTGGATGCGTCACGGTACACGGTGTAGTCCTTGCCGACTTCGAGAGCTGCTAACACCGGTCGTTGTGGTGAGTTTCTCTTTTAGAGTTTGAAAACTCTTCTCACACTCCTCGACCACACGAATGGTGTGTTCTTCCTTAACAGACTTCGTCATTGGTCCTGCTATCTTGGAGAATCCTTCAATGAATCTCCAGATAATATCCTGCCATTCCTAGGAATCCTCGGATTTCCTTGACGAGTCTTGGGTGCTTCCCATTCTAGAGCTGCTTGCTACCTTGCTCGGGTTGACGGCGATTCCATCTTTGCTAATGACATGACCAAGAAATTCCACTTGATCTAGCCAAAATTCACACTTACTAAGTTTGGCATAGAGTTGATGTTCCCTTAGTGTTTGCAACACTAACCTCAAATGATCGGCATGCTCTGCCTTGTTCTTGGAATATATCAAGATATCATCGATGAATACGATGACAAACTTGTCAAGATATGGCATGAAGATCTTATTCATGAGATTCATGAATATTGCTTTGGGGCATTGGTTAATCCAAAAGGTACTACAAGGTATTCATGGTGTCCATACCTTGAGACAAAGGCGAGTTTCGGAACGTCCTCCTTCTTGATCTTTATCTGGTGATAACCGGATCTTAGATCAATCTTGGAAAAGACTCCCGCTCCTCTAACCTGATCAAATAGATCTTGTATTCTTGGAAGTGGATACTTGTTTTTGATTGTGACGTTGTTCAGATTTCTATAGTCTCCGCACATCCTTCTTCCTCCATCTCTTTTATCCACGAAGATCACAGGTGATCCCCATGGTGAAACACTTTCTTGAATGAATCCCTTTTGTTCTAAGTCATCCAATTGCTCCTTCAGTTCCTTTAGTTCCTTTGGCCCCATTTTATATGGTGCTTTGGCAATCGGAGCTGTTCCTGGAATTAGGTCGATAGTGAATTCTATCTCCCTATCTCGGTGGCATACCGAGGTAATTCCTGCAGGAAACACATCCTGGAATTCATTTACTACGGGGATATCTTCTAATTTCACCTCCTTCATGCTATTCAGTCGTAGCTCCACTTCAATCTGTGTATGTTTGTCGCCTTGGTAGATCATTCTACTTCCATCGGGACTTTTCAAAGACACCGTCTTGTTTACACGATCGATCAATGCTCCATTAGCTTCTAACCAGTTCATACCAAGAATGACATCAATGTCCTTCATCGGTAAAATGAACAGGTCCGCGTCAAACGCGCACTTATTGATCATAATTACTTGTTTTTGTTTGGCATGGGTTACTAATATCGTTCCCCCCGCAGAAAGTATGGTTATGGGTGTATCTAACTTAGTGCAACTAATCCCATGTTTGATGATGAATTGTTGAGAAATGAATGATGTAGTTGCACCAGTATCAAAAAGTACTTTGCCGGGATGAGTTAGGATGCTGGAGCGTACCTATCACCGCCTGGTCGAGAATTGACCACCTCCTCCCGAGCTAGTACGAGTTCAGCTTGCCGAAGGGCTTCTTATTCTTCCAATTCCCTCCGGTGTTTCCTCGACTTCCTCCTCCTCCAGATTGACCTCCTCCCGTGTTTCTCTTGGGGCAGTCCTTCGACATGTGCCCCTCCCGGCGACAACCAAAGCATATAATCCTTGGTTTCTTGCAATCCCTGGCAAAATGCCCTGGAAGTCCACAGCTCCTGCAAACGCTTTGATTTGCAGTCTGGAATGCCTGATTCTTCCTACTACCATAGTAGTTGCTGTTGTTGTTGTTGTTGTTGTTGTTGTATCTGGGCTTGAAACTCAAGCTGGTGTTAGGCTTGTTACTAACAAACCTCTTCGGCTCATACTTGGCCTTCTTCCTCTTTTCTTCTTGCAGTTGTTTAAAGTCATCTTCAAGAGTGATGGCTGCATCCACCAGCTCTTGGAATTCCGTTGCTCTCATCATCCGCAGTTGTACCTTGAGCTGGGGACTTAACCCCCTCGAAATCTCTTCTTCTTCTTGTCCTCGGTATTAACTTCCTCAACCGCATACTGGACAGCTTGGAAAACTCCACGACATAGGTCGGGATTGCCTTGTCCTTCGCTCGAGACTCTCGAACTCCCGACGCTTCGGTTCCACGATACTTTCGGGGACATTGGATTCCACTGAACTTCCTTGCGAACTCCTCCCAGGTAAATACCTTTCCTGCCGGATACACGGCTACAATGTTGTCCCACCATGATGCGGCAGGTCCACATAGCAGATGGGTAGCATATCTAACCTTCTCTTGATCATTGCATCCAACAGTGTTGAGCTTGCGCTCAGTATCCATCAGCCAATCTTCCGCATCCATAGGCTCGCGGCGCGTATGCGAAAGATATCGGCTTGGTGTTCTGGAAGTCTGCTAACGAAACTCCCTGGTTCTCAGGTCTCTCCACCCTATTCTGCTGCATCAGGTCCTGAAGGAATTTGTTCTGCAGCTCCAGTGTTACACGCTGCCTCTCTTCCGCCAGTTGCATGTACTGGATAAAGTTTTGCTGCGTCATGGGTGGTGGTGGTGGTGGAAGCTGATCTCCGGCTGCACCCTCGGCCTCTTCCTTTTCCTTTGCTTCGCGCTCCATGCGGCTGCGCTTCGATCTCGTTTCCTAACGTTCCCGACATATCCCCCTAGTTACGCAACACAAGATGATACTCATCATTACTCCATGCGCAAGTTTTACGAGCTCAACATTGTGCACGAGAACTAGTCACGCAATGGAAATAAAGAAGCAAATCCAAATCATACAAAACATATACCATATATTTACATACATAAGTGGTCTTATTACATAACTCAAGTCGATGTGAGTATGCAAACTCACTTATTAAAGTATATGTACAAATTTATACAAATGTTACAAACTATAATACACGTGGTACTTGTGTATTATAGCCACGCCTCCCTTGGTGGTCTTCTAATTGGTCTTCACTCCCGGTACATTCCAGGCTTCCATCCAGTCGAACGTGTCGTCCTCCTGATAGACCCTGGAACATAAGGTCTCCCTGTTGGCTTGTAATCCGAGTCGGATGATGATCCTAAGGAGAAATCAGTGTTCATGAACTGATCGTTGAGTGCATCATAATCCACCCATCGGGTGTACTCTCCTGTAGCCCCACCATAAGGGTTACCAAAACCCATACCCGACTCAACCTGTGTCGGATATCCTCCATCCACTCCTTCATTACTAGGATAGTTCTGGTTCTGGGTTGTGGCATCATCGTTCATCTCTCCATCATAGTACTCAGTAGTACTATGGGTTCCCGTGTCATCTCCCCAACGCCAACCCCTAGAATTCTCGATCGGAGTCTCGGAACGCTGGTTGTTTCCGGATTCCGCTCCGCCTTCGTATCCCCCATAGGAACTATTCAGGTAGTTCCCGGGTGTAGCAGTGTAGGTTCACGTGCAAGTGGATCAAAGCTGATGTAGTCACCGGCTGAATAAAGCTGGTGTGTGCACTACATTCTCCATAGGCTCTTTCCCCCTACTCTCCTCCTTGGGTTCGGTAAATTCCTCTAGCATCGTATCAATAGCTCCTATCGGATGATGGTTCAGTTTGAAAGAGTAATGATATGAAGTTACGGCTGTTATCCATGTATTTGGCTGCTTCGGCTGGTTTTCTTTTAGCATATTTGAAATGGTTCAGCATGGGATCATTATCTTCCTCCATATGAGGAATGTGTGTGAATTCGGAACCCATAAGCGTTTTCGTCTTATGCTCCCGAATGTCGGTTATGGCTCTCATAACAGCTATATGGTAGGCTGTATTGGTTGTTCTTGCTTCCCAGTTGGCATCACTACGCTCAATCCCAAAGATTCGGGAAGTCGCGGTCCTACTCGCACTTGGCCAACACCGGTCCATCATAGAACATGTACTTCTTTCTTGGAATGCGGGAATCACACCCAAATTCCGGCAACATGGCTCGAAGGATATCACCAAGTCCTCCTTGGTATTCGTTCGAGTGTGGAATCCATAACTTTCACGTTTCTTCCCGGTCGTGCACTTGCCATGTTGGCTGTAGAAATAGAAAGATTATGAGATTAGTAATAATGCATCATAATAGAGATAATAAAGAATTATCGCACTAAAAGATATGATTGTTGTATTCTCAATCGAATATACACCATATTTTTAGAGAACTCTTTACTAATCCTATTTGACTCCTAACGTTTTAGTCCCATTTACTAGGTTCCAACCTAAGGTCAAAGCTTTGGCTCTGATACCAACTGTGGTGACCACCGCATACCACTGCATGTTGTAGTATGCCGGTCGTTGATATAACATTCGCGAAGTACCATTCCGCAAATATTACATCCCTCGAGTAGTACAACGAGAACATAGCGGGGTCCATAACTCATTCACATATTATTACAATCATCATACACAAGTCGTCTCGGAGCTCCTCTTGGGTCCTAAGAGGATAACTCCTGGGTTCGAGGCGAACCCAACTTAACTTACAATACCATTGTCTCATTAAACTAAACATTTATTTAATCGAGCAGCTACATGGTAAGGGTTTGTGCTCTGCTCGGCTACTACTACTCCTCGAGATATCTCTAGGCTTGTTCTCCTCCGGAAGCCTCCCGGATCCGTAGACGATGATGTAGTCTACGCCTTCAACACCTCACGAGAGGTCGGGTTCTTCATAGCCGATGATCTCGGCTCCTTCATTGTTGTCGCGAGTCCTCCTCCGGACGATTCGGACAATCTAAGCATGGGGTTTAAGAGTGGTATGAGTACGAGCGTACTCAACAAGTTCATTATAGATAAGAGGTGTTTAATGCACTAGCTACGATATTAGACCGGAAAGTCTAATACCAATGCAAGTTTGGATAAACATTTCTTCAAGAGATTGCTTTTATTTCCAAGAGCTATGTCCGTCGGCCTTCACCGGTTTACTAGAACTTCATGGAGCTCCTTTCCGGCCGCGTTCGCAGTTCCTCAATCCCGGAACGAGGGAGTGACGGAGTCACGATTCTTACACTGCTGAGAGGTGTGTTGCTTTACCCATAAGAGATCTTATCCTTGGTGCCAACCGGGCAGCTTTCCCGTCCACACTTCCTTCGGTGTGAGGCCCGGTATAAGGTCTAGCCAATCATGTTCCTCCGCTACCTCGAACACCCACCCTTTTGTAAGATTGTCCTCCCCTATATCCATGATGAGACCGTTCCGGGCATTCATATGCCTTCCCCTATCATCATGGATAGACCGTTCCGGACACCTTACAATCCCTCATAGACCGCAATACCGTGGGAACATAAGGCTTCCCCAGCCTACCGCTTGTTCTTCGAACGACAAGTGTCTACGGACTGTGCCGTGGGGACTTAAGGCTTCCCCAGCCTACCGCTTGCCGCCGAGCGAAACAAGTGTCTACGGTAAAGCGCATCCGTTGATGAACGAGAGGTGGAAACACTTTTGACTACTCCGTCCCACTCCGGATCTTATGGTTAACACGGATATTACGGCACAAGAATCGTCGGCGACATTTGTTGTTTAATCCTAGATGGATATAAACCCGTGCAATGGAACCTCCACCATATCAACACAATCCATGGTTCCATTGCCCACCACTTAGTCATATTCATAGTTATGAAAGTAGTGGTTTTGATTTTTGTGCAATAGTGATAACCATAATACTTTGCAAGTAATTTGATAGAAATACTCAAATGACATGAGCAAGTGATGAACTTGCACGAACAACGCAAAGTTACGCGGTTGGAAGGTATGGACTGACCCTTGTCCTCTTGTTACGAAAAATAGCATCATTGTCAGATAAGGGCAATGGTTAAAAAGCAATAATGCATGATTCCGAGTTTTAGGGTTTGTTTCCCCCCCTTTCCGATGTCGTTGCTATTTTATGAGAGGTTAGATACTAAGAACATCTTAGGGATACTTGATTTAGGGTAAATCCAACCTTGAAATGTTGTCAAGGTGTTTTGAAATCCAAAGGTATTAATGGACTTATTTTTATTATTGAAAAATATATGTGTGATTTAAATGATTATTTAATTCCTCAAATTAAGACTCATCCTTAATTGTCTTCAAAAATTCTCTTTGATATTTTATTTGGGTAGAGAATTTTATGCTGATCTTTTTCCATATTTTTAATTATTTTTTTAGAGCTTTTATCACTTTTCTATTGAGCTTTCAAATTTCTGGTTTTTAATGTAATTTGGAAAAGACCATTTGCCCACAGGCCCACCTGTCGGTGGAGCCCGGTGGTTTGGCTAGACCAGCTCGGGTCCAACCGACCCGAGCGGTCGGTCGCTCACTCCCTCACCTCGCGCTCGTGTCAGAACCCTAACCCTAGAGCTCTGGCGACTCGCGCGTCGCCGCCCCTTCGCCGAATTTCTCCGGCCAGCTCCGGCCATCGCCGCCGGCGAGATTGGTCGCAATCGAACGGCCGCACGACGGCGCACCGTTCGGTCCGCGCCGATCCGTGTTTCACCGCCGTCTCCGTTCGTCCCCAACGCCTCTGCGGCACGGCCGTGGTGATTTGTGGTGCTTCGGCGCTGCTTGTCGATCCGGGCGCCGTGGCGGTGCTGGAGCGCCCTTGCTCGGCGACGCCAGGCCAGGCGCGGCTTGGCGCTGCCGTGGTGGCCTGTGCCGCCGTGCCGCCATGGCACGCCGGTGCTCTGCTCCAGGTACACGTCTCCTCAGATCTCCTCCTCTCTCTCATTCTTGCCTGCTCTTCTTCTTCCTCCTCTGGCTTTGGCCGCGGCGGCTCCTCCTCCTGGAGATGCTTGCGGTGCTGGTGCTTTGCGGTGCGTAGCTAGCTGTGCTGATTGTGCTGCTGTGTTGCTCATGCTTGATGTCTTGCTTGTGCTTGCTATGCAAAATTGCTAAGTTATGTTCTGTTAAAGCTTGCATTTCTTGCTAGAATTCTTCCCTGTGCCTCTCGTTATTGTTCCTATGCCTCACGACACTCATGTGTATTCATATATGCTTCAATGGCTTAATTGCAGTATGCAATTCTTGCAACATTTGCAAGTGCCTGAGCTTCTGTGGCTAGTTTTGTGATGTGGTTGAGGTAGCCCTGACAGTAATTCATTACTGTTAGGGTAGCTCCCACCTATGTTGGCTTTCTGTGATGGATAGATGCTCACTGGCTAGTCACTTGGTGAATTTCCAGTAGCCTTGATGTTGATAAACAAGATAGGCACAAGTTGCCTATTAATCTGATGGTTTAACTAGGCTAATAGGTGCTTTGTGAATCTGGGTGGCTACATAGGAGTAAATCCATGCTGGATTTCTCTGGTTGTGACACTGTGTTGTCACAACCAGTGTTCCCTGGTTTGATTTCCTTCCAGCCATGGTTGTACTTGCTGGCACCAATTGGTTTAGTAACCAAATGATGATACATCCAGGTTTTCATACCCTTATTTGATTATGTGATGCAATTGTATGCTTATTTATGAGCAAAACAGGGTTTTGCTCAGGTTGATCTTGTTTATACCTCACTCCAGCTCCTAGATGGTTTGTTGGTGTAGAGGATTGCTTCTATGTGATTCTTGTGGTTGATTTACTTGCCCTGCTCCTCCTGGTGATCTTGTGAGGCTTGATTTGGTTCAGTGGTGATCTTTGGACAGGTTGAACAGCTCTGGCTGTTCTTCCTGTTCTTGGTGTTCTTACCCTTTGGAGATTCTGCCGATGGATTGGCTAGGGTTCACTTGTTGAAGGGGTTTATATATGGCTGTCCTCTAACCTCAGCTGGTCGACGGCTCCCGCTTGCCACCCTTGTGACTCACTTGTGTGTGTGTGCGGCATGCACAAGCGATGCACTGGTGTTGGGCATGCACACCGATGTGTGTCTTGCTTGGGTATCCGTGTGAACCGGATCCTGTGAACTTGGCTGCGGAGAGGATCAGCTCGGCTGATTGACCATATCCCCTACATTTCATTTTTACGTTAACACTGCTAAGTGGCTTTGCCACTTGGCTTAATAATTTGCTTGTTGTGTATGTGTGCGGGTATCAAGTGCTGATCGGGATGAACTCAAGATCATCAAGATCAAAGAATTCATGAAGATCACAATGTAGTTTAGGGCATTTAGAGATCTTGTAATTTGCCTTTTCCTTTTCCTATTTATTCAATTCTTGTAATATGTTGTAATTTCATATTTCAAATCTGAATATTGTAAAGACAATGTATTATGTGTGTGTTGATCAATAAAGCTCAAGGTTTCTCTAATGAGCTTTATTATTTATTAATTATATTGTTTATTATTGATTATTTACCTAATGATTTTCCTTAATTGTATTATTTAGGATAATTATTTAATGTTTGAATTTGAAATTCAAATTCAACCTTGTTTTGAATTCAATCATGTCATAACATTTAGAATTTAATCATGTGAACTCTCCCCTCTCTTCTCGAAAACCCTAAACTAGTGAAGTGAGAAGCAAGTTTGTCGCACTCTCGAAACCCTAACCCTGTAAGGTGTCGAGAGAGAAACTTGTCCCCCTTCGATGCAGTTTTTTTTTAAAAGCGCGAAATTTCCCCAGAATTTACTATGCAATGCACATCCCTTTCTAAAATCTACCCCTTGATCGTCTCTAAACCTGGGACATTACACCGGCTTGCTGTAAACAAAGGATTAGATGTATAGTGTGGATGATGATGGTTGTTTGCGAAGAACAGTAAAGAACAATTGCGGCAGTTTGTATTTCAGATGTAAAGAATAGGACCGGGGTCCACAGATCACTAGCGGTGTCTCTCCCATAAGATAGCGAGATGTTGGGTGAACAAATTACGAGTTGGGCAATTGACAAATAAAGAAGGCATAACAATGCACGTACATATATCATGATGAGTACTATGAGATTTAATCAGGGCATTACGATAAAGTACATAGACCGCTATCCAGCATGCATCTATGCCTAAAAAGTCCACCTTCAGGTTATCATCCGAACCCCCTCCAGTATTAAGTTGTAAACAACATACAATTGCATTAAGTATGGTGCGTAATTGTTATCACCAGAATTTGACCGGATCAGAGGTGGGCCGCGATTAAAGATGGGCTTGAAGAATATACATGGAAGATATACATGAATCGGCCTTGTATACAAAGTTTGGGCTAGGTTGCCCGTGTATCTGTAATATAATAGGATACGTGTCGGTTAGATAGAATTTGGCTCGTGCACGGTTGGGATTATTCCCACGTTAGAAAGTCTACGGACTATAAATATGTATCTAGGGTTTCTGAAATAAAACAACAATCACGTTCACCACAAACCAATCTAGGCGCATCGCCAACTCCCTTGTCTCGAGGGTTTTCTTCCGGGTAAGCATCATGCTGCCTAGATCGCATCTTGCGATCTAGGCAGTACACGTTTATTCGTTGTTCATCCGTTGCTCGTGCTGAAGCCTTGTTGATGGCGAGCAACGTAGTTATCATAGATGTGTTAGGGTTAGCATTGCTTCATCGTATCATATGCTTTCGTCCGTGCAACCCTTAGACATCTAGCCGCCCTTACACCTATCTTAGGTGTAAGGGCGGCACCCGCTTGATCATTATTTAGTAGATCCGATCCGTTATGATTGCTCCTTGTTCTTCAAGGATTAGTTTAATATCTGCATAGTTAGGCCTTACAAACGGGTTGAAGGATCCGAGTGGCACGTAGGGTGTAGTTTGCTAGCACTAGACAAGATGTTCCGGGGATCAACTTCATGTTGGTTTTTAGGCCTTGTCTAGGGTCGGTTTATGATCACCGTGCGTGGCCGCCGGAGCTCAATCACGCGTAGGATGTTCCGATTATGTGGTGAAAACCCTAAATCGTCGTAGGTCGTTTTAGCTTTATATCGATCAAGCAGGACCACCATCTGATCGTACACCTCGTACGAATCATGGGTGGATCGGCTCCTTGAGCCGATTCACAGGACAACACCGAGAGCCGATCGAGGCTCGTATTTAATGTTTACGTGTATTCCATGCGGGAAACTAAGCGAGGCAAATCCATCACCTTCACGACCGGGTATAGGTCAGGTGGCACGCCCTTGCACCGGCATCGGACGTGCGTTCCGAGTCTTTGCGGGCCGTCGCTCGAGGACCAGGGCCAGCCGCAGTCCCGGGAGCCTCCCGGCTCTCTTGTGTTGCCCGTCGCTGCTCGCCGGTGGGTTTCGACCGCAACTCATTCGGCACGCCCGGTGGGACGGTCTTCGACATCAACCGCATCGCCATCTACATCCGAGATGGCGGAAGGCACTCCGATCACGTACGAGGATCCGGCCGAGGAGCTCAAGAAGAAGTATGACGAGGTCAAAGCGATCCTCGAAGCCGACCTCGTCGGCTCTTTCCAGAGAACCCGCTCACACAGCATCAGGTGGAAAGGGTTCTCACCTGAAGGCGCGCTCGATGGAGTGGACCTGTCCGCCCCGTTAGAAGAACGCACTAGGTCTCTGCGTCAGGAGATTAATTTCATGGTAGCTCATTCGCTGCACCGCCACTCTGAGAGCCTGGTGAACACTTTGGAGCGTGTCGCTCTTTGGGTGATCCAGGAAATCATGAGGCATCAGTACTCTCCGTCAGGACCAGCTCTAGGGACTCACCAAGGAGAGATGCCACTCCGAGTCCCGACCACCGCTGCCATTCGCGTTGGCAGCACCAGAAGTGCCGAGTTCACCGGCATACGTCGTCTACAAGATCGGTGGTGACCCTAGTGATTACCAGTTCTTGCATGAGGCGCCTAAGGAGATCCCTCACGGATACACGTGCACATACGTGCCGGACCGCAATAGCTCGGGCACTCACAAACCAGACCGCAACGACGGGGACTTCGGAACAGCGGGGAGGAACTTCGGGAACAGATCTTGAGAAGCGGACGTGGCTAGCTAAGTATGCCACTCCGATAAACCTCCGAGCCCAACTCCTGCGGTTGGCTCGGAGCTTGAGAAGCAAGCATGGCTGGCTAAGTATGCCACTCGGCGAATCTTCGAGTTCGACTCCTGCAGCCAGCACCGCGGATCAGATCACTACAATCTTGAGAGACCGAGTTCGGCATGGTGCCGAAAAGGAGAGCAATCGGCTATTCCAAGCCGTACCCCAACGAGTACGAGTTGATCCCACTACCACCCAAATATCGGCTCCTGAATTCTCCAAATTTAGTGGATTGGATGGCTCCAGCTCAATCGAGCATGTGAGCCGATATTTGGCACAGCTGGGCACGATCTCAGCATCAGATGAGCTGCGTGTGAGGTTCTTCGCACAGTCCCTCACAGGATCGGCTTTCGGGTGGTACACATCGCTGCCACCGAGACTCAATCCGGACTTGGAAGCGGTTGGAGGAGCAGTTCCACATGCGGTATCACTCGGAGGCTTCCGAGGCTGGCATAGCCGATCTAGCACAAGTACGACAGAAGCGCGGAGAAACGGTGTCGAGAATACATCCAGCGTTTCGAAGCTGTTAGGAACCGATGCTATTCGGCTCGTGTGACTGAAAAGAAGCGGTCGAGTTGGCGGTGGTGGGTCTCGCATCACCGATCAAGGATGTGGCCTCCCAAGCGGACTACCCTTCACCGGCGCACATGGTGCGAAGTTGTCATTATATGAACGGCGCCATCCGGATGTATACCGGGATAAATTCAAGCGTGCGGTGGTCCCGGTTGAGGCGGACGAAGATAAAGGCTCGCGGGAGATCAAGAGGTAGCGGTGGCTGAATGGACTCGGGGGCAAGCCCCGTGTCCTGCAAGTGGGTTAAGCCACAAGGTCCTCCAAGAGGGTTTGACTTCGACGTCACCAAGGCTGAGCAAATTTTCGACCCCTTACTTAAGGAGAAGCAGCTAAAGGTACCCGAAGGACACAAGATCCCCACGGCGCAGGAGCTGAACGGAAAGCCATACTGCAAGTGGCATAACACGTTCACCCATGCCACCAACGACTGCAGGGTGTGGCTGCAGCAGGTCCAAATGGCGATAGAACAAGGGCGTCTAATTTTCAGCCAGTACGCCATGAAGGTCGACACACACCCCTTCCCCGCCGTTAACATGGTGGAGTGCACTTACCCTGGAGGGTGCCAGCCATGATTCTCGTTCAACATCAACATGGTAGGACATGGGCACCACTCTGGTAAGGACAGAGACGAGGGCAGCTGCTCTCATGACAACGACAAAGAGGAAGCCGTTCCACGCGATCGGCTCCGGCACGATGGCAAGCGCTACATCACAGAGGGAGAAGTGAGGAATGTGCGATATCAACGACCTCTCTCTGATCACCTCCTCAACAAATATGTGAGTCAATACGACCAACGCCGATGATACAACAACGATGACGAAAGAGATCGTCTGGCTAGGGACGCCAGGAGACATCGTCGGCATGATCGCGACGAGGAGAGATATGAGCGCCACGCCAAGGAAAAGTCGAGAGAGCAAGACGACGTGGATAGGCACTGGGACTGTCCCTTCTTCAGACACTGCTGGGATTCATGAATGAGCCGATTGCCTACAATCGGCAACTGCCCAGAATGTAGACAGAAGAAGAAGGATGCAGCTAACGTGTCCATGTTCAAACGTCTAGGGCCTCTCCCGCCTCGGAACAAGCACGGCGAGTCCTCTCGGGTAGAAGATCTCGAGGAACTAGAGGACGATGATGAAGAAGAAGAAGATAAGTACCACCGGCCAAGGTGGTGCCCCGATGGACTCGGCCGTTCCCAAAAGCGTAGGGTTCGGCGACTACGTGGTTTGGAGGAAGCCGAAAGGTTATACCTGCACACGTTAAGAAAGGCGCGGCCTGATCGGCCGCGAAAATTCAGCGAACCCCGGACGAAGAAGGTCGGCCACGAGAGGAAAGAGTGGCGCCCCGGACAAAAGAAAGCCGATGATGAGACATCGGGCTGGCACAAACATGGTGTTCATCCTTCCGACGGAGTTTAGTGCTCCAGGATTAGACAAAGCACCTGTGGCACAACTTGACTGCGGCCCACGGCCGGTTATCTTTGAGAAGCCACGAGAAAGAAGCTACAGACACCTGAAGGCCCTGTACTTGCGAGGCTATATCAATGGGCAGCCTGTCAACAAGATGCTGGTGGACACCGGAGCGGCAGTCAACATTATGCCATACTCCATGCTACGTCGGTTGGGACGCTCTAGCTCGGATCTGATCAAGACCAACGTGACACTGAGCGATTTCAACGGCCAAGCATCTGACGCACAAGGTGTTTTGAACATGGATCTGACCGTAGGAAGGAAAACCATCCCTACGACGTTCTTTATTGTCGATAGCAAGAGCACCTATGCTGTCCTGCTAGGGAGAGATTGGATCCACGCCAACTGTTGCATTCCATCCACGATGCACCAATGCTTAATACGGTGGGATGGAGATGAAGTAGAGGTCGTCCACGCGGATGACTCAGCCGAGATTTCAACGGCTAGCATGAACGTTTGGGAGACGACAGGCCAAGAGCCACTCTCGGGCATCAATTTGGACGGCTCGCGAGCGCATCGACGTCACGAAGGATGGGGTTAGGCTGGTCTTATCCACCGGCCTGACCGTATAGCAAGAACAAATCTATGGACGAACGTGGCGAGGCCGATCCTTGTGATCAGCCCCAAAGATCTACGGACAAACGTTGCAAAACCTTCAGTTAGCAATTCAATCAACATGGAGGCCGATTCCAGCAATCGGCCAAAATTATCCTCACCATACGTTCTGCCTGTGTTCAACGTCGATCTAATGGGCAACGGTTTTACGTCGGCTGATGAGCTGGAAGAAGTCAACATTGGTCCTAACGGAGCCGACGTTCAAATACAGTGCCTTGGCTAACCACAGAGCCGATATCCGCAGTTACCTGGCAGATTCGGCTCGGGGGGCACCTAATCAGATGAACATGTGCGATACATGTGCAGTGAAATATTGGGGGCCGATAGAAAATCGGCCAGTAAAAAAAAATTTCTCATGATGTACAGCCGATGCACGGACATCGACTTTAGAACTAAGAAACAAAGCCGATGCACAGCCATCGGCTCTAGTACAAATTACACAGGATCTACCAGCTGCGTGTCCCAGACGCTGATTTCGACCAAGTCGGTCTTCAGTTCAGCTTCGAGGCCTTCTGCTTCCTCGAGGGAGTGAACAATGAGAGCTGCCTCAGCTTCAATGAGCCGATTTTATTGCCCGAACCTTCTCTTCGAGGACTTCCAACCCTTTGCGCAAGGTCGCCAGTTCAGCAGTACTGTCAGAGGTGTCAGTTTGGCGTACAAAACAGCGTTTTGTTCATTAAGCCGTTGGTGTTTCGTCTGCAATATCGGCTTTCGACGGTGGCAAGTCTGGCTGGCTCTGCATGGTGGCTGTCTCAGAATTGCCTGAGTTCGAGGCCCTTTGACTGAACTGTGTGTCCTCGCCGCTGTTCTTGCCTTAACTGAGGCTCGGGGGAAGCTGATTTGGTAGACACTCTGTTTTGGGAAGCCGATTGGAGTGTCATCGGCTGACCTTGCATCATAACCTGCTTCAAAAGCGGTGAGTTGTTGTAGAAGAAGACCACCAGGGCTGCTGAAAGGAATTTGAAAGGGAAGCCGTCATCATCTACACGGTCAGGGCCGTTTCTGTTGATGCAAAAAGATAGAGCAAGGCGCTATGTTCGAACAGCAAGGAGTGGTTAAGGATCACCTTCAGGCCTGAGACCATAGCGTGGGCATTGGATGATATTGCCTTTGGGTCCGTTGTAGTTGCGAACCTGCGCGATTGGCATCTGAGGTTCATATGGCCGTGGGTTGGATCTGTTCAAGCGGCGATTTGGGGATTTGAGTTTTGCTCTTTCGGATAAGTCGCAGGTTACCATTTGAATAGACAATAGAGTTGGCCTTGCTCGCGTTTTATGGCAAGGGCCGATGCACTGCCATCGGCTCTTAATGTGTTGATTCACTTTAACAATCGGCAAAGTTGGAAAAGGGACAGAATCAGCTGAGAAATGTCTTCTTCATTAATAAGAGGGGTTTTTTACAATGAAGAGCCGATTGCTAAAGAAAGGAAGAACAAAAGAAGAGCCGATTGCTCAGGAACTACTAGTCCTACATTACTAATCTTCGCTGGCCTCGTCGTCGGCATCGTAGCTGCCGTCGGCGCTGCTTCCGGAGAGTTCCTCATCGCTGCTGCCCCAGCCCTCGGCCGAAGCCTCTTCTTCCTCGTCATCATCATCGTCCTCGCTGTCCGCCCAAGCGCGGAAGCGCTTCGCCGGCGGATACCCAGCGGAGGAGGAGGAATCATCCTCCTCCTCTTCCTCCTCTTCCTCCGCTTCTTCTTCTTCTTCCTCCTCCTCGTCGGAGGAGGTGGAGTTCGCCCAGGAGTGGAGGTCGTCTTCGCTCTCGCTCTTCAGCTCCCTTTCGATGAAGAACTGGAGGTCGTCCTCCCCATCGGTCAGAGGTAAGTCACCATCTGACCCGACGAGTGCTTCGGGTGGGCCATCTGGCACGTGGTCAAAGTTCCACTCCTGCTCGCTCGAGGAAGAAGATTGGAAAGAGAGGCCTGGGGAGATGGAGGAAGAGGAAGACATTGCTACAGGGAAAGAGGGTTTTTTGGTGCCGATGGCCAGAACAGAGCAAGGGGATGAAGTGGCGAACCGTTCGGCACAGTTAAATAAAGGGGGTATAGTGGAGATTTAATGCCATTACGGTTTCCGAGGAAGTGATGTTAAAGCTATCAAATCTTGCAGAGAAGTTGTGAGGGCAAGGCATCATGATGAAGGATACTTGCGACGGTTACCGCTCCGCCACGACATGACCCAACGAAGAAAAAGCAGAGTGATTTTGGAATTGTCATTTCCAAAACCAGGGGGCATGTGTTATCACCAGAATTTGACCGGATCAGAGGTGGGCCGCGATTAAAGATGGGCTTGAAGAATATACATGGAAGATATACATGAATCGGCCTTGTATACAAAGTTTGGGCTAGGTTGCCCGTGTATCTGTAATATAGTAGGATACTTGTCGGTTAGATAGAATTTGGCTCGTGCACGGTTGGGATTATTCCCACGTTAGAAAGTCTACGGACTATAAATATGTATCTAGGGTTTCTGAAATAAAACAACAATCACGTTCACCACAAACCAATCTAGGCGCATCGCCAACTCCCTTGTCTCGAGGGTTTTCTTCCGGGTAAGCATCATGCTGCCTAGATCGCATCTTGCGATCTAGGCGAGTACACGTTATTCGTTGTTCATGCGTTGCTCGTGCTTGAAGCCTTGTTGATGGCGAGCAACGTAGTTATCATAGATGTGTTAGGGTTAGCATTGCTTCATCGTATCATATGCTTTCGTCCGTGCAACCCTTAGACGTCTAGCCGCCCTTACACCTATCTTAGGTGTAAGGGCGGCACCCGCTTGATCATTATTTAGTAGATCCGATCCGTTATGATTGCTCCTTGTTCTTCAAGGATTAGTTTAATATCTGCATAGTTAGGCCTTACAAACGGGTTGAAGGATCCGGTGGCACGTAGGGTGTAGTTTGCTAGCCCTAGACAAGATGTTCCGGGGATCAACTTCATGTTGGTTTTCAGGCCTTGTCTAGGGTCGGTTTATGATCACCGTGCGTGGCCGCCAGGCTCAATCACGCGTAGGATGTTCCGATTATGTGGTGAAAACCCTAAATCGTCGTAGGTCATTTTAGCTTTATATCGATCAAGCATGACCACCATCTGATCGTACACCTCGTACGAATCATGGGTGGATCGGCTCCTTGAGCCGATTCAAAGGACAACCTGAGAGCCGATCGAGGCTCGTATTTAATGTTTACGTGTATGCCATGCAGGAAACTAAGCGAGGCAAATCCATCACCTTCACGACCGGGTATAGGTCAGGTGGCACGCCCCTGCACCGGCATCGGACGTGCGTGCCGAGTCTTTGCGGGCCGTCGCTCGAGAGACCAGGGCCAGCCGCAGTCCTGGGAGCCTCCCGGCTCTACTGTGTTGCCCGTCGCTGCTCGCCGGTGGGTTTCTGACCGCAACAGTAATGTAATCAACACAAATCCTTAGACAAAGCATCGATGTTTTATCCCTAGTGGCAACAGCACATCCACAACCTTAGAACTTTATGTCACTGTCCCAGATTTAATGGAGGCATGAACCCACTATCGAGCATAAATACTCCCTCTTGGAGTCACAAGTATCAACTTGGCCAGAGCCTCTACTAGCAACGGAGAGCATGCAAGAACATAAATAACATATATGATAGATTGATAATCAACTTGACATAGTATTCAATATTCATCGGATCCCAACAAACACAACATGAAGGATTACAAATAGATGATCTTGATCATGATAGGCAGCTCACAAGATCTAACATGATAGCACAATGGGGAGAAGACGACCATCTAGCTACTGCTATGGACCCATAGTCCAGGGGTGAACTACTCACACATCAATCCGGAGGCGATCATGGCGATGAAGAGACCTCCGGGAGATGATTCCCCTCTCCGGCGAGGGTGCCGGAGGCGATCTCCTGAATCCCCCGAGATGGGATTGGCGGCGGCGGCGTCTGCGGAAGGTTTTCCGTATCGTGGCTCTCGGTGCGGGGGTTTTGCGACGAAGGCTTTAAGTAGGCGGAAGGGCGGAGTCGGGAGAGTCACGGGGGCCCCACACGCTAGGGCCGCGCGGGCCCCCTCTAGGCCGCGCCGCCCTAGTGTGGCGGCGCCCCGTGGCCCCACTTCATCTCCCCTCCGGTCTTCTGGAAGCTTCGTGCAAACATAAGACCCTGGGCGTTGATTTCGTCCAATTCCGAGAATATTTCCTTACTAGGATTTCTGAAACCAAAACCAGCACACAACAGCAACTGGCTCTTCGGCATCTCGTCAATAGGTTAGTGCCAGAAAATGCATAATAATGACATATAATGTGTATAAAACATGTGAGTATCATCATAAAAGTAGCATGGAGCATAAGAAATTATAGATACGTTTGGGACGTATCAAGCATCCCCAAGCTTAGTTCCTACTCGCCCTCGAGTAGGTAAACGATAACAAAGATAATTTCTGAAGTGACATGCTATCATAATCTTGATCATACTATTGTAAAGCATATGAGATGAATGCAGCGATTCGAAGCAATGATGAAGATAATGAGTAAACAAATGAATCATATACCAAAGACTTTTCATGAATAATACTTTCAAGCCAAGCATCAATAAGACTTGCATAAGAGTTACTCATAAAGCAATAAATTTGAAGTAAAAGCATTGAAACAACACAAAGGAAGATAAAGTTTCAGCGGTTGCTTTCAACTTCAACATGTATATCTCATGGATAATTGTCAACACAAAGCAATATAACAAGTGCAATAAGTAAACATGTAAGAATCAATGCACACAGTTGATACAAGTGTTTTCTTCTGGGATAGAAAGAATAGGCAAACTGACTCAACAATAAAGTAAAAGATAGGCCCTTCGCAGAGGGAAGCATTGATTACTATATTTGTGCTAGAGCTTTTCGTTTTGAAAACAAGAAACAATTTTTTCAACGGTAGTAATAAAGCATATGTGTTATGTATAAGACCCCTTATAAGTTGCAAGCCTCATGCATAGTATACTAATAGTGCTCGCACCTTGTCCTAATTAGCTTGGGTTAACACGGATTATCATTGCATAGCATATGTTTCAACCAAGTGTCACAAAGGGGTACCTCTATGCCGCATGTACAAAGGTCTAAGGAGAAAGCTCGCATTGGATTTCTCGCTTTTGATTATTCTCAACTTAGACATCCATACCGGGACAACATAGACAACGAGATAATGGACTCCTCTTTAATGCATAAGCATTCAACAACAGATTATTATTCTCATAAGAGATTGAGGATTAGCTGTCCACACTTTGAAACTTCCACCATGAATCATGGCTTTAGTTAGCGGCCCAATGTTCTTCTCTAACAGTATGCATACTCAAACCATTTGATTGTGAAAACCGCCCTTACTTCAGACAAGACGAACATGCATAGCAAATCACATGATATTCAACAAAGGTAAAAGAGTTGATGGCGTCCCCAGAAAACATGGTTACCGCTCAACAAGCAACTTATTAAGAAATAAGACACATAAGTACATATTCTTCACCACGATAGTTTTTAAGCTATTTGTCCCATGAGCTATATATTGCAAAGGCAAAGAATAGAAATTTTAAAGGTAGCACTCAAGTAATGTACTTTGGAATGGCGGAGAAATACCATGTGGTAGGTAGGTATGGTGGACACAAATGGCATAGTATTTGGCTCAAGGATTTGGATGCACGAGAAGAATTCCTCTCAATACAAGGCTGGGCTAGCAAGGTTGTTTGAAGCAAACTCAAGTATAAAAGGTGCAGCAAAGCTCACATATGAACATATTGTAGCTATTATAAGACTTTACATTGTCTCCTTGTTGTTCAGACACCTCAACCAGAAAATATCTAGACTCTAGAGATCAATCATGCAAACCAAATTTTAACAAGCTCTATGTAGTTATTCATTAATGAGTACAAGGTACATGATGCAAGAGCTTAAACATGATCTATATGAGCACAACAATTGCCAAGTATCACATTATTCAAGACATTAAACCATTTACCACATGCGGCATTTTCCGTTTCCAACCATATAACAATGAATGAAATAGTTCAACTTTCACAATGAACATTAAAGATGAAGCTAAGAACACATGTGTTCATACGAAACAGCGGAGCGTGTCTCTCTCTCAAACAAAGAATGCTAGGATCCGATTTATTCAAACAAAAACAAAAATAAAAACAAACAGACGCTCCAAGTAAAGCACATAAGATGTGACGGAATAAAAATATAGTTTCACTAGAGGAACCTGATAAGTTGTCGATGAAGAAGGGATGCCTTGGGAATCCCCAAGCTTAGACGCTTGAGTCTTCTTAAAATATGAAGGGATGAACCACGGGGGCATCCCCAAGATTTGACTTTTCACTCTTCTTGATCATATTGTATCATCCCCCTCTATTGATCCTTGAAAACTTCCTCCACACCAAACTCGAAACAAACTCATTAGAGGGTCAGTGCATAATTCATATATTCAGAGGTGACATAATCATTCTTAACACTTCTGGATATTTCACAAAGCTACTGAAAGTTAATGGAACAAAGAAATCCATCTAACATAGCAAAACAGGCAATGCGAAATAAAAGGCAGAATCTGTCAAAACAGAACAGTTCGTAAAGACGAAAAGTGGCACCAGACTTGCTCAGATGAAAATGCCCAAATTGAATGAAAGTTGCGTACATATCTGAGGATCACGCACGTAAATTGGCTGCTTTTTTTGATTTTTCTACAGGGACTACTGCCCAAATTCGTGACAGCAAGAAATCTGTTCCTGCGCAGTAATCCAAATCTAGTATTGGCTTTACTATCAAAGACTTTACTTGGCACAACAATGCAATAAAATGAAGATAAGGAGAGTTTGCTACAGTAGTAAACAACTTACAAGACTCAAATATAAAATAAAGTGCAGAAGTAAAATGATGGGTTGTCTCCCATAAGCGCTTTTCTTTAACGCCTTTCAGCTAGGCGCAGAAAGTGTGTCAAGTAACATCAAGAGACGAAGCATCAACATAGGTGTTGGGAGTTTTCTCAACTATGCATTTTATCATATCTATGTGAGTTTCAGAGGCTCCCTTTTCATTATTCTTAGGTTTGCTATCCTCGTCAAACAAATTTTCAGGGACAAGTCAACTATAGTTATTTTCTAGAGCGTCATTCATTCCCAGGAGCTTACAAGGTATTGTTGTCTTAATCTCCCCACCATCATTAATATTATTAGTGTACCTTACTCTCTCCATGTCCATCTTTTCGAGGATACTAACAAAATTGGTATAAGAGCCAAGCATATTGTATTTAGTAAAGACCTTTCTAGCCTCTCTTGCTACACCACCAAATTCTTTAAGAAGGGTTTCTAAAACAAAATCTTTCTTTTCCCCTTCTTCCATATCACCGAGTGTGAGAAACATGTGTTGGATTATAGGATTGAGATTAACAAATTTAGTTTCCAACATGTGTACTAAAGAAGCAACAACAATTTCATAAGTAGGAGCAAGTTCTACCAAGTGTCTATCTTCAAAATCTTCAACGGTACTAACATGAGTGAAAAAATATTCTATATTATCTCTCCCAATTATAGACCCACGTCCTACCGGTATGTCTTTCAGAGTGAACTTAGGAGGAAACATGATGAAATAAACTAAAGGTAAATAAAGTAAATGCAATTAACTAATTTTTTTGTGTTTTTGATATAGAGAACAAGACACTAAATAAAGTAAAGCTAGCAACTAATTTTTTTGTGTTTTAATATAATGCAGCAAACAAAGTAGTAAATAAAGTAAAGTAAAGCAAGACAAAAACAAAGTAAAGAGATTGGAAGTGGAGACTCCCCTTGCAGCGTGTCTTGATCTCCCCGGCAACGGCGCCAGAAAAAATGCTTGATGCGTGTAGTTGACACGTTCGTTGGGAACCCCAAGAGGAAGGTGTGATGCGCACGGTAGCAAGTTTTCCCTCGAAAGAAACCAAGGTTTATCGAACCAGGAGGAGCCAAGAAGCACGTTGAAGGTTGATGGCGGAGGAGTGTAGTGCGGCGCAACACCGGGGATTCCGGCGCCAACGTGGAACCTGCTCAACACAATCACGAGAACTTTGCCCCAACATAACGGCGAGGTTGTAAATCTCACCGAGCTTGCTTGTAAACAAAGGATTAGATGTATAGTGTGGATGATGATGGTTGTTTGCGAAGAACAGTAAAGAACAATTGCGGCAGTTTGTATTTCAGATGTAAAGAATAGGACCGGGGTCCACAGATCACTAGCGGTGTCTCTCCCATAAGATAGCAGATGTTGGGTGAACAAATTACGGTTGGGCAATTGACAAATAAAGAAGGCATAACAATGCACATACATATATCATGATGAGTACTATGAGATTTAATCGGGGCATTACGACAAAGTACATAGACCGCTATCCAGGCATGCATCTATGCCTAAAAAGTCCACCTTCGAGGTTATCATCCGAACCCCCTCCGGTATTAAGTTGTAAACAACGGACAATTGCATTAAGTATGGTGCGTAATGTAATCAACACAAATATCCTTAGACAAAGCATCGATGTTTTATCCCTAGTGGCAACAGCACATCCACAACCTTAGAACTTTACGTCACCGTCCCAGATTTAATGGAGGCATGAACCCACTATCGAGCATAAATACTCCCTCTTGGAGTCACAAGTATCAACTTGGCCGGAGCCTCTACTAGCAACGGAGAGCATGCAAGAACATAAATAACATATATGATAGATTGATAATCAACTTGACATAGTATTCAATATTCATCGGATCCCAACAAACACAACATGAAGGATTACAAATAGATGATCTTGATCATGATAGGCAGCTCACAAGATCTAACATGATAGCACAATGGGGAGAAGACGACCATCTAGCTACTGCTATGGACCCATAGTCCGGGGGTGAACTACTCACACATCGATCCGGAGGCGATCATGGCGATGAAGAGACCTCCGGGAGATGATTCCCCTCTCCGGCGGGGTGCCGGAGGCGATCTCCTGAATCCCCCGAGATGGGATTGGCGGCGGCGGCGTCTCTGGAAGGTTTTCCGTATCGTGGCTCTCGGTACTGGGGGTTTCGCGACGAAGGCTTTAAGTAGGCGGAAGGGCGGAGTCGGGAGAGTCACGGGGGCCCCACACGCTAGGGCCGCGCCGCCCTAGTGTGGCGGCGCCCCGTGGCCCCACTCCGTCTCCCCTCCGGTCTTCTGGAAGCTTCGTGCAAAAATAGGACCCTGGGCGTTGAGTTCGTCCAATTCCGAGAATATTTCCTTACTAGGATTTCTGAAACCAAAAACAGCAGAAAACAGCAAGCGGCTCTTCGGCATCTCGTCAATAGGTTAGTGCCGGAAAATGCATAATAATGACATATAATGTGTATAAAACATGTGAGTATCATCATAAAAGTAGCATGGAACATAAGAAATTATAGATACGTTTGGGACGTATCAGTGCTACCTTTAAAATTTCTATTCTTTACCTTTGCAATATATAGCTCATGTGACAAATAGCTTAAAAACTATCGTGGTGAAGAATATGTACTTATGTGTCTTATTTCTTAATAAGTTGCTTGTTGAGCGGTAACCATGTTTCTGGGGACGCCATCAACTTTACCTTTGTTGAATATCATGTGAGTTGCTATGCATGTTCGTCTTGTCTGAAGTAAGAGCGATTTTCATGATCAAATGGTTTGAGTATGCATACTGTTAGAGAAGAACATTGGGCCGCTAACTAAAGCCATGATTCATGGTGGAAGTTTCAGTGTGGACAACCAATCCTCAATCTCTTATGAGAATTTTAATTGTTGTTGAATGCTTATGCATTAAAGAGGAGTCCGTTATCTGTTGTCTATGTTGTCCCGGTATGGATGTCTAAGTTGAGAATAATCAAAAGAGAGAAATCCAATGCGAGCTTTCTCCTTAGACCTTTGTACAGGCGGCATAGAGGTACCCCTTTGTGACACTTGGTTGAAACATATGCTATGCAATAATAATCCGTGCTAATCCAAGCTAATTAGGACAAGGTGCGAGCACTATTAGTATACTATGCATGAGGCTTGCAACTTATAAGATGTCTTATACATAACACATATGCTTTATTACTACCGTTGACAAAATTGTTTCTTGTTTTCAAAATGAAAAGCTCTAGCACAAATATAGTAATCAATGCTTCCTCTGCGAAGGGCCTATCTTCTACTTTATTGTTGAGTCAGTTTGCCTATTCTTTCTATCCCAGAAACAAACACTTGTATCAACTGTGTGCATTGATTCTTACATGTTTACTTATTGCACTTGTTATATTACTTTGTGTTGACAATTATCCATGAGATATACATGTTGAAGTTGAAAGCAACCGCTGAAACTATATCTTCCTTTGTGTTGCTTCAATGCCTTTACTTTGAATTTATTGCTTTACGAGTAACTCTTATGCAAGTCTTATTGATGCTTGTCTTGAAAGTATTATTCATGAAAAGTCTTTGCTATATGATTCATTTGTTTACTCATTATCTTCATCATTGCTTCGAATCGCTGCATTCATCTCATATGCTTTACAATAGTATGATCAAGATTATGATAGCATGTCACTTCAGAAATTATCTTTGTTATCGTTTACCTACTCGAGGGCGAGTAGGAACTAAGCTTGGGGATGCTTGATACGTCCCAAACGTATCTATAATTTCTTATGTTCCGTGTTACTTTTATGATAATACTCACATGTTTTATACACATTATATGTCATTATTATGCATTTTCCGGCACTAACCTATTGACGAGATGCTGAAGAGCTAGTTGCTGTTTTCTGCTGTTTTTGGTTTCAGAAATCCTAGTAAGGAAATATTCTCGGAATTGGACGAAATCAACGCCCAGGGTCCTATTTTTGCACGAAGCTTCCAGAAGTCCGAGGGAGAGACGAAGTGGGGCCACGAGGCGCCGCCACAACAGGGCGGCGCGGCCAACAGGGGGCCCGCGCGACCCTATTGTGTGGGGCCCCCGTGGCGCCTCTTGACCTGCCCTTCCGCCTACTTAAAGCCTTCGTCGCGAAACCCCCAGTACCGAGAGTCACGATACGGAAAACCTTCCAGAGACACCGCCGCCGCCAATCCCATCTCGGGGGATTCAGGAGATCGCCTCCGGCACCCTGTCGGAGAGGGGAATCATCTCCCGGAGGTCTCTTCATCGCCATGATCGCCTCCGGATCGATGTGTGAGTAGTTCACCCCTGGACTATGGGTCCATAGTAGTAGCTAGATGGTCGTCTTCTCCTCATTGTGCTATCATGTTCGATCTTGTGAGCTGCCTATCATGATCAAGATCATCTATTTGTAATTCTATATGTTGTGTTTGTTGGGATCCGATGAATATTGAATACTATGTCAAGTTGATTATCAATCTATCATATATGTTATTTATGTTCTTGCATGCTCTCCGTTGCTAGTAGAGGCTCTGGCCAAGTTGATACTTGTGACTTCAAGAGGGAGTATTTATGCTCGATAGTGGGTTCATGCCTCCATTAAATCTGGGACAGTGACAGAAAGTTCTAAGGTTGTGGATGTGATGCTGCCACTAGGGATAAAACATCGATGCTTTGTCTAAGGATATTTGTGTTGATTACATTACGCACCATACTTAATGCAATTGTCTCGTTGTTTACAACTTAATACCGGAAGGGGTTCGGATGATAACCTCGAAAGTGGACTTTTTAGGCACGGATGCATGCTCGGATAGCGGTCTATGTACTTTGTCGTAATGCCCTGATTAAATCTCATAGTACTCATCATGATATATGTATGTGCATTGTTATGCCGTCTTTATTTGTCAATTGCCCAACTGTAATTTGTTCACCCAACATCTGCTCTCTTATGGGAGAGACACCACTAGTGATTTGTGGACCCCGGTCCTATTCTTTACATCTGAAATACAATCTACTGCAATTGTTCTTTACTGTTCTTCGCAAACAACCATCATCATCCACACTATACATCTAATCCTTTGTTTACAGTAAGCCGGTGAGATTGACAACCTCACTGTTACGTTGGGGCAAAGTTCTGTGATTGTGTTGTGCAGGTTCCACGTTGGCGCCGGAATCAATGGTGTTGCGCCGCACTACACTCCTCCGCCATCAACCTTCAACGTGCTTCTTGGCTCCTACTAGTTCGATAACCTTGGTTTCTTACTGAGGGAAAACTTGCTGCTGTGCGCATCACACCTTTCTCTTGGGGTTCCCAACGGACGTGTCATCTACGCGCATCAATGAGTGGCGTCCTCTAATCCATAAACAGATACTTCCAGACAAAAAATTATGAACCTTGGCTTCCTCCTCCCTTTCCATTTCCCTTACCCTCTTTCTTGCCCTTGCTCTTTCCCTTTCCTTTCTTGAGTTCTTCTTCTCCATCCCACCATCAGTGGTTGCGATGAGTTCTTCCTATTTCTCAACTTCTTCTTCATTCTCCTCTTGTTTGTCCATTAATTCATGAAGGGTGGTGTCACTGTCCCTCTATGCACACAAATACAATGCTGGCATGAGTCAAGACGGCTATGCTACATGCACAAACCGTCCAATGCCGGTGATCACACACCTGGTAGGCGTTGAATCTACCTGGCGCCATTCTGTCGAACATGTTCTTGGTGTAAAACTTAGTTGGGGCACCGAACGTGAGGGCCCCCTTCAAGTTGGCTGGTGCGCCGCTGATCCAAGTCCTGGCACCCAACCTGTGTCTCTTTAAGGGAATCAAAGGTGGAGGGTATGTCGGCAAGGAGAGATCGGAGACGGATTCTTCGGAGGTGACCCATGTTGGTGGAGAAGTGGCTTTAAGTATTAGTTTGGGTGCGACCTTTGTGCGTTGTGATTGTAGTGTGTGTGGTAGCTAGCCTTCAAATTAGCATTGTAAACCGTGGAAGGCGTCATCTTGCCGCTTGGCTACTTCTATGAAAATGATACTACATCCTTGATGGTGTATTCTGGAAAAAATGTGCATTACAATTCCCAAACACGCGAGAGTCCGAATGAGAAACACACCAATTTTTTTTTTTAAAGAAGCTTTATAGATCCATTAACACATTACAATCCTCCACCATAAGGGGTTCGATATACATTGGGACAGACTCCAACCAGAAACCTACTGAGTTACTAACTCTAGCATTAGTAGCCAAGTTATGACCAACACGATTACAAATTATGTTATTATGAACAACCGAATAGCCAAGACCAGATGCTAACACATCTTTGATATCTCTACTACTATAATGCAGCAGTTTTGAAATTTGATTTCAATCCCACTCTCGATTCCCGCCAGGCAATGGAGAATCACTCTTCACCGTTGATTTCACCACATGCATTGGTATCCACCGTTCATCTTCGCCAAGCTGGGTCTGATCGGACGGTTGTGGTCAGCTGGATTCGCCTCTACTTCCTTCCCGCTCCACTCACATTTTTGGAAGCAGCTCACCCCTTCCCGATGGTTCCACATGCTGCAGCCAATTAAAAAAAGGGCCTACTACTGACAGCCCACGGTCTTGTACTGGATACACTCCATCACGTCGCAAACTCGCAATCCCATCATCTGTGTCTCGCTGCTCACACTTTACTACAGTACTGCTTTATTTTCGTCTCCCATACACCGTGTTGACGACCTTGCTGTAGTTAGATCGATCACAGCTCAGGGCTTGAATGAGCACTTACGATGCATCTCCTATATGCAACATATCCCTCTCTTTATTACTTTCCTCCTAATGATGGTTATGAGCATGCACAATTTGTTTACGTCACATTGCTGCACATATGATGCTTCGTGTTAGTCCTGAAAGTAGAATTAGTACAGTAGGTTATCCGGTGTGTAGTCCTTGTTATTTTTATTTACACACAAGGTGTTTGTCATTTGGTCTGATCCGGTGTCAGTTAAAAAAAATCCAGTAAGTACTAGGATAAAGTGATTTCATTCATTTCTTGAATTCTTTTTAATTGTCTCCTGCATAATTATTTGTTCTTATTTATTTTAAAAAAGGAAAGATAAATTTGTGACCTCTTTGGAAGAAGCATGCTCATTATTATTCTTCACATTTGTGACATCTTTTGGATACTCATCGCTGACATATATTTTACAGAAACAACAAAATCATTTGTTTACCATTGATAAAAAAAAGTGATTTTTGGTTAAACCTACTTATTAATTAGGTCATGGAAAATTAATGTCTCACTATTATTGGCATAATAATTGAGTGTAGACATCCTTAACTCCATAGTTTTGATTCAGCAATGGAAGATCCACATAATTACTATCCACCAGTTTCTGAACTCAACACATGTTCTTCGCCTAAACATTAAATTTTCTATCATTTTACTTCAGAATTTCAATTTATTTAATGGATGGTGCAATGCAACATGACTTATCATTAGAGCATTTCAAGAAAAAAAATATATTTATGTTGAAATTATTTGAAGAAAAAATAGAGAACAGGTGTGTTCATTTCATGAGTTCCTACGTATCTTTTAGAAGATGAGAGTGCTCCCCTTCGGTTTCAAGAGGACGCAATTTCCAATTTGTCTTACCTTGACCATCACCAAAGCTCAGGGACGTTGGCATCTACCTTTTGAATCTGGTGTTCTCTTATGGTCAACTCTATGTTGCTTTGTCACGAGGGACATTAAGATAAACAATGGGAATACTTACAGAATCAATTAATGAAAATGGCCGGTTATGAAAAAATACCAAAAATATTGTCTACAGTGATGTTTTGATGAAATTCGCATACATGTACAGGTACAATGGTCAATGTTATTTCTAATATTGGTTCTTTTATTTTATATTGTGTTTACAAGAATTAGATGTGCAAATAGGGACCTAGGTGTTGTACCACTCTCGAGGTATGCACATGGAGATGATGATGCATATTTTGGGAATATATTGGGAGCTAATGATGTGTACAAAAGGGAATGCAATAGAAAATGAATCGGTAGGCCATGTAGTTGGAAAACAGGAGTTTTGTTACCTAGAAACATCTATTTTGAAGAAGAAAGTGCTTTGTCAATCAGATGAGAAAGAAATGTTGAATATTTTGTAATTTGCAAGCCATTCATTGTTAAGGCATTTTCTTTATCTAAGCCATTCATTCTTAAGGTATTTTGTTTATCTTATCGAGTAAGATCTGATTAGCATAATAAGTCCAAGCTCTGAACTTTGAGAAAGCTACGTATTTTCCAAACACGAGAAACACAAGTATTTTCATTATGTTCTTGTAACAAATGCACCAAAACTCTCAAATAGCACATATCTTGCTATCCATCTAAGCTTTCTTTAGATAATCACCTATTATATTAATATATTTCTGCCAATTATAATCTTTATTTTATGATGTTTTTTTAGGAACACAAAACAATACACGTGCAAGGCACGTGCCTTTTACTAGTCATTGATAATGTGGCAAATTGTGATAAATCCCGTCCAGGTTTGTTAATAGCCAGAGCAGCGACAAGGCAGTCAGTTTCACAAATTCTTTGAGTACTTGCTTTTCATTTGTGTCCTTTGGTAGTAGCAGTGGGTGCGGGTGAGTAGAACAAAGTTTCCCGCTTCCACCACTAGATCACATTGCTTTGTTTTTGTTCCTTGGTGTTTGTATTAGGAAATTTCCACAGGAATCTGTTGAAATATTGGGCCCACATTTGGTGGCCCATACTAGATTTCAGATTTTCTCTATAAATCTCAAAGCCCACTTAGTGACAGCCTTGTGAGTTTGAGCCCAAGTTGGTGGCAGCTCACTAGGGAGTGGCAAGAGGTGGGAAGTTTAGTCCCACATGGAAAGTTGGGAGGAAGTTAGACCACCTTATAAGGTGGGTTGTTCCACCACTAGTAAGTGAGTGAGAATAGGAGTGCAACACGCGCGCGCTCCTCCGCCTCCTTGCTCGACTCGACTCGACTCGACTCGACACGTCACGACGCGCGCGCCGCGCTCGTGGTGAGTGGTGAGTGGATTGAGCCTCGAGCCGAGACTTTCCTTACTTTTTGCAGCTCAGGAAAACGAACAGAGTCCTAGACGGACGCGTCGCAGTTAGTCGGTTCGGGTCGCTCCCGGATCGTGGGCTATCTGTAACCGACTCGAAACGTGCGATGTGGGCGTGGCCCACGTTGCCTAGGGTTTCCCGAGCCTATATAATCTCTTGCCCGGCTACCGCAGAAACATACTGAATAAACGAGTTAGGGTTTCCACCTCTCTCTGCTTGCGCCGCCATCGTACCCTACTCCATCCCGCGCGCCGACGTGCATCGGCGAACGGGAGAGCAGGTCTCCGGAACCACTCGTCCTTGCGATCCCGTACGGGAGAGGGCGGACTAGGTTTTTGGGAAGCGCTCTGCGCAACTGCTCAAGCTCTTCACCACGGGTCGCCTTCCGTCCAAGTCGGGCGGTGCTGCCTACCGTCGTCTTCAACGCCGTCTACTTCGACCCGTCGTCAACAACGTTGTCATCAACAACGTTACTGCTGCGACATCATCTGCTACACCTCCACCGCCACCACCACCGGATCGGTACGTGCGACATATCTCGATCCGTTTAGCGATGGATGCTTTACTTGTTTGTGTTGCTGCTACTCATGTTGATTAATGCATCTAGTATGTTCGAGTTTCACATGTTAGTAGTTGTTGTCATCATGTTTTATATTCTGGAATTAATCATGGAAATTGTGCCTAATTATCCAACATTCCAAAAACCTAATTGTAGGCAATTTCCTGAGTTAACAATGGCTGGTTTTTCCGATGCACTGAGGCTGGATAAGTTTACCGGTGTGCACTTTAAGAGGTGGCAGTATAAGGCCATGCTCTGGCTTACTCATCCGAAAGTGTTCGAAGTTACCGATGGTTTACCCGAAGGAACTATATCTGACCAAGATCGGAACAAGTTCAAGGAAAACAATACTCTCTTCGTCGGATGCGTTCTAAGTATTCTTGCCGATCGTCCGTGTGATGTGTACATGCACTTAACGGATGGTAAAGAGCTCCGGGATGCACCGAATGCTAAGTTCGGTGCAACCGATGCAGAGCGATGAACTGTACATCATGGAGAGCTTCCATGACATCGGGATGGTTAACAACCGTTCGTAGTCGAACAAGCTCATGAGATACAGTGCATTGTGAAAGAGCTTGAACTCCTTAAGTGTGCCTTACCTGACAAGTTTGTGGCTGGATGCATCATCGCTAAGTTGCCCCCTTCATGGAGGAACTTTGCCACAACTCTCAAGCATAAGAGACAGGAGATATCAGTTGAAAATCTGATAGCATCTCTTGATGTTGAGGAGAAAGCTCGGGCTAAGGATAATACCGAGAAAGGAGAGGGTCGGTCTAGCGCCAACATGGTGCGAAGAAACCCTACAGACAAGAAAAAGGGAATAACAAGCCCTCCTTCAATAAGCCTATGAAGACTACAACCTTCAAGAAGAAGAAGATGATAAACAAAGCAGATCCGAGCTGCTTTACGTGTGGAGAGACTGGCCACTTTTTAAGGACTCGTCCGGAGAGGGCAGACCGCAAGAAAAAGGCGAGGCAAGTCAACACGGTGACCGCTAGCAATGCTGATGGGTACGGTAATCTCTTTATCGTTCTTTCGGTATTTCAATCTCCATGTTGGTGGATTGATACAGGTGCTAATGTTCATGTGTGTGCTGACATATCCATGTTCACTTCTTACCAGGTCGCCCGGGATTCTTCCGTCTTGATGGGGAATGGGTCACATGCTTCGTTCGTGGTGTTGGCACGGTAGATCCGAAGTTCACTTCGGGGAAGATCGTGCAGTCGAGGAACGTGCAGCATGTCCCTACTATGAACAAGAATCTCGTTAGCGGCTCCCTTCTATGCGAGAGATGGGTTTAAGGTTGTTTTAGAGTCGAATAAAGTAGTTGTTTCCAAGTTTGGACAATTTATTGGTAAAGGCTATGAGTGCGGAGGCTTGTTCCGCTTTTCGCTTTCGATATCGGTAATAAGTCCGTGAACCATATTTGTGGCAATGTTAGTGATGATACCGGTGTTTAGCATTCTCGTTTATGTCACATTAATTTTGGTTTAATGTCTCGGCTATCCAGTTTAAGTTTAATTCCGAATTTCACCATTGCCAAAGGTTCTAAGTGCCATAGTTGTGTGCAATCAAAGCAACCTCGGAAGCCTCACAAGGCGGCCGAGGAGAGAAACTTGGCACCTCTAGAACTCATACATTCCGATCTATGCGAGATGAATGGTGTGTTGACAAAAGGTGGAAAGAGATATTTCATGACATTGATTGATGATGCGACTAGATTTTGCTATGTTTATTTGTTGCGAACTAAAGATGAAGCTTTAGACTACTTTAAAATTTATAAGGCCGAAGTTGATAATCAACTAGAGAGAAAGATCAAGCGTCTTAGGTCGGATCGTGGTGGCGAATATTTTCCTAAAATCTTTGATGAATTCTGTGAGGAACATGGCATTATTCATGAGAGGACGCCTCCCTATTCACCCCAATCAAACGGGGTTGCCGAGAGGAAAAACCGCACGCTGACCGACTTGGTGAATTCCATGTTAGCCACTGCTGGTTTATCTAAGGCATGGTGGGGGAGGCTTTATTGACTTCATGTCATGTCCTGAATAGAGTTCCTAACAAGAATAAAGATAAAACCCCTTACGAGGAGTGGGCTGGAAGAAAACCATCACTTTCGTATTTGCGCACGTGGGGATGTTTGGCGAAAGTCAATATTCCAATCACTAAGAAGCGCAAACTCGGACCAAAGACGATGGATTGTATCTTTCTAGGTTATGCTCCGCGAAGTGTAGGATATAGATTTTTAGTAGTTCAATCCGAGGTACCTGATATGCATGTTGATACTATTATGGAATCTCGTGATGCAACATTTTTTGAGAATATGTTTCCTATGAAACATATGCATAGCATTGCTAGAATTTCTACTGAGATAATCCCTGAGTCTAGTACATCTAATGAGTATTTTGAACAATCACATGAGAATGTTACTGAGAAGGATGACAATGAAGCTCCTAAACGGAGCAAGAGACGGAGAATTGAAAAATCCTTTGGTGATGATTTCATTGTGTACCTTATGGATGATACTCTCACGTCCATTGCAGAGGCATATGCATCTCCAGATGCAGATGACTGGAAAGAAGCTGTCCATAACGAGATGGACTCGATTCTTTCTAATGGAACTTGGGAGCTATCAGAACGACCCCATGGATGCAAGCCTCGTGGGCTGCAAATGGGTGTTCAAGAAGAAGCTAAGCCCGATGGTACTATTGAGAAGTACAAGGCGCGGCTTGTAGCTAAAGGCTACACACGGAGAGAAGGCGAAGATTACTTCGACACCTATTCACCAGTCGCTAGACTTACCACCATTCGAGTACTACTGTCCATGGCTGCCTCCTATGGTCTTATCGTTCATCAAATGGACGTAAAGACAGACTTTTCTTAATGGAGAGTTGGAAGAGGAAATCTATATGGATCAGCCTCGATGGGTTCGTAGTAAAAGGTGAAGAAAGAAAGGTGTGCAAGTTGCTGAAATCTTTATATGGCCCGAAACAAGCACCTAAGCAATGGCATGAGAAGTTTGACAGAACTTTGACTTCGTAGGCTTTGTTGTCAATGAGGTCGACAAGTGTGTTTACTATCGCCATGGTGGGGGCGAAGGTGTTATACTCGTGTTTGTATGTGGATGATATTCTGATATTTGGTACAAACATGAAAGTAATACACGAGGTCAAGTCTTTCTTGTCAAAGTGCTTTGATATGAAAGATCCGGGAGAAGGCGATGTAATTCGAACATCAAGCTTATTAAGAATGAGAGTGGGATTACTCTAACGCAGTCCCATTATGTTGAGAAGATCTTGAGCCGGTTCGGCTATATTGATAGCAAGTCTTCTCCAACACCTTATGATCCCAGTGTGACATTACGCAAGAACCGGAGGATTGCCGTAGATCAACTGAGATACTCTCAGATTGTTGGCTCACTCATGTACTTAGCGAGCGCGACTAGACCGGACATCTCTTTTGTTGTTAGCAAGTTGAGTAGGTTCATGTCAACCCCGGGTACTCGATCATTGGCATGCACTTGATAGGGTCATGCGCTACCTATGTGGTACAATGAGTTATGGGATTCACTATTCGGGGCATCCAGCTGTGCTTGAAGGATATAGTGATTCGAATTGGATCTCTGATGTAGCTGATCTCTACGCCACTAGCGGGTATGTATTTACCTTTGGAGGTGGCGCAGTGTCATGGAGATCTTGCAAGCAAACCATATTGACGAGGTCAACTATGGAAGCAGAACTTATCGCTTTGGATACAACCACTCGTTGAATCGGAATGGTTGCGTGAGCTCTTGATGGACTTGCTCGTGGTTGAAAAACCTGTTCCGGCAATCCTTTTGAATTGTGACAATCAAACCGTAATTGTCAAAGTGAACAATTCTAAGGATAACGCGAAGTCATCAAGACACGTCAAGAGACGTTTGAAGTCCGTCGAGAAATTGCGAAACTCCGGAGTAATAACTCGTTACATATATTCAAACGAGACAAAAACCTGGCAGATCCCTTTACAAAGGGACTATCACGTAATGTGATAGAAAGTGCATCGAGGGAGATGGGTTTGAGACCCGTTGATGTTACACCATAGTGGTAACCCAACCTTTGTGATCGGAGATCCCGTGAATTAGGACACTGGGAAGAACAAACTAGTGGTTTAATTGAGGAGAGTATTATGTAACCCTCTCTATGTGAAGATGCACAACTCTCAATTGCTGTAAGGCAGGTTGGCAACAAGCCTTAATGTGTTTATGTTGACTATATTAGCAAAGATGCTTGTCCTACAGAGCATTCTTGAAATAACACACCTATATGAGTCCGATTGTTAAACGTCGCAATCTATGAGATTTGGGTGATCTCTAGTAAACTCATGAAGAGACCACGAAGTATGACGCATATGCTTCACCCGCGGGGTAGGCTACCGGCAGCCATGTACTCGGTTATGACTTTGAGTGAAACCCCGTTCACGCAAAACTTGCAATTCAAGGCTTAGTCCATTGTTCAAGTGTGAATGGATGTAGCTTAAGGTTCTAGGCGGAAGTTCAACTTAACAGTCTCCGCTGAAACACCGGTATATAAACAAGCAGCGAGTATTGGTAAATCTCTAAATGGGGATTTGAGATCTGGTGGGGGATTGTTGAAATATTGGGCCCACATTTGGTGGCCCATACTAGATTACAGATTTTCCCTATAAATCTCAAAGCCCACTTAGTGGCAGCTTTGTGAGTTTGAGCCCAAGTTGGTGGCAGCTCACTAGGGAGTGGCAAGAGGTGGGAAGTTTAGTCCCACATGGAAAGTTGGGAGGAAGTTAGACCACCTTATAAGGTGGGTTGTTCCACCACTAGTAAGTGAGTGAGAATAGGAGTGCTACACGCGCGCGCTCCTCCTCCTCCTCGCTCGCCCGTATCGACTCGACACGTCACGACGCGCGCGCCGCGCTCGTGGTGAGTGGATTGAGCCTCGAGCCGAGACTTTCCTTACTTTTTGCAGCTCAGGAAAACGAACAGAGTCCTAGACGGACGCGTCGCAGTTAGTCGGTTCGGGTCGCTCCCGGATCGTGGGCTATCTGTAACCGACTCGAAACGGTGCGATGTGGGCGTGGCCCACGTTGCCTAGGGTTTCCCGAGCTTATATAATCTCTTGCCCGGCTACCGCAGAAACATACTGAATAAACGAGTTAGGGTTTCCACCTCTCTCTGCTTGCGCCGCCATCGTACCCTACTCCATCCCGCGCGCCGACGTGCATCGGCGAACGGGAGAGCAGGTCTCCGGAACCACTCGTCCTTGCGATCCTGTACGGGAGAGGGCGAATTAGGTTTTTGGGAAGCGCTCTGCGCGACTGCTCAAGCTCTTCACCACGGGTCGCCTTCCGTCCAAGTCGGGCGGTGCTGCCTACCGTCGTCTTCGACCCGTCGTCAACAACGTTGTCATCAACAACGTTACTGCTGCGACATCATCTGCTACACTGTGCGACATATCTCGATCTGTTTAGCGATGGATGCTTTACTGTTTGTGCTGCTGCTACTCATGTTGATTAATGCATCTAGTATGTTCGAGTTTCACATGTTAGTAGTTGTTGTCATCATGTTTTATATTCTAGAATTAATCATGGAAATTGTGCCTAATTATCCAACAGAATCAATACATCCTTAGCAACATATGTGCATACAAGGACTTTGTTTAAGTGATGCAAACTGCAATTAACTCTTATTTCTGGAGATAAAAATGTACAGCTGATTGCTTACTGATGCCTCAGTACCGTATTCTCCTCCCTCCATCAGCGGCATCACCTCCCATCATCCACTAATCCTGACAAACAATTACCCCGACTACCTTGCAAAAACAATGAACGAAACATACACTCTGCACTGCACGAGACACAAAGCCACGACGGAGACCTCAGATGGAGACGCTGTTGGGGATGCCCATGCCGGTGAGCCCGAGGCCTTTCTCGCCGGTGAGGTCCGAAGTGTTGGGGTAAAGAAGCGTGTAGGGCATGTTCACAGGCCCGTTCCGGTTCTTGAGCGACGGGTCCTTGTTCATGGCCGTGATCCGCTTCTCGATCTCGATCAGTCGGGTGCCGAACCTCTTGAACGCCTCCAGCGCCTTAGCGTCCGACGTCCACTCCGGCGTGTCGCGCTGCCCGAGGTACACCTCGTCGGAGGCGTGCTTGGAGAGGATCTCGATGAGGGTGATGCCGAGGATGGTCTGAAACTGGCTGGTGATGGTGTGGATGAACACCTTGTCGGCCTCCTCCCCGCCCTCCTCCAGCTGCTTGTACTCCTTATCGTCCTTCACCGGCATCTTCCGCCGGCTCACTGTCGGCCGGTTTGGGAGGTACCCCGCGTAAGGGTACTGCCCAAAGTTGACTGCAGCGTGCAGCGCCGACGCCACCCAGATGATGGTGGTGCACGTCTTGGCCAGCTCCTCAACGGTCTGCATCTTGGGCCACCAGTCCTTGTCCTTGAGGTCACCGTGCCCGTCCTCGCGCACCTCTTTCCACCACCCCTCCAGCTCCTTGTCAGCCCTGAGCTCGCCGTCGTTGGGGTAATAGATAGCCAGGTACTCCTTCACCCACTGCTCAATCGCCCACCAGATCACCAGCCCATCCACGGCGTACGGGTAGTCCTTGATCAGCAGACGAACGCCGTAAGAGCTCGACGGGTCTCGCACAGCCATGCCCCTGCATACGCAAACAAGCGAAATCCATCTTCAGTCAAATATTTTTTGTGAGTCTTTCGTGGTCTGATCGCGCTTTGACCTCCTTTTTACCTTTTGACGAGATCGTCAGGGAGGCCCTGCTCGGTGAGTTTCCAGTCCTTGTACACGACGGAAGACATCTCTAGCGCGTACTTCCCTGGGAAGACAGTCAGCTCAAAGACACCGCCAGCGTTGATGAGCGTTGTCCGCGCCAGGGCGTTGATGTTCATCGTGTCACGGTAGTGTGGGCTCAGAAGTTTGTGCACCGGATGCACCACGCTGAGTTGCCGGTTCGTTGCAATCACGAATGGCTCGATTACCGCGTGTGTGTTCAACCTAAAAAAATACTCAAAAAAACTCAGCACTTTGGTATGAAAAATGGTGGCACCTTTCTTTGTTGGAACATGAAGCAAGGGTATGCATACCAGTGGCTGACCAGCTGGTGCCAAGCAGAGTCATTGACGGAGGCGTAAGCCTTGGCAAGCTGCCAGATCTGGCCATCAACACCGTCCTGAACCGGAGGGTACACTGTGCTCTCCGCTCCGTGCTGATACCCGTCAGGGTGTGGCAGACTCAGCTCGATGGCCAATGGCTTCAGCGTGCCATCAGCCTTCAGGAACAGCAGGGTCCTGGAAGCGTAGATGTAGTTACCCTCCAACTTGTTGATGCGCTCAAGGTAGGGCATGAAGTTATCGTGGTGATCTAGAATGAAGAGCCTGTTGCTCTCCATTGCCTGCACACGACATGGTTGTTAAGGCGTTGATCTCATTAGCATATTCAGTTTTTTGCACACTAGCAATTTGCAGAATAAATAAATCATTTAGGTATCGAGCCTTTTCGCCTTTCATGAATCAATGCAGCTCAATAAAATTTCTTTTTTTAGCACGAAAGAGCTCAATGATTCAACACACCTGTTTCACTGTGAGGCCTTCTTCCAGGTAAGGCCGAATTTGATCCTCAGTAATTGTGCTTGTGTGGTCCCCATATACACTGTGATCCAGGGAGCTTTTTATAGGGAACTCCTGTGATCATCAGAAGACAAAAAAAATCAGAAATTGACACGAGATTATGAAGCAATGGTGTATCATTTTAATTTGAAATGACATAGGCGCTAACCGTCACACGTTTGATGCAAACTGGGTTGACTCCTGCAAGCATCTCCCGCGTAAACTCCTCGTCTGTCCTCCAAGCAAACTTATCTGGAATATATAGAAAATAAGTTATAAGAATATAAAAAGGTAAAACATGGTATGACTGTATTGGAGTCATGCACTGATACACAAAGCTTATTACCTGATTTAATAACTTGTGGAAGGGGCAAGTTAAGAAAGTCGTCACCAGCAACTGGTAAAATACTCTTAATAAACTGAAAGGGGATTTTCTTTTTGATATCCGCTAGCGCAGGGCTATCGGGCACTTGCAAAAGACCATCATAGAGATTATAGATGTCTTGAAACGAGTCAAATTCCTTGGGTGTGGTGTCGACATAGGTCCTTATTATCGGAAGAATAGCTTCAGTGATGGCCTTGAGAGAGTACCCAAGGAAGTCAGACAACTTGAGGTGCCCAAAGCGCTCATCGCGTGGGACGTAGATTTCCAGAGCCTTCTTCACTAAATACACAGGAATTCTGCTCTCTGCCTTTGGGTCTGGTGAAAAGATGAATCCCCAATATGAATTCAATTCCAAGGTGACAAGGTTTTGAATAGATGAAGATATGCTGGACTGGAGTTACCTTTTTCTGCTGGGAGTCGGCCAGTTCTACCACGGCGTGGGTATGGGAGTTCTTGGCTGCCACCAAGGATCGGCCGTGCATAATCCTCGCCCTTGTCTGGGTCGCCAATGTCATTGTAGTAGTCATAGCGGTACACACGGTCATGCTCCTTATACTCTCTGAGTGTATCGTCATCGCCTCGGAGATTTTTGAGTTCCTCTTGCCGGTATTGCACCAAAAGTGGAGGCATTTTGCTGGGCAGGTAGGTCTGTAAAATAGCAAGAAAATGAGGTGACAGATATACAGAACAAATACTCAGTCCCCAAAGTTCTAGCAGGTGTTCACAGATAAAAAATGGGGATAGTACTAATTAACCAGTGAGAAATAAATAATTAGTTGTTCATCTTTTTAACAACAAAAAAGTCCCCAGTCCTCTTATCGTCGGGTAACAGTTAAATATGGTTGTTTCTTATGGTAAACATTAGACAAGTTCACATCTTCCTTTTAAGATCTAACAGTTAGTTGTGGATATAAAGATTCGGATATGCTAGAGTATGGTGATTCTTTTCCAGAAGCTTATTTAAATAGCCAACTGATGATGCCTGCAACTTGTTAGTATTTTACTCTTTACTGGTACCTTGTAAGATCAGTTCATGATCTTAAAAAAACCCATTAAAGAACAGTTAGTCAGAAGGGAGTAGATGAGGATCCGAGGATGCATGCATGGGAATGCAACTTGCTGATATAAACTATCCAAGTATCCAGGGCGGGCAAGTAGGTAGCATAAGACAGTGCAGGACTCGTTGGGTCGTTTTGAATGGATCAATAATTCAAGGAAAATGTTTCAGTATTCGCAGTCAATCAAAAGACGGAAGCCCTCAAAATGGGACTAATCAGAGCTCCTATTTTTATAGTCAATGTGACGTTGGTCTGATAATATGAATTATCTGTGGCGTCACATACTTAATTTTCACTGCATTTTCCCTGACAAGGCACTATTGACAGCACGAAAGGCCAGCCGTTGACTTGACCGAGAGACCAGACCCAGCAACAGCAACTTGTCTTGACAGCTAGTAAGATGGATCTGACCAAGTGTTTGCCTGTAGCTACTCAAGTTGGCAATTTGACATATTATTTGGAGTGTCCATTTCGAGCTTGCCATACGGGATGGCTGGGTACTCGGGCCATATCATTAGCATCTACTCCTGCTAGGTACAACTAACACGGTGCCTAATCCATCCAGCATTATTTTACTAGTAGGAAAGAAGTTTCCTAAGATCCAATTGATCTGATCCATGTTGCATGGCCAGTAGTTTAGTACGATTGGGTGTACCATACACGAAGAATATAATTTTTTTAGTCTGAATCGCGTGCGAAACGAGGACTGAATGTATACTCACATCGTTTGCGAAGAAGACTCTGTCTGCGCCGGGGTAGATCCATGAGTTGGCGACGAAGACGACGGTGCCGTCCTGCTTGCCGGGGACGCCTTCGAGGGTGAGCGTCTTGAGGAGGAACTCGGATTTGTAGGTGTTCTTGACGACGACGGCGCCGGGGATGCCGTGCGAGGCGTCCCAGTCGAAAGTGACCTTGAAGACGGACTCCCCCGCCGCCGTGGACTTCATGGTCACCACCATCTCCTCCAGGTGCGCCGGGTTCCCCAGCTTCCCCCGCGTCCCATTGCCTGCCAAGACCAATCATCGTCCATCAGAAAAAGAAAAAAAAACAACGGAATGGATGGAGATACATCGATGGGGACAATTAATCTGGGTGTCCTTATCGTCTCAGCCGAGATAGCTGATTCTTCTACCGATGGCTCCCGCGGCTGCCGCGAATGTGCCGCGCTGGCCGCTGGCTTTGTTTCTTGCTCTTGACTGGAGGCTATTGACCGCGCGGGCGCGCGTAATTAGTGCTGATGTCCCCTCCGTGCTGAGCAGAGCATTGATGCTAAACCCAGGCGGCCACGGCAGCCCCTCTGTTCGATCACCGATGGGTCCACGACAGCGTGATGACATGATAGAAAATGCATGTTTTTATTTTTATATTTACTGGAAAATGATCGTACGCTCATCTATCAATGTACTGGCTCTCGCGGATCGCGAGTTCAAATCTGGCACCATCAGTTGTGCTTGGGTCAAAAGGGAAAATAAACCGAAAGAAGTTGTAGGATTCCTGGGAGAAGAAAACGCCGAGGAGAATGGAAGCGAAACGCACGCGCGCACGTACGAGGACAGCCAGAGCCAGCTGTTACGCGGCGGCGTGGCACCCACGTTCCGCGCGCGGCGGCGCCGGGCGAGATGCAGGAGGAAGAAGATGGGAAGGGGGACGGCGAGCTTACTGGGGTCAGGCGCGGTGGCGCTGACGAGGAGGAAGGAGACGCCGTCGTCCTTCCCGAGGATGTTGTGGACGCCGTCGAGGACGGAGGCGGTGAAGTCGCCGATGTCAAGCACGGCCTGCTTCACCAGCACCGCCGTGCCCCGGATCCGGCCCTCCTTCCACGCCTCCTTGTTCTTCCCCGTCAGCTTGTCGAAGAACCCGTGCAGCAGCATCGCTCCGACGACCCACCCGCTGCCGGCTGATTCCTCCCTCCCCTCGCACGCACGCACCAGCTCAGCTCCCCGCTCGGGGCAAGAGAAAAGAGAGGGAGGGAAGGAACTGGGTTTGCCTCGAGGATGCAGAGCCAAAAATGGGGGAGTGGTGCCTTGTTCGGTTGCAGTCACGCTGGGATTTATAGGGGCTGGCCCTCCCCTCGGCTCTGCTTCCTGCCTACGGCCACAAGTTATTACCACCACCAACCCAGCAGGCAGCAGCCAGTTCAGCCGCGGTGTGAGTTTCATTTTTTTTATTACATGAGTGTGAAAGATCATAGCTTAAAAAAGCGAGTGATACAGCATATCCGAAGAGTGAGCCCTAATTTTTTTTAAAAAATTGCACACTACGTGATGCTATCAACAAAATAACATACTATATCGCGGTAAAACGATGTTGCCTTAAAGCGCTATTTTTTCAAACTTATTGGCCTGGGATGTGGTGTGTGCGTTGTGGTGTTGGGGGGGGGGGGGGTCTTGAGCTCGCCTACTGCGTGTGTGACGGACTTGGCTCCAGCGTACGGATTTCTTGAGAACTTAAGGGTTTGAGTTTGTTGTGCGGGTTGACGCAACTGTTGTGTTCAGCGCCTCGGTGGCCATCAAGGTCGCCTCCGGTGATAGCCTGCTCCTTTGGGAGGATTTGTGGCTCAGTGGGCTACATGTGGCAACAATGGCCGTCGCGGTTCTCAAGCTCGTCAGGACCAACACCATCAAGCATCTTAAGGTGAGCTAAGGATTGCTCTATCACGCTCGGGTCATCGTGGAAGATTTGTCCGTGGACGTGTTGTGCCATGCTTCAAGATGTGGGACGCCATGGGGGTCCCACCGTGACGGTGCTGACTTGTCCATGGCACTACTGCGCTCCCCGGTGTTGCTCAAGTGTGGATCTCCTTCGCTCCTTTCAAATTCAAGTTCCAGCCTTGGTTTTCTCTTCGTCGTAGATGTTGGATAGCTGGCCGGTGGTTGCGTCGCATTATGTTATCTCACGTGATGTGCCCGTTGTGCAACGTCAACGACGAGTCCTCAGATCACCTGCCATTGTAGTGTCCCTTTGCCCATACCGTGGGTGAGGTGGGGGGGGGGGGAGTGGGTCTCAACGCACCGGTCAGAGCCTTGTGGTCCTTGATATGGATAGCAGCTTCCCTCGTGGTGGCCTCACTCGGTAGCTCACCTCTCTCGTGTGGATATCAAGGTCATGAACTCAACCATTATGCTCGTTCTTAGATCTTTGTGGCTGCAGCAAAACGTGAGGGTGTTGAACGATAACGTCACGTCGGCTAGTTGAGTGTTTGATGATATTGTGGAGGAATGGAGCATGTGGCTCTCATATATGCGTGGGATAGCGAGAGGAGTTGCATAGAGTTGTGTTGCCACCTTGTGGTGGTCTGGTGTGGGTTATGGTCCTACTGAATTTTAAAACTTTCTCTTCTTTTCGAACTTAACAAAATGACGCGCAGATCTTCCGCGAGTTGTGGAAAAATAATTGCCGCCACAATTTCTCACCACGCTATTTAAAACCTCTGAAAAGATCGGGAAACCTGATACGGATTTGAACGGCGGTTTTGGTGAAGGTTTTGCTAACACTCCGTCCGAGCCCACCAGTTGGCAGTTTATAAAATGTGTGTTTAGCACGAGGCTGGCAACGTGAGCCATGCTCATATTCAGTCCACGCTCGCCACCAACAGCAGCGCTACGTTACGCGCGACGCGGAGGAGCTGACTTCCAGCTCTCTGGGCTGCCAAAAAAAGAACGACGGAGGGAAACGTCGAGGTCGCTTCCTGGCCCCGGCAGCAAAGGCGGATCGCCAAGTCTGAGTTTGGCCAGGCAGGAATGGTACACGAATACACGATTTCGTCTTGTGTGCAAGCTCAAAGGACCAAACATCGAACCCCAAAGCACGATAGTGCGCTATTATGTTTTCTTTGCGTCGTGCCTAAATTTGGATTGTCTCTAGAATAAACCTTTTGGTGCCTACATTTGGTACACATTGTGGACCCGCATGATTTTTAGAAACACAGGAATGAGGAAAAAACAAGATGTTAGAAAGCCATGTCCTTTTGAGCCCGGCTTATGGGTTGAAAAGCTACGTAGAACCTGGTAGATTCCAAAATTTGGGCCAAAATAGAGTGTACAATTAATTGTAATACATAGGGCCAATTTCCGATGAGCACTCTCTTCTAAGTTCCAAGTTCAAGCGGCCCAAACAAAACAAAAGTTTCTAAGCATTTGTGTTCTCCAAAAGAAATCTCTGAAATTCTTTTGAATTTTCTGAAAAAAGTCTCGTGCGTATTAATGCAACCTAGAAACCATTCAATTACATCCGATAACATACGCACAAGATTACAATTTCATGTTGTAGTCATCGTCATAGTTACTAGTGCTATTATCCTAGGTTTTACATGTGAGCATATGCTCGCTACAAATTTAATTCTAAATGAGCTCAACATCTCTCCGATCGGTGAAGGAAATCGTCCGGCTCAGCTCTGATGCCACTACTTGAAAACAGTAAGGGTAGGTAATGTTTGGTAGGGTAGACCTTGCCTCATACCGGGCGGTCAGGTAGCTTTATATATTGGTACAAAGGGTATAGAATACAAGGTATGACTGTATGTACGTATACAGTTTATCACCCTCCCTCAATCTCAGCCGAGCTATGAAGGTTGAGATTGTGCCTACACAACTGAAATAATGGCAGTGGTAAAGGCTTGGTAAAGATATCAGCGAGTTGATCTTTGGAGGAGATAAACTTAATTTGGAGCAACTTCCGAGCAACCCGTTCGCGAACAAAGTGATAATCCACCTCGATATGCTTCGTACGTGCATGAAAAACCGGGTTTAAAGAGAGATACGTTGCACCAATATTATCACACCACAGTATTGGTGGACGAGTCTGTGAGACACCAAGTTCTCCAAGTAGTGCTTGTACCCAAATAAGCTCAGTCGTGGCATTAGCAAGAGCCTTATACTCAGACTCCGTACTCGAACGAGAGACAGTAGCTTGCTTCCTAGCACTCCAGGCAAGGGACCCCCCGTTGATCGACGATCATCAGCATTGCCAGCTCAATCAGCATCAAAAAAAGCAGACAAAAGATCAGGAGACATAGTAGGACGTCTCAACTATAAGGTGCGCTTAACTGCTGACCAATGGGTACTCCGAGGGGCATGAAGGTATTGACACACCTTATTCACCGAGAAAGACAAGTCCGGTCTTGTCATGGTGAGATATTGTAGACCGTCCACAATGTTGCGATACTTACTAGACTCCTCAAGAGAGAGAAGAATACCTTCCATGGAGGACAACTTCTCAGAAGAAATCATGGGTGTAGGGGCTGGACCACACTTCAAGAGGCCAGCACGGCGCAGCAGCTCGGAGGCATATTTGCGCTGAGTGAGAACTAGACAACCATCAGAAAACTGAACTTCTATGCCAAGAAAATAATTGAGTCTTCCAAGGTCCTTCAGAGCAAAAGAGCTGCGCAACTGATGAAGAAGGCGATCAACAGCAACTGCAGAAGAACTGATAACAATAATGTCATCCACATAAACCAGGAGGTAGAGTGTAATATCAGGACACCTCAGGATGAACAGGGATGTATCAACTGTGGAGGATGTGAAGCCAAGACCACCAAGAACTGTGGTAAGACGCGCATGCCATGCTCTTGGAGCTTGCTTCAACCCATAAAGTGCCTTATCAAGACGACATAGATGGTGAGGCTGACTAGTATCTTCAAAACCAGGAGGTTGACGCATATAAACTTCCTCCTCAAGAACTCCATGTAAGAATGCATTCTGTATGTCCAGCTGACGAAGATGCCAACCATGGGTAAGAGCCATAGATAACAGCAGGCGAATGGTAGTAGGCTTGACAACTGGACTAAATGTATCTTCATAGTCGAGCCCATAACGTTGCTTGAACCCCTTGGCGACAAGACGTGCTTTGTACCGTTCAATAGAACCATCAGCCTTTTGCTTAATTTTGAACACCCACTTAGAGTCAATAATGTTGACACCTGAAACTGGGGGAACAAGCCTCCATGTCTTGTTAGTTTGAAGAGCTAAAAACTCGGCTTCCATGGCCAAACGCCAATGAGGACAAGCCATAGCTAGACGATAATCAGTAGGCTCTCTAGTAGTGAGATCAGCAAGATGTGCCTGACGAGAAACAGACCAGGCAATAGTACCATCTGTACGATTCTTTGGATTACGTATGCCACGCTGAAGGCGTGTAGTAACTCCTTGTTGAGCAGGGGCTTGCACAGGATTGGCCGCAGGCTGCGTCGGTAAGGCTACCGGCAGCACAGAGAAACTGGACTCAGCGCCAGGGGAGACAGCAGCTGCTCCAGGCGAGGCAGATGGGCTGCCAGGAACTGGGCCGCAAGCGCGCAAACGTGGAGGCGTGACGAAGCCATCCAGGCTGGGCGACGTGTGTGGTCCTGCATGGGGGTGTAGCGGACCGCCATGCAGATCGTCGTCCAGTGCGACGTGAGCGTCGTCCGCAGTGGGAGTTGGAGTATCGAGCAATTCCAGGCGTGCGCCACGGTGCTTCCCTGCATCATGGTTAGCTAAGAGCAAAGGTGTATATGCTACATCATCAAATTGGTCAGGAGCGAGAGGAATAGTGGAAGAAATTGGTGAGGTGGTAGTGGATGGGAGTTGGGAGAAAGGAAACACATTTTTGTCGAAGATGACATCACGGGAGATATACATGCGATTGGTAGGAACATGAAGGCATTTATAGCCTTTGTGTATAGAGCTGTAACCAAGGAAGACACATTTTTTGGATCGAAATTCGAGTTTGTGTTTGTTGTAAGGGCGAAGGTGTGGCCGACATGCACATCCCAAAACTTTGAGAAAAGTATAATCAGGTATTTCTCCTAAGAGTCGTTCTACAGGAGTTTGCATATTAATAACGCGACTAGGAAGACGGTTAATAAGAAAGCATGCGGTGGAGAAAGCATCACTCCAAAAACGGTATGGAACAGAGGCATGTGCAAGAAGTGTCAACCCTGTTTCAACTATATATCGATGTTTTCGCTCAGCAGTGCCATTTTGTTGGTGTGTATGTGGACAAGATACTCGATGAGAGATACCAATGTCCTGAAAGAACTTGTTCAGTCTATGATATTCACCACCCCAATCAGTTTGAACATGTATTATCTTTCTACTCAAGAGACGTTCAACATGTTGTTGAAACTGAAGAAATATGTGGAATACATCAGATTTATGTTTAAGAAGATAAAGCCATATAAAACGACTATAAGCGTCAACAAAGCTAACATAGTATGCATGTCCACTAATAGAAGTTTGAGCGGGACCCCAAACATCAGAAAAAATAATCTCAAGTGGTGATGTAGTAACACGAGTAGAAAGGGAAAATGGCAACTGGTGACTTTTGCCTTGCTGACAAGCATCACAAATTACATTTTTATTAACTGACTCGGAAGGAAGTTCATGACGATGCAACACATGCTGAACATGATGGGGTTCGTAGCATAGAAAACAAAAAATTTCCTACCGCAAGACGAATAAATCCAAGATCTAATCTATGGAACACCCAAGATCTAATCTACAAGATCGAAGCAACGAGATTGATATGAGACTAACCCTCGAAGATTTCCAAAACCTACGAGATTAGATCTCGTTGTTGGTGTAGACGATCGTCCGGTGCTGCAATCCGGCAGCACTTCCGTACTCGGTCGCGCGTACGGTGTCGATGAAGCCCATCCTCTCCCTGTTCCAGCGGGCAGCGGAGGTGTGGTAGATCCCCTCGGAATCCCAGCAGCACGACGGCGTGGTGGTGGAGGTGGAGGAGAAATTCCTGCAGGGCTTCGCCAAGCCTGCGCAGGAAGAAGGAGGAGGACGAGAGGGGCGGCTAGGGCTTGGGGAATGATCTGCTGCGCCCCAGCCCTCCCCTCCCTCTTATATAGGCGTGGGGGGGCTGCCTTGGCCCCTCCTCCAAGCCTTTGGGTCGGCCAAAACAAGGGGGGGAACTTCCCCCCCCAAGTTAAGTCCCTATTTTCATGGGATTTGATCTTATCCACTTGGTACAGCCACATGGGCCTTGGGGGGCTGGTGTGCATGGCCCATGTGGGCCTATGCGATCCCTCCGGTCCATGTTGGTCGTCCGGGATAGGTGGGCCCCACTATGGTACCCTCCGGAACCTTCTAGAACCTCCGGTACAATACCGAAAAATCCCGAACTTTTCCGGTAACCCTGAAAATGACTTCCCATATATGAATCTTATTCTCCGGACCATTCCGGACCTCCTCGTGATGCCCCGGATCCCATCCGAGACTCCGAACAAACTTCGGTCTCCATCTCACATTCCGAATCTACTTATGCGACATCGAACCTTAAGCGCGTCACCCTACGGTTCGCTAACTATGCAGACATGGTCGAGACTCCTCTCCGACCAATAACCAATAGCGGGATCTGGAGATCCATAATGGCTCCCACATATTCAACGATAACTTAGTGATCGATTGAACCATTTACATACGATGCCGATTCCCTTTGTCACGCGATATTTTACTTGTCCGAGGTTCGATCATCGGTATCTCCATACCTTGTTCAACCTCGTTACCGACAAGTACTCTTTACTCGTACCGTGGTATGTGATCTCTTATGAACCATTCATATGCTTGCAAGCTAATCAGATGACATTCCACCGAGAGGGCCCAGAGTATATCTATCCGTCATCAGGATGGACAAATCCCACTATTGATCAATATGCCTCAACTCACACTTTCCAAATACTTAATCCCATCTTTATAACCACCCATTTACGCAATGGCGTTTGATGTAATCAAAGTACCCTTCCGGTGTAAGTGATTTACATGATCTCATGGTCGAAGGACTTAGGCAACTATGTACCGAAAGCTTATAGCAAATTGAACTTAATGACTTGATCTTATGCTATGCTTATTTGGGTGTCTGTCCATTATATCGTTCAACTAATGACATAACCTTGTTATTAATAACATCCAATGTTCATGATCACGAAACCATGATCATCCATTAATCAACAAGCTAGTTATACAAGAGGCTTACTAGGGACTCCTTGTTGTTTACATAACACACATGTACCAATGTTTCGGTTGATACAATTATAGCATGGTATGCATACATTATCATAAACACAAAGATATATTATAATAACCATTTTATTATTGCCTCTTGGGCATATCTCCAACAGTCTCCCACTTGCACTAGAGTCAATAATCTAGTTTACATTTGTAAAGATATAACACCTTGGCCTTCTGGTGCTTATCATGCTTTGCTCACGGGAGAGGTTTTAGTCAACGGATCTGACAAGCTCAGAAACGTATGTATTTTGCAATTCATCCGCGTCTCAACGCATCACTCATTTTCCAAATGAGTCGGCATTAATCGTATATGTTCAGTCTTCTGGTGGAACCTTAATTCCGCGGTCTGAAATAAGTCACTAATATTGTCACACACAATATAGCTTCAAAGTTTTGACACTATCGGAACTACACCAAGTTCTCAAAGAACTCCTCGACTTAACACTCTTAGTCATTGTCAAAACAATGACATATTCTGCCTTCGTTTGTAGAATCCGTCACACTATTTAGAACTCTTCTAAATCTAGCAAAGACTTCGTCTAGCTCATTGCTCTACCTTTTAATCAACACTTGTCCTAATTGAGATTGAAAAATATTTTTATATGTGACCAAACTAATATCGGTGCAACACCTTACAACGATTTTTTTGTCATTACCCCATACAAAAACTATATATATATATATATATAGGAAGCTCAATATATATATATATATATATATATATATATATATATATATATATATATATCCTTGGTTCTTCTAAAGTACTCGGGGATATATATATATATATATATATATATATATATATATATATATATATATATATATTGAGCTTCCTATATATATATATATGCTACTCAGACACATGAGGCTAATGACAAATAGTTATGTACATATCTTCGTTTAGTCACATATAAAAATATTTTTCAATCTCAATTAGAACTGAAATGTTGATCAAAGCCAAACAATGACTAGGCAATCTTGCTAGATAGAAGAGTTCTAAATAATTATTGACGGAGTGAAGGCAATGTCGTGTTTTGACAATGACAAATGATCGAAGGATGCTGAAAGCAGTGTAGTTCAATGTCGGCGCAACTATGACAATGACAATGACAATGTGACTTTATTTCGAACAGCCGTCGTTCGCAGCCCTGCGATTAATGCCGACTCATTTGAGTAATTGATAGAGCGCCCTGCAAAAACCCTGGTTTCACGGCTATTGTTCATGACAAAGCATGATAGCGCAGCTAGTGATATCTTTACAACAAACTGTTATTGACTCTAATTCTGAAAATGAAACTGACAATGCAAGACAATAATAAAATGAGGGCCCGATATAATATATCTTTGTGTTTATATGCATACAATGCTATAATTGTATCAGCAGCTGGTATGTGTGTTAATAGCAAACAAGGAAGTCCCAATAAGCTTCTTGTATAACTAACGTTGATTAATGAATTGATCATGATTTAAATGTCGGCACGACGGATTGACCCATTAACAGGTTATGTCATTAGTTGAGCATTATAGCAGGCGGTTACGCAAATAAGCGTGGCATAAGATCGAAGTCATTAAGCGATTTGCTATAAGCTTTGGTATATTTCACTAAGTCGTCATGCCGATACATCCAAGCGCTAGCGTAAATGAGAATGATTAAGATAAGGATATGTTGAAGAGTAATGAGACGAGCATGTCAGCAGTGAGACTGATAATCTGATGACGGATGATACTACGGGCCTACTGTGGAATGTCTCTGATAACACGAAGCATATGAAATGGTTCATAAGTCGCCGATACAGTAAGTACTGGCCGATAGCGAGGTTGAACAGTATGAAACTACCTGTCAGACAAGCTCATGCTCGGCGTCGTCATCATCTCGTAAACTCGTTTCAATCGTCGCTAGTGTAAGTTGAGTATATTGGGAGCCGCTCGGTCTCCACATCTGTGGTGATATTATTGGAGAAATCTGGAAACATGTCTGCATGTTCAATATGCAGCCAGTCTCGGGTCTATGGAAGAGTGGTAAAATTCATATATGTCATTTCAGAGGTTACGAAGAGATTACGATGATAGGGGATCGCGGAAGTACCATAGTGGGCACCTATCATTCAACATGGACAGTCACATGACCCATGAGCCATGCACCTGCCCAAACAGTGGCTGCATAATGGACTGGAATCGTCAATGAAAACTCAGGGACTTAACATTCCTGTTTTTGGTGACAAACTTGGAGGGAGCTTAGCATCTCAGAGGGAGGCTCAGTCCCCCCTCTCCTCCTCAAACCTTTCTCTTGTGAACTAAGTCTGCGACCTGCTCCACTGCCAGCTATTTGAGAGATCTACACCTCGCTGCCCGAGAACGGGAAGCCATCGACGCAATCGCCGAAGTCTTAACGGATGCGTACGCATCTACCATCATCGACCCGACATCGTCGTCATCATTTTTCGCCGATCGATTGGCTAAGTAACGGTGATGTAGTGTTTCATTTTTCGTTACTACATCACCGCTTGGTATTTTTACGATGTTGAATAACGTGGACACTGCTTTGTTGGCAGTAGCGCATAATGTAAACATATGCGACTATTCACGTATTTCAGGTTTTCGGCTGGCATTGAAGATGCTCTTATTAAGAAGATACATCTTCAAGCGACGAAGAACAATGATGAAATATCGCCAAACCCGAACAATTCTTCGAGACGATGACATCTCTCGTGATATGTCTTGTCCACATACACACCAACAAATATTTAGCTATTTGGCGAAAAACATCGATATAGCAGACGAGCAGGAGTTGACTCTTGCGCAGCTCTGCTACGCAGTTTTGGGTGATGTCGTAGCATCTTTAATATGAAAATATTTCCTAAACGGATAATAATATACAACAAACTTGACTTTCTTAGAAGAAATACTACGATTATACTTTTCTCGAGAGTTTGGTTGTATCTCATTATATACTTATGCAAACTGGGCCCCATCCCAAATATTGATATTTCCTTGATTCGACTATGCCCGCAAGGCTATAAATAACAAATATTCTGATAGAACTAATCGTTTCCTTTCACAACTCCGGCCACTACCACCTCTGTCTTCCATATTCCTCTAGGCTCTGATGGTGATGATGTCCAACTCTTAATATTCATGTGCGGTACCGTGCCAAATCAGTGCTTGATATCAATCCCAGCTGGCGACATCCAGATAAGCAGCTGAATGTATGTTGCCATCTTGAGGACCACACACAGAATGCTTTGAATATTGCCAATTCTTTGGCATGTTTTCAGTTCTGACGACAATACTGCCACAAGCTGGGCATGTCTCTTCTGGCGGTAATTTCTATGTTGCCATTAACATGCGGCGCAGCAGCGACAATCTTTGACAAACATAATGAAGTACCACAGCCAGTGACTATGATAAAGAGGCTAGGTACCGAATCGCTGTGCCTGAGAGTCTGTTCGTCGACTTTGATGTCTCACTTGCTAAGAAGGCCTGCGACGCTCAACTGTCTCTGACATTTTAGCTCTTCAGACTAACAGACGTAGCTACGATTCGGTGTCAGCATTATTATGTTCAAGTAAGCGAAAACTGTTCATTGAGCGATTTCATCTTTATCATCGAAGATTTCAACTAGGCTAGATATGAAGGTACATTTAGTCGATTGTCAGAAGCAGCTATTATGTCGCTAATTTATAAATCGCATTCTTTATGTGGAAGGAAGCTATATCCGTCAACCTCTGGTTTTGAAAGATACTAGTCGACCTCACCATCTATGTCGTCTTGATAAGAGCACATGGAGATTGAAGCAAGCTCCAGAAGCATGGCATGCGCGTGTCTTGCTTCACATCCTCACGGTGACTACATCCTGTTAAATGCGAATATCTGCGGGCATATTGAATTGACATTATTGTTATCGATTCTTCTGCGTTAATGTTTCTTTTTACTGAAGAACCTTGGAAGACTCAGTGTATGGCATGAGGATTCGGTTACTGATGGTCTAGTTCTCGCTCGGCGCGAAATGCGCCGACCTGGCGTCGGCATGATCCAGCTACCGCCCATGTTCTTCTGGTGTATGGAAAATGATGTGATCTGTAGCGATATCGCGGCGCGACCGGGCGGTCTGCAATATCTCACCAGACGGACACTGTCTTTCTCGATGAGTAGGTGATAATCCCGGCATACCTTCATCTTACCTCGATACCCGACCGTCAGCGAGATGCGCTGCTGCTGGTGAAGACGTCCTATGCGATCTTTGTCTGCTGATAGCGTGTGGCGGCGTGTCGATCAACAGTCCACCACGGAAAGCAACTACTAATCTCTGGATCAATCTGATCGTGGAAATGCGCTAATGCCGCGGCAGTATTTGTTCTGCTGCTGCGCGGAGAACCTGATTGTCTGCGGATTTCGTCTTAATCTTGTCGGTGTGATAATATTGTGCAACATACTAAGCTCGGTTTTCATCGCATCGCAACATAGCGGCAGAACACTGGAGAGACCGCCAAATGGATTTATCTCCTCAGGTAACAGCTGATATCTTTAATAACTACCACTACCGGTGTCGTAGTACACAATCTCCAACCTTCGCCTTTGATAAACATCGTGCAGCAGTGCAGCCTGCTGCATTCTACCACATAATCTATGAAGCCTGATAAGCCGATGTTAGTGCCACCCGCAGGCATTACCACTGTTTTCGAAATGATGACATCAGCTGGCTGGACATTTCCTTTCACCCGATGAATGACTCAGTGACCAAATTTGTAGCGGTATATCATCGTAATAAAACCTGTAACTATGAAAGATATTCTAACAGCTCAATTATGTCTTGTGTCATCGGATAACCAGTGAATAGTTTCTAGGTACATTAATACGCAGACATAGAAAATTCAAAGAACAGGTGTTTACGGAAGAACACAATCTTAAACTTTTTGTTTGTTGAGCCGCTTGAATTTGGAACGAAGAGAGTTAACCATCAAGTGACTATCGTCACAATTAATTGTACGCTCGTACGGCTTAGTACGGAGTCTACCGGGTTCTACATCAGGCTCAAAAGGACATGACTTTCACAACATCTTGTTCGGGTGAGTTATTCGAACAATCAATTTCAGAGCGACGCAAAGAAGCGCAGCCGCGCACTATCTTTGAATTTCGATGTTGGTCGCGGCTGCACTATGATCATTCTGCCTGACTTAACTCGAACGATCTGCTTGCTACCGGGGCAGACTCTCCGTCGTTCTGACGGCAAGCGGAATCGCTCCTCCGCGTCGCTATCTAACACTAACGCTGCTGATGGCGCGGCGTGACAGTATGAGCATGTCACGATGCTATGCTAAGCTACACATTTATAAACTACGCCGGTGGGCGCGAACAGATGACCAAAACCTTCGCAAACCTCTGATAAAATGCGTATCGTTTTACGTCTTTCAGGTTTTAAATAGCGTGGTGGCGTAATAATGATATTTTCCACGGCTTCATGAGATCTGCAGCGTCGACAAGTTCGAAAGAAAAGGTACAAAGTCGAGGTAGGACAACCCCACTTGGTTCCTGCACTGGTACGGCTCAGCTCCTCTCGCTGCGCCTGCCTATGAGCCGCATCGCCATTCTCCTGCAATGTGCATCAGGCAGCTCCCGACAGTTATGGATTCAGCCTGCATGCAGCTGCGACTCCACCTGAATGCAGGAGCGAAGCATAATGGTTGAGTTCATGACCTTGATATCCACGAAGAGATGCGAGTGAGGCCACGCACCAATACTATCAGGGCCACACTACCCACCGATGGTTAAGAGACACCAATGGCGGGTGATCGGGGACTCGTCGATAGCGAGCATCACGTGAATATAATAATGCGGCGCAACCACCCCGACCAACATCTGAGGAGAAGAAAACTGGTACAGAACTTGAAAGGTGAAGAAGGAGATCCACACCTGAAGCGATAGTACATGGTTGATGTTACAATCACGGTGGACGCATGGCGACATCATGGCGCAACAACTCCAGACCGCAATCTTCCACGATGCCGGCGTGATGGCAATCCTTGCTAACCACAT
>NC_061510.1:342823100-343075248 GCF_022539505.1 Lolium rigidum
TCTACTAATAACGGAGAGCATGCAAGATCATAAACAACACATATGTAATAACTTGATAATTAACATAACATGGTATTCTCTATCCATCGGATCCCGACAAACACAACATAGAGTATTACGGATAGATGATCTTGATCATGTTAGGCAGCTCACAAGATCCAACAATGAAGCACAATGAGGAGAAGACAACCATCTAGCTACTGCTATGGACCCATAGTCCAGGGGTGAACTACTCACTCATCACTCCGGAGGCGACCATGGCGGTGTAGAGTCCTCCGGGAGATGAATCCCCTCTCCGGCAGGGTGCCGGAGGGGATCTCCAGAATCCCCCGAGATGGGATCGGCGGCGGCGGCGTCTCAGTAAGGTTTTCCGTATCGTGGTTTTTCGCATCAGGGGTTTCGCGACGGAGGCTTTAAGTAGGCGGAAGGGCGTAGTCGGTGGGCCGACGAGGGGCCCACACCATAGGGCGGCGCGGGCCCCCCTTGGCCGCGCCGCCTTGTGGTTTGGCCACCTCGTGGCCCCACTTCGTATGCTCTTCGGTCTTCTCGGAAGGTTCGTGGCGAAATAGGCCCCCGGGTCTTGATTTCGTCCAATTCCGAGAATATTTCGTTACTAGGATTTCGAAACCAAAAACAGCAGTAAAACGAGAACCGGCACTTCGGCATCTTGTTAATAGGTTAGTTCCAGAAAATGCACGAATATGACATAAAGTGTGCATAAAACATGTAGGTATCATCAATAATATGGCATAGAACATAAGAAATTATCGATTGCTATATTTGTGCTAGAGCTTTTATTTTGAAAACATGAAACAATTTTGTCAACGGTAGTAATAAAGCATATGAGTTGTGTATCTTACAAGTTGCAAGCCTCATGCATAGTATACTAATAGTGCCCGCACCTTGTCCTAATTAGCTTGGACTACCGGATCTTTGCAATGCACATGTTTTAACCAAGTGTCACAATGGGGTACCTCCATGCCACCTGTACAAAGGTCTAAGGAGAAAGCTCGCATTTTGATTTCTCGCTTTTGATTATTCTCAACTTAGACATCCATACCGGGACAACATGGACAACAGATAATGGACTCCTCTTTAATGCATAAGCATGTGGCAACAATTATTATTCTCATATGAGATTGAGGATATATGTCCAAGACTGGAAACTTCCACCATGATTCATGGCTTTAGTTAGCGGCCCAATGTTCTTCTCTAACAATATGCATGCTCCAACCATAAAGGTGGTAGATCTCTCTTACTTCAGACAAGACGGACATGCATAGCAACTCACATGATATTCAACAAAGAATAGTTGATGGCGTCCCCGTAAACATGGTTATCGCACAACAAGCAACTTAATAAGAGATAAAGTGCATAAGTACATATTCAATACCACAATAGTTTTTAAGCTATTTGTCCCATGAGCTATATATTGCAAAGGTGAATGATGGAATTTTAAAGGTAGCACTCAAGCAATTTACTTTGGAATGGCGGATAAATACCATGTAGTAGGTAGGTATGGTGGACACAAATGGCATAGTGGTTGGCTCAAGGATTTTGGATGCATGAGAAGTATTCCCTCTCAATACAAGGTTTAGGCTAGCAAGGTTATTTGAAACAAACACAAGGATGAACGAGTAAAAGCAAAACTCACATAAAAGACATATTGTAAACATTATAAGACTCCATACCGTCTTCCTTGTTGTTCAAAACTCAATACTAGATGTTATCTAGACTCTAGAGAAACCAAATATGCAAACCAAATTAGCAAGCTCTAAGTGTTTCTTCATTAATGGGTGCAAAGTATATGATGCAAGAGCTTAAACATGAGCACAACAATTGCCAAGTATCAAATTATCCAAGACATTTTAGAGTTACTACATGTAGCATTTTCCAATTCCAACCATATAACAATTTAACGAAGAAGAAACTTCGCGATGAATACTATGAGTAGAGCCTAAGGACATATTTTTCCATATGCTACAGCGGAGCGTGTCTCTCTCCCATAAAGTGAATGCTAGGATCCATTTTATTCAAACAAAACAAAAAACAAAAACAAACCGACGCTCCAAGCAAAGTGCATAAGATGTGACGGAATAAAAATATAGTTTCGGGGGAGGAACCTCGATAATGTTGTCGATGAAGAAGGGGATGCCTTGGGCATCCCCAAGCTTAGACGCTTGAGTCTTCTTAGAATATGCAGGGGTGAACCACCGGGCATCCCCAAGCTTAGAGCTTTCACTCTCCTTGATCATATTGCATCATACTCCTCTCTTGATCCTTGAAAACTTCCTCCACACCAAACTCGAAACAACTCATTAGAGGGTTAGTGCATAATAAAAATTCACATGTTCAGAGGTGACACAATCATTCTTAACACTTCTGGACATTGCATAAAGCTACTGTACATTAATGGATCAAAGAATTTCATCCAACATAGCAAAAGAGGCAATGCAAAATAAAAGGCAGAATCTGTCAAAACAGAACAGTCCGTAAAGATGGATTTTATTAGGCCACCAGACTTGCTCAAATGAAAATGCTCAAATTGAATGAAAGTTGCGTACATATCTGAGGATCATGCACGTAAATTGCCTTAATTTTCTGAGCTTCCTACAGGGAGGTAGACCCAGATTCGTGACAGCAAAGAAATCTGGAACTGCGCAGTAATCCAAATCTAGTACTTACTTTACTATCAAAGACTTTACTTGGCACAACAAAACTCAAAACTAAGATAAGGAGAGGTTGCTACAGTAGTAAACAACTTCCAAGACACAAATATAAAACAAAAATACTGGAGTAAAAACATGGGTTGTCTCCCATAAGCGCTTTTCTTTAACACCTTTCAGCTAGGCGCAGAAAGTGTAACTCAAGTAACATCGAGAGACGAAGCATCAACATCATAATTTGTTCTAATAATAGAATCATAAGGTACTTCATTCTCTTTCTAGGGAAGTGTTCCATACCTTTCTTGAGAGGAAATTGATATTTAATATTACCTTCCTTCATATCAATAGTAGCACCAACGGTTCGAAGAAAAGGTCTTCCCAATATAATGGGGCAAGATGCATTGCATTCAATATCCAAGACAACAAAATCAACGGGGACAAGGTTATTGTTAACCATAATATGAACATTATCAACCTTCCCCAAAGGTTTCTTTTTAGCATTATCAGCGAGATTAACATCCAGATAACAGTTTTTCAATGGTGGCAAGTCAAGCATATCATAGACTTTTTTAGGCATAACAGAAATACTTGCACCAAGATCACATAAAGCATTACAATCAAAATCTCTGACTCTCATTTTAATGATGGGCTCCCAACCATCCTCTAGCTTTCTAGGAATAGAAGTTTCAAGTTTTAGTTTCTCTTCTCTAGCTTTTATAAGAGCATTTGTAATATGTTTTGTGAAAGCCAAGTTTATAGCACTAGCATTGGGACTCTTAGCAAGTTTTTGTAAGAACTTTATAACTTCAGAGATGTGGCAATCATCAAAATCTAAATCATTACAATCTAAAGCAATGGGATTATCATCCCCAAGGTTGGAAAAAATTTCAGCAGTTTTATCACAAGCGGTTTCAGCAGTTTTAGCAGTTTCAGGTAATTTTGCGCGCTTTGCACTAGGAGTAGAAGCATTGCCAACACCAATTATTTTACCATTGATAGTAGGAGGTGCAGCAACATGTGAATAATTAGCATTGCTAGTGGTGGTAATAGTCCAAACTTTAGCTACATTTTCCTTTTTAGCTAGTTTTTCATTTTCTTCTCTATCCCACCTAGCACGCAGTTCAGCCATTAATCTTATATTCTCATTAATTCTAACTTGGATGACATTTGCTGTAGTAACAATTTTATTTTCAATATCCCTATTAGGCATAACTTTCGATTTCAAAAGATCAACATCAGAGGCAAGACTATCAACTCTAGAAACAAGAATATCAATTTTATTGAGCTTTTCCTCAACATGATTTGTTAAAAACAGTTTGTGTACTAATAAATTCTTTAAGCATGGCCTCAAGTCCAGGGGGTGTATTCCTATTATTGTTGTAAGAATTCCCATAAGAATTAGCATAACCGTTACCATTATTATAAGGATATGGCCTATAGTTATTACTAGAATTGTTCCGATAAGCATTGTTGTTAAAATTATTATTTTTAATGAAGTTTACATCAACATGTTCTTCTTGGGCAACCAATGAAGCTAATGGAACATTATTAGGATCAACATTAGTCCTATCATTCGCAAGCATAGACATAATAGCATCAACCTTATCATTCAAGGAAGAGGATTCTTCAACAGAATTTACCTTCTTACCTTGTGGAGCTCTTTCCGTGTGCCATTCAGAGTAATTAATCATCATATTATCAAGAAGCTTTGTTGCTTCACCAAGAGTGATGGACATAAAGGTACCTCCAGCAGCTGAATCCAATAAATTCCGCGAAGAAAAATTTAGTACTGCATAGAAGGTTTGGATGATCATCCAAGTAGTCAGTCCATGGGTTGGGCAATTTTTAACCAGAGATTTCATTCTTTCCCAAGCTTGAGCAACATGTTCATTATCCAATTGTTTAAAATTCATTATGCTACTCCTCAAAGATATAATTTTAGCAGGGGGATAATATCTACCAATAAAAGCATCCTTGCATTTAGTCCATGAATCAATACTATTCTTAGGCAGAGATAGCAACCAATCTTTAGCTCTTCCTCTTAATGAGAAAGGGAACAATTTTAATTTTATAATGTCACCATCTACATCTTTATATTTTTGCATTTCACATAGTTCAACAAATTTATTGAGATGGGCAGCAGCATCATCAGAACTAACACCAGAAAATTGCTCTCTCATGACAAGATTAAGTAAAGCAGGTTTACACTAGTAGGAAAAGCCTCATCAGTGGCGCACGAAAAATGGATTCTGTGGCGCATGGGAGGTGCGCCACAGAAACGTCGCCACAAAAATAAGGTTTCCGTGGCGCACCTGCTCATGCGCCACAGAATTAAGGTTTCGTGGCGCACGTGTTCTTAGGTGCGCCACGCGAAAAGCTTGCGCCACGGAATTGGTTTTTAGTGCACCACAGAATTTGCTTGTATTATACACGATTTTGTGTCTGCCTTCTATACACATACACATGCAGTTTATAGACAGCAATACGGATACACGGATACACGAGGTTATATACGAGCAACATTCGAGATATAATTAAAATATGATGTACATTGCACAGATATAACATAGACATCATCATCACATTACTTAGAGCCCGATCGAGATACATATATAGTGGCAAGTGTCAAATGTTTTGCATACAACTCTTAATTCATACAAAATTCACAATTTCGAGATACAAAGTAGTCTTCATCCGGTTCCTCCTTTGCTCCGTCATCTCTACCCATCGGGCTCGCTTGCATCGGGGTCCTTCATCCAGTTCCTACTATGATGAAAATGGAAGAAAGTGAGACCAACAAGTCCGATGCACAAGAGAAATGGAATAAATGCCTCATACATTGTTGGTCAACACAAATATTAACATTCGGGGACGGTGTAAGTGAGACCAAGTCCGATGCACAAGAGATTGATATTTGTGCTATCTTACCAGGCTCACTTACGCCGCCCCGAGTGTACGGTGACCAAACATTTTAATCATCGGCATTTTGAAAATGTCAAAGCAAATGGAATGACAAAATGGAATAAGTGCCTCATACATTGTTGGTCAACACAAATATTAACATTTAGGGATGGCGTAAGTGAGACCAAGTCCGATGCACAAGAGATTGATATTTGTGCTATCTTACAAGGCTCACTTACGCCACCCCCAAGTGTACGGTGACCAACATTTTAATCATCGGCATTTTGAAAATACCAAAGCAAATGGAATGACAAGGGCCTCATACTTTGTTGGTCGAAACAAATATTAACATTCCGGGACGGAGTTAGCGAGCCAGGTAGGATGCACAAGAGATTGATATTTGTGCAATCACACGAGGCTCACTAACACCGCCCCTAAGTGTACGGTGACCAAGCATTTTAATCATCGGCATTTTGAAAATCTCAAAGCAAATGGAATGACAAAATGGAATAAGTGCCTCATACATTGTTGGTCAACACAAATATTAACATTTAGGGATGGTGTAAGCGAGGCCATGTAGGATGCACAAGAGATTGATATTTGTGCTATCTTACCAGGCTCACTTACGCCACCCCGAGTGTACGGTGACCAAACATTTTAATCATCGGCATTTTGAAAATCTCAAAGCAAATGGAATGACAAAATAGAATATGTGCCTCATACATTGTTGGTCAACACAAATACTTTGCAGAAGGGCCCCCTTTCCCCGGTCGGCGTTCCGTCAACGGGTGCTTGACGACACAACAACGCCGATCTCGCATCTCCGGCGCGAGAACCACGCCAGTCCCTCGGCTGTCCGGTGAACGAGTCCTTGATGCAAAGACCGTGCCGGCCTGCCCAACATTATGCCGGGCCGTGTTGCCGCGCTTCAAGCCGTGTGTCCCGCGCCTCGCACTGTTCGCCTTCTTGCCGGTGAACCAATAGGCTGATCGTTGGAATAAGGAAACCGATGACAGCCGGTCGCAAGATTAAATTGCGATCGGCCGTCATCGGCTTCCTTATTCCAACGATTAGTCTATTCGTTCACCGGGCAAAAATGCGAAGAGTGCAGGGCGCATGATCGACACGGCCCGAAGCGCGACAACGGGGTCGGCATGATGCTAGGGAGGCCGGCACCGTCTTGGCATTAAGGACTCGTTCACGTACTCGGACGACGAGAGAAGAAAAGTGGTGTTGCACCGGAGAGGCATGTCGGTGTTGTTGTCTCATCAAGGACTCGTTCACGGAACGGCGGCCGAGAAAAGGGGGCTCGTCTACAAAGTATATTGCGGCGTATAGGTGACCAAACAATTTAATCATCGGCACTAAAATGGAAGAAAGGCCAATGCAATTAAGAAGTAGCTAGTATGAACTAAATGGAATGCCTCATACTTTGTTGGTCGAAACAAATATGAACATCCCGGGATGGCGTTAGTGAGGCCGGGTAGGATGCACAAGAGATTGATATTTGTGCCATCACACCGGGCTCACTAGCGACACCCCGAGTGTACGATTGACCGAACATTCTAATCATCGGCACTAAAATGGAAGAAAGAGCCAAGTGGTATCAACTAAATGGAATGCCTCATACTTTGTTGGTCGAAACAAATATTAACATCCAGGGATGGAGTAAGTGAGGCCAGGTAGGATGCACAAGATATTGATATTTGTGCCATCACACCAAGCCTCACTTGCTCCACCCCGATTGTGCGAGTGATCGACCAACCATCTAATCATCGACAAGTAAATCACTTGGGGTAATGTTAAAATGTTTGTCTCCATATTTGGGAGACATTTTTAATATTGGAGTCTAGCTAATGGAAATCAAGAACTAGTCTTGATCTCCAAATGGGGATTAGAGGGAATTTATTCATCTTAAGCAACATTAGGGACAAATGGGATCATGCAAGGGACTTGGGTCATTTGGATCATAATGCATCAATTAAGGAGGCAACCAGGGACAAAGGGAAACATTTGATGATCCATTATCATAGGCAACAAAGCAAGCAACTTTTTCCCCTCTAATCTAGCTAGAGTCCTTAAAAGAAATCCATCATAAGCATGGTCAAATACACATATATAGCATGGGGCAGATGCTCCAAAGGGATTATATATTCATCACTTGGTAATTTGGAGAGCAAACAAGCAGTAGCCATATCACTCCAATAATATAGTAATTTGGATCATAAGGCATCAATTAAGGAGGCAACCAGGGACAAAGGGAAACATTTGATGATCCAGTAAGTGCATGACACTTTGAGCTACCCAAGAATAAAGGCCAACGAGTGGATAAACATCCGCTCAACCATTTCTTGCACTAGAGGAAAAGTAACCAACATTGAAACTTGAATAGTCAAGTGACACTACAAGCAGCTCACACACACATGCAAACACATGTGTTGACGAGTAACTAAACAGCGAGAAGAACACCACCAGATATTCATGGGTACTTAGGATCGGTAGGGAATTGATAAAGTACAGTGAGGAGCAAGCATACCATCGAAACTGTCAATTTGAGAGAAATAACATTGGGGTAATGTTAAAATGTTTGTCTCCATATTTGGGAGACATTTTTAATATTGGAGTCTAGCTAATGGATATCAAGAACTAGTCTTGATCTCCAAATGGTGATTAGAGGGAATTTATTCATCTTAATTAAGCAACATTAGGGACAAATGGGATCATGCAAGGGACTTGGATCATTTGGATCATAAGGCATCAATTAAGGAGGCAACCAGTGGACAAAGGGAAACATTTGATGATCCATTATCATAGGCAACAAATCAGCAATCTTTTTCCCCTCTAATCTAGCTAGAGTCCTTAAAAGAAATTCTACTTAAAATGAAGTAGCTCTCTGTTGGTATTGGTTACCAACAGGAACTCAAGCCACTACTTGATCTTACTAATTCAAAGCAGGACCAATGCAGGACCGAGTGCTCGATGTTGCCATCATCTCTCGCCCCCAAGAACTCTCTCATGCTCTCTCTCACATGCCATGCCAGCCGCTTGCTCCAAAACACAAGCATCACAGGCAGAGCATAGAAAAAATATATAGCTAACGAAGACAAGTAAAACAAAAAGAATGTTTGACTGTTTTTATTCATGATGACCACAACGAGCAGACAACAAGCATCCGGATCGAGCACAACATCATCCTCTCTATAATTTTGTCCAGAGCAAGCATCAACATCCGGAGAACAACGAGCAGCACAAGAGCATCCGGATCGAGCACAACATCAACACATCCAGAGCAGGGGTAGAGGAAGAGGGAGGGGAGGGGAGAGGTGGAGCTCACCGACGCTAGGGGTGGATCGAGGAGGAGGTTGACGACGACGGCAGGGGTGGAGGAGGAGGGAGGGAGGGGAGAGGTGGAGCTCACCGACGATAGGGGTGGAGGAGGAGGTTGACGACGACGGCAGGGGTGGAGGAGGAGGAAGACGCGGCGGCTCCTCCTCCTTGACGCGGCGGCCCCTCCTCCTCCATGCGGCGGCCCCTCCTCCTCCACGCCGCAGCGGCTTGTGCTGCAGGTGGCGGGGATGGGTGGAGCGTGGCGGCATGCGACCCTCGCGGACGAAGGAGGCGGCGGCGGCGACGGCCGCGCGCGACGACCATGGCGGCGGCGGCGGGGGAGAGGGGAGGGGAGGTGAACGTACGGGCGTGGGGAGGGGAGGGAGGGGTACGGGGATGATATAACTTACCCTAATTCCGTGGCGCACCAACACAAGTGCGCCACGAAGCAACTACTCCGTGGCGCACCGGAGCCGGTGCGCCACGTAAATAGCTACTTCCGTGGGCGCGTAAAGCATTGTGCGCCACGTAAATACCTACCCTAATAATTCGTGGTGGCGGAATGTGGGCCCCACATAATTTCTGTGGCGCACGGTTCAGCCTTGCGCCACAAAAATAAGCTATTTTTGTGGCGCACACTTCCTGGTGCGCCACAAAATAAGTTTCTGTGGCGCATTCAAAATGGTGCGCCACAAAACTAAGCTTTGCCTATAAGGGTTTTCCTACTAGTGTTAATTTCAAAGAATTCTGCTGTAGTAGCAGGTGGATCAATAGGTGTGCATAGGAAATCATTATTATTTGTGCTAGTGAAGTCACACAACTTAGTATTTTCAGGGTTGGCCATTTTAGCAGTAGTAAATAAAGCAAACTAGATAAAGTAAATGCAAGTAAACTAATTTTTTTGTGTTTTTGATATAGAGTGCAAGACAAGTAAATAAATTAAAGCTAGCAACTAATTTTTTTGTGTTTTGATATAAGTGCAGCAAACAAAGTAGTAAATAAAATAAAGCAAGACAAAAACAAAGTAAAGAGATTGGGAAGTGGAGACTCCCTTGCGAGCGTGTCTTGATCTCCCCGGCAACGGCGCCGTAAATTTGCTTGATGCGTGTAGTTGACACGCCCGTTGGGAACCCCAAGAGGAAGGTGTGATGCGCACAGCGGCAAGTTTCCCTCGATAAGAAACCAAGGTTTAATCGAACCAGTAGGAGTCAAGAAGCACGTTGAAGGTTGATGGCGGCGGGATGTAGTGCGGCGCAACACCGGAGATTCCGGCGCCAACGTGGAACCTGCACAACACAACCAAAGTACTTTGCCCCAACGAAACAGATGAGGTTGTCAATCTCACCGGCTTGCTGTAACAAAGGATTAACCGTATTGTGTGGAAGATGATTGTTTGCAGAGAAAACAAGTAAAACAAGTATTGCAGACAGATTTGTATTTCAAGTATTAAAAGAATGGACCGGGGTCCACAGCTCACTAGAGGTGTCTCTCCCATAAGATAAAAGCATGTTGGGTGAACAAATTACAGTCGGGCAATTGACAAATAGAGAGGGCATAACAATGCACATACATGTCATGATAAGTATAGTGAGATTTAATTGGGCATTACGACAAAGTACATAGACCGCCATCCAACCGCATCTATGCCTAAAAAGTCCACCTTCGAGTTATCGTCCGAACCCCTTCCAGCATTAAGTTGCTAAACAACGTGACAATTGCATTAAGTATGGTGCGTAATGTAATCAATAACTACATCCTCGGACATAGCATCAATGTTTTATCCCTAGTGGCAACAAAGCACAACACAACCTTAGGGGTTTCCGTCACTCCCCCAGTGTCAATGCAGGCATGAAACCACTATCGAGCATAAATACTCCCTCTTGGAGTTACTAGCATCAACTTGGCCGGAGCCTCTACTAATAACGGAGAGCATGCAAGATCATAAACAACACATATGTAATAACTTGATAATTAACATAACATGGTATTCTCTATCCATCGGATCCCGACAAACACAACATAGAGTATTACGGATAGATGATCTTGATCATGTTAGGCAGCTCACAAGATCCAACAATGAAGCACAATGAGGAGAAGACAACCATCTAGCTACCGCTATGGACCCATAGTCCAGGGGTGAACTACTCACTCATCACTCCGGAGGCGACCATGGCGGTGTAGAGTCCTCCGGGAGATGAATCCCCTCTCCGGCGAGGTGCCGGAGGAGATCTCCGAATCCCCGAGATGGGATCGGCGGCGGCGGCGTCTCGGTAAGGTTTTCCGTATCGTGGTTTTTCGCATCGGGGGTTTCGCGACGGAGGCTTTAAGTAGGCGGAAGGGCGTAGTCGGTGGGCCGACGAGGGGCCCACACCACAGGGCGGCGCGGCCCCCTTGGCCGCGCCGCCTTGTGGTTTGGCCACCTCGTGGCCCCACTTCGTATGCTCTTCGGTCTTCTCGGAAGGTTCGTGGCGAAATAGGCCCCCGGGTCTTTGTTTCGTCCAATTCCGAGAATATTTCGTTACTAGGATTTCGAAACCAAAAACAGCAGTAAAACGGAACCGGCACTTCGGCATCTTGTTAATAGGTTAGTTCCAGAAAATGCACGAATATGACATAAAGTGTGCATAAAACATGTAGGTATCATCAATAATATGGCATAGAACATAAGAAATTATCGATACGTCGGATACGTATCATAGATCCATTTACTTTAAAAAAGTATTCATCTATCTTGGATTTCATGGCGCATAGCCATTTTAACGGAGTCAGGGCCCATCATAACTTCTTTGTTTGCAGTTGGTTTATCATTGTTCAAAATGAATCCTTTGTCCACAAATCATTTATTTGATCACAAAGTAAACCATACCTACAAGGTTCAATAAGTACTTCGATCTCCATGACTATAACTCTTTGTAGACATGGGAGCTATGATCTTCGTGGCCGCTTCCGAACCATTTCCGATGCTGCGCTACTCGATCGTCATGCTCGGGTTCATAAACCTTATCAAGTTCCATTGTCCTCCCACTCAAATACTTCGCTAGAAAACAATTTCTTGGAAATAAGCAAGTAACATTAACAAACACTTTTGTCTTTTACTTCATAGTGGGAAGAATTCCCAATCCATTCTCTTGGGATAACCAACAAAGACATTCATCCGGTTTTGGTTGTAAACTTATTTACTTATACCAAAATTTTAAGAAAGGACTATTAGGTTTTATACCCTTGCCATAACTTGTATGGTGTCATTTCAACGGATCATGATGATGCTCTATTCAGTGTAAAAGCGGAAGTCTCTAAAGCATAATCCACAAAAATATAATGGCATCAATATTTTATCTCATCTTTGATCCAACAAGGTTTGGATACGTATCTCGGATACTTCATCATCACTATGATACTCTAAGAAACGTGAGTTGTAGAACAACTTCATAACTCTCTTAGATGTTTGCTAAAACTCGTAATACAAATATTTTCACTATGATCCAATCATAGATATTTGACTTTTCTATTACGATGATTTCCACTTCATGCTGAAATTTATTTGAATCCATTCAAATGTTTCAAACTTTTTCCTTATCGAATATATCCACATATATATACTCAAGTCATTGTTGGAAGTTTTCATGAAGTAGAAGAATCTCCCGCACACAACTATTCCCGATGAACCACATATATCATCATGTATGTTTCCACTAAGTTAGTTGCCCGTTCAACTCTTGGCCTATGAACGGTATTTAGTCATTCTCTTTAGAAAAGATTTGCAAGCGCCAAACGATTCAAAAATCAAATGAATCCAAAAATCCATTTGCATGGAGTTCCTTCATGCGTTCCTTTCTAACATGACCTAAATGGCGGTTCCACTAATGAGTGGAATTCAAATCATTTGCCTTATGGCATTTTAGCGTCAGTGTTATGTATGTGTGTTTCACCATTAAGATTTATAATAACTTATCCATCTTACATGGAGCAATGTCATAATTTGAACAACTCATTGTTTTCATTTGACCAGAGCAAAATAACAATTTATTAAGTTCTTTATTATAAATTCTAAGGGCTAGGTAGAATGCCAACGACAAACATAATAACACTTTATTATGTTTCAGACGTGCATTATTACCATATTCCTTATCGATCACTTAGGCCATCGTATTCTTGTATTGCGTTGTATTGTATGACATCTCATACCAACCAATCTGGTACAAATACCCAAGAATTTTATTATGTGACCAAACAAGGAATACATCCATAACATGTATATCATCTATATACACCTGAGCTAGACTTTCTAGTCTTTTTTGTTTCTTTCTGCCAAAATATCTTTTGTGGTTTCTCTTTTAGCTTTCCCCATTCTCAGAAAACACTTCACCTTCAATAACTTTTAGGTCCATTGGTCAAATACCAATAACCTCGAGGTTCTTACTTTGAAGTTGGTCATCACATGACAAGTGTTCTAGATTTCACTATTAGTAACCTTTTAATGTGATGAACAATTTCACTCATAATTTTATCCATCAAATCATGACGACTTTCTGAGACCATGTCTGTACATGCTACGCTCGTAAAGTTTAACCTTAGTATTCGCATGTGCAAATCTGGCTTGCACCCGTTGTATGCACACGTAGAATCTATAACACCCGATCATCACGTGATGCTTCGAAACGACGAGTCTTAGCAACGGTGCATACTAAGGACGATCACTTCATGGATATGCGAATATCGTTAGTGCCCAACTAGTTGGAGGATCGGGACGCCTAGCGTCTTCAACCTTCGTACATTCCCATAAAACTTATGAGTTTATGTAGTCTCACTAGATTATACTCTATCATCTAGCAATAGGGTCTTAGATATCACACATATCTCATACCTTGCTTGTTTCGAAAACAAAATTTCCAGCTCCTTACTTTTCAAACGGATTTGAACTTCAAGTTTCACGGAGACAAGATGATTTGGTACTAATTGAAACCATTGCTCTTTGAATCCTCAATGTGAGGTTTACTAAAAGTTTGCATTAGGACTTAATCATATCTTGATTCTTTAACAATACGGTACCAGTATGTAAAGTTACTTGTCAGACTTAACATTATTTCTATCTCAATTACAAGACTAGCGCATGGTAGAAAACGGATGCCAATTCTACGAACTTTTAATTCAAAATTCTATTCGGACTATGTTCATGATAATTAGTTCATGTTTTAATCTAATTACTAATGAACTCCCACTTAATACAACATCCCTCATGGTTGTTAAGTGGTACACGATCCAAATCCACTACACCAAAACCGATCATCACGTGAGATGATGTAGCTTCAATGGTGAACATCAACATGTTGATCATATCATCCATATGACTCACGTTCAACCTTTCGGTTTCCCGTGTCCCAAGGCCATGTCCGTACATGCTAGGCTCGCCAAGCAAACCCAAGTATTCCGCGTGTGCAAACATGGCTTACACCCGTTGTATGTGAACGTAGAATCTATCACATCCGATCATCACGAGATGCTTCAAAACGACGAACCGTAGCAACGGTGCATACGAGGGTAGAACACTTTATTATCTTGATATTAATGTGAGGGATCATCTTATAATGCTACCGTCGCGATCTAAGCAAGATAAGATGCATAAAGGATTAACATCACATGCAATTCTCAGTATGTGATATGATATGGCCTTTCTTCTTGTGCTTTTGATCTCCATCTCCAAAGCACACGAACATGATCTCCATCATCACCAGCATTACACCAAGGTCCATGGCGCCGCTTCATGGTTGTCCATCACTTATAGCTACTATAACAACTACTTGAAATAAAGCTATTACATGATGAATAGACACGCAGGTCTTAACAAATTTAAAGACAACCATTAGGCCATAATACAATAATGAACATCTCATACATCAAATATAATCATCATCACATCATGGCCATATCACATCACCAAACCCTGCAAAAACAAGTTAGACGCCTCTAATTGGTTTGCATATTTTACGTGGTTTAGGGTTTTCGAGTAAGATCCAATCTACCTACGAACATGAACCACAACAGTGATACTAGTGTTGTCAATAGAAAGAGTAAATTGGATCTTCACTATGGTGGGAGAGACAGACACCCGCAAAGCCACTTATGCAATACAAGTTGCATATCAAGCGTGGAGCAAGTCTCATGAGACGCGGTCATGTAAAGTTAGCCCGGGCCGCTTCATCCCACCATCCCGCAAGATGCAAAATACACAAACTAAAGCAACAAAAGCATCAACGCCCACAAAACCATTGTGTTCTACTCGTGCAACAGATCTATGCATAGACACGGCTCTGATACCACTGATGGGGTTCGTAGCATAGAAAACAAAAAAATTCCTACCGCAAGACGAATAAATCCAAGATCTAATCTATGGAACACCCAAGATCTAATCTACAAGATCGAAGCAACGAGATTGATATGAGACTAACCCTCGAAGATTTCCAAAACCTACGAGATTAGATCTCGTTGTTGGTGTAGACGATCGTCTCGGTGCTGCAATCCGGCAGCACTTCCGTACTCGGTCGCGCGTACGGTGTCGATGAAGCCCATCCTCTCCCCGTTCCAGCGGGCAGCGGAGGTGTGGTAGATCCCCTCGGAATCCCAGCAGCACGACGGCGTGGTGGTGGAGGTGGAGGAGAAATTCCTGCAGGGCTTCGCCAAGCTCGCGCAGGAAGAAGGAGGAGGGAGAGAGGGGCGGCCAGGGCTTGGGGAATGATGTGCTGCGCCCCAGCCCTCCCCTCCCTCTTATATAGGCGTGGGGGGGCTGCCTTGGCCCCTCCTCCAAGCCTTTGGGTCGGCCAAAACAAGGGGGGGGAACTTCCCCCCCCCAAGTTAAGTCCCTATTTTCATGGGATTTGATCTTATCCACTTGGTACAGCCACATGGGCCTTGGGGGGCTGGTGTGCATGGCCCATGTGGGCCTATGCGACCCCTCCGGTCCATGTTGGTCGTCCGGGATAGGTGGGCCCCACTATGGTACCCTCCGGAACCTTCTAGAACCTCCGGTACAATACCGAAAAATCCTGAACTTTTCCGGTAACCCTAAAATGACTTCCCATATATGAATCTTATTCTCCGGACCATTCCGGACCTCCTCGTGATGCCCCGGATCCCATCCGAGACTCCGAACAAACTTCGGTCTCCATCTCACATTCCGAATCTACTTATGCGACATCGAACCTTAAGCGCGTCACCCTACGGTTCGCTAACTATGCAGACATGGTCGAGACTCCTCTCCGACCAATAACCAATAGCGGGATCTGGAGATCCATAATGGCTCCCACATATTCAACGATAACTTAGTGATTGATTGAACCATTTACATACGATGCCGATTCCCTTTGTCACGCGATATTTTACTTGTCCGAGGTTCGATCATCGGTATCTCCATACCTTGTTCAACCTCGTTACCGACAAGTACTCTTTACTCGTACCGTGGTATGTGATCTCTTATGAACCATTCATATGCTTGCAAGCTAATCAGATGACATTCCACCGAGAGGGCCCAGAGTATATCTATCCGTCATCAGGATGGACAAATCCCACTATTGATCAATATGCCTCAACTCACACTTTCCAAATACTTAATCCCATCTTTATAACCACCCATTTACGCAATGGCGTTTGATGTAATCAAAGTACCCTTCCGGTGTAAGTGATTTACATGATCTCATGGTCGAAGGACTTAGGCAACTATGTACCGAAAGCTTATAGCAAATTGAACTTAATGACTTGATCTTATGCTATGCTTATTTGGGTGTATGTCCATTATATCGTTCAACTAATGACATAACCTTGTTATTAATAACATTCAATGTTCATGATCACGAAACCATGATCATCCATTAATCAACAAGCTAGTTATACAAGAGGCTTACTAGGGACTCCTTGTTGTTTACATAACACACATGTACCAATGTTTCGGTTGATACAATTATAGCATGGTATGCAAACATTATCATAAACACAAAGATATATTATAATAACCATTTTATTATTGCCTCTTGGGCATATCTCCAACAGAACAATCTGAGTAGCTGGATTACCTAAACGTGAGTGCCACCTCGAACGGGACACCTTGACACTGGTGAAGACATGCTTGGATGCAGAAGACACATCAAGACTATAGAGACCTCCACGGCAGCCCCCTCTAAGAAGAACCTCCCTCGTGATGCGGTCCTTAACAAGAAAAAACCAAGGATGAAATTCAAAGAAAACATTATTGTCGAGACAGAATTTCTTAACGGATAAAAGGTTGCGAGTGACTGATGGCACGTGGAGGACATTTTTTAGATGAAGTGGATGTGATGATGTAGGAAGAGTAGATTGACCAACATGAGTAAGAGCATCTCCAGTCGCGTCCCCCAAACCGTCCCCCAAACCGCGCCGGATCGAGCGTTTGGGGGACGTGTTTTGTTCGTGCCGCCTTTGGGGGGCGTCGCTCCCCAGCCGCGTCCCCCAAACGCCGCCCCCAAATGAATATTAGTGCACGAAAATAAATATTTTCATTCAATTTTGATTATATATTACAAAGTTTGAATGAAAACGGCTAGATTTCATCTAAACCTACACTACTGACCGCCCGGCGGTGCGTTCGACGGCCCCGCCCCGTCGTCGCCTCCCCTACGCCGCAGCTCCTCCCGCGCGCGCCTCCTCTCCTTGCGTTCGGCGGTGGCCAGACGGTGCCGCTCCCGCCGCGCGTCCTCCTCCGCCCTCCCCTGCTGGGCCGCCTAGAGGGAGAGCTCGACGGCGCGACGAATCTGCGCCTCTTCGCGGGCACGGGCGTCGTCCTGGAGCTTCTTCTCCGACTCGAAGGGCTCGACGAGCGCGCGTTGCTGATCGGACGTCTCGTCCGGGTGCGGCCTGTCGTCGTCGGACCACTCGAACTCGTCGTCGTCGTCGTCCTCCACCTCGGTCTCCTCCGCCTCGGCCTCCTCCTCCTCCATTGGCGCCTCCTCCTCCACATCCGTTGGCGCCTCCATCATCGCCGCCGCCGGCACGGCGTCCTTCCGCCGCCAACCGGTCCGCCCGCCTCCCCATAACGCCCTCGGCGCCGCCTCCCGCCGATGACCCTCCTCCGCCGCCGGCCTGCGCGGCGCTCGATCGACTCCCGCCACCGGCGCTCTGTCGCCTCCCGCCGTTCACGGTACGGCGCCTCCCGCTCACCGCGCGGCGGCGGCGCTCGTTAGCCCACCGCTGCTCCATCTCCGCCCGGTGCACGGCACCGTCGCGCCTCCTCGTCTCGTCGAGGCGTCGAGACGCCGCAACGGTGGCGTCCTGTCTGCTCTGCCACGCTGCTGCCGCCGCGGCCTCGCCGGCCAGCGGGGCCATGGGCGCGGACGCCGCCGGATCCGCCGCCTGCGCCGCCTCCCGCTGGCGGCGGGCCTGCTCGCTGCATTGCCTCCCGCCGCTCGCCGATGGTGTGCACGCCATCGCTCTTCCCGGGCCGCTGCTGAGGGGTCGGTGTCGACCTGCGTTTCCGGGACTGCAAGTGGAGGGGACGGCGGTGGAGGGAAGTGGCCAGCGCCGGGGCGGTTCGCCATTGCTACTGGTGGTGGAGGAGACGACGGTGGAGCGCGAGGGCTGTGTTTGTTGCCGGCGGGGTGTGGTGGCTACCGTTGAGCCGGGAGACCTTTTATAGACGCCGGCGTCGGGAAGAAAGCGCGGGAACAGGCGAGAAGAGGCGGGAAGATCGCGCGGGAACGGGCGGTGGCGTGCGAACGCCGGCGACGCGTGGAGGCTGCGCAGCACCGACGAGACGTCTCGCCTGCCCCTCCGTCGCCATTAAGGCAAAGATACCGCCGTGTGTCACTGCGCGCGAATAACTTCCGTCGCGAGGTAGGCGACGGTTAGGTTAAAATTAACTGTGCCGCTGATGGGTCGGCCCCGCCACTCCCCGCCTCGCTTTTCGTTGTGTCCGGCGTGCCCGGTGCGTCCCCTGTGGGACGGGGACGGGCTCGGGGCGCCGGATACCGTATGGGGGCGCGCCGGACAAAAATGGGCTTTTGGGGACGCGGCTGGAACGGTTTTTTTGTCCGGCGCGCCCCAAATCCCTTTGGGGGACGCTTTGGGGGACGCGGCTGGAGATGCTCTAATGCGCATACCCGCTCCATTAGCCGTGTAAACATGGTCCTTACCATTGTATTGTTCTCTGGTATGAAGCTTGTCGAGCTCGTTGGTGAGGTGATCCGTTGTGGCAGTGTCCGCATACCAGCTAGGATCCACTGGGAAGGACGAGGTAGACCCGTGGTGAGTAGTCACAGAGAATGCAACAATCTGCTTCTCCATATAGCGCCCGTCATTCCCGCTGCCAAGGTACTTGCGGTCAAACCACTTGAAGCAGCAGGAGGCAACTGATACGTCTCCGACGTATCGATAATTTCTTATGTTCTATGCCATATTATTGATGATACCTACATGTTTTATGCACAATTTATGTCATATTCGTGCATTTTCTGGAACTAACCTATTAACAAGATGCCGAAGTGCCGATTCTTTGTTTTCTGCTGTTTTTGGTTTCGAAATCCTAGTAACGAAATATTCTCGGAATTGGACGAAATCAAGACCCGGGGGCCTATTTTGCCACGAACCTTCCGGAAGACCAAAGAGCATATGAAGTGGGGCCACGAGGTGGCCGAGACCACAAGGCGGCGCGGCAAAGGGGGCCCGCGCCGCCCGTGGTGTGGGCCCCTCGTCGGCCCCGACTGCGCCCTTCCGCCTACTTAAAGCCTCCGTCGCGAAACCCCCGAGGCGAAAAACCACGATACGGAAAACCTTGCTGAGACGCCGCCGCCGCCGATCCCATCTCGGGGGATTCCGGAGATCTCCTCGGCACCCTGCCGGAGAGGGGATTCATCTCCCGGAGGACTCTACACCGCCATGGTCGCCTCCGGAGTGATGAGTGAGTAGTTCACCCTGGACTATGGGTCCATAGCAGTAGCTAGATGGTTGTCTTCTCCTCATTGTGCTTCATTGTTGGATCTTGTGAGCTGCCTAACATGATCAAGATCATCTATCCGTAATACTCTATGTTGTGTTTGTCGGGATCCGATGGATAGAGAATACCATGTTATGTTAATTATCAAGTTATTACATATGTGTTGTTTATGATCTTGCATGCTCTCCGTTATTAGTAGAGGCTCTGGCCAAGTTTTTGCTCTTAACTCCAAGAGGGAGTATTTATGCTCGATAGTGGGTTCATGCCTGCATTGACACACTGGGACGATGACGAGAAAGTTCTAAGGTTGTGTTGTGCTTTGTTGCCACTAGGGATAAAACATTGGCGCTATGTCCGAGGATGTAGTTGTTGATTACATTACGCACCATACTTAATGCAATTGTCTGTTGCTTTGCAACTTAATACTGGAAGGGGTTCGGACGATAACCTGAAGGTGGACTTTTTAGGCATAGATGCACTTGGATGGCGGTCTATGTACTTTGTCGTAATGCCCAATTAAATCTCACTATACTTATCATGACATGTATGTGCATTGTTATGCCCTCTCTATTTGTCAATTGCCCGACTGTAATTTGTTCACCCAACATGCTTTTATCTTATGGGAGAGACACCTCTAGTGAACCGTGGACCCCGGTCCATTCTTTAATACTAAAATACAAATCTGTCTGCAATACTTGTTTTTACTGTTTTCTCTGCAAACAATCATCTTCCACACAATACGGTTAACCCTTTGTTACAGCAAGCCGGTGAGATTGACAACCTCACCGTTTCGTTGGGGCAAAGTACTTTGGTTGTGTTGTGCAGGTTCCACGTTGGCGCCGGAATCCCCGGTGTTGCGCCGCACTACATCCCGCCGCCATCAACCTTCAACGTGCTTCTTGGTTCCTCCTGGTTCGATAAACCTTGGTTTCTTTCTGAGGGAAAACTTGCTGCTGTGCGCATCATACCTTCCTCTTGGGGTTGCCCAACGAACGTGTGAAATACACGCCATCAGCAACGTGCCCCAACTTGGTGCATATCTGACACTGAGGACGGTTGCCGGAGCTACCGCCAGTAGGAGCGCCACCAGTATAGCCAGAGGTAGGGTTTTGTGGCGACGGGGTAAACCCAGGCTTGGAGTAGACGGGCTTCCCTTGCTGTCGAGGATCTGGTTTGTAGGTCTGCTGATAGCTGGGTTTGCTGCCGTGAGGCGAGGTTTTGGAACCTGCATAGTTGGCAGACATCTGCATGTCAGTGTGAACCTCAGCTTTCCTCTCCTCCATGCGCTGCTCCGTCGCCAACATCTGAGCATATACGTCACGGAGTGGCATGGGATCCGTCAGAGCTCGCGCAGAAACCAACTGCACAAGGGAGTCATATTCTTCACCCAGGCCTTGCATCAGATATCCAGTAAATTCAGACGTGCTGAGGGGTTGCCCAATGGACATCAATGAATCAGCCAAGGACTTCACCGTGTTGTAGTATGTGGTGATTGACTTGTCCAGCTTCTTGCACTTCTGAAGAGCGCCACGGATCTGCATAGATCGAGCTGTTGTCTGTGAGGAAAAACTCGTCTCAAGGGTGTTCCAGGCATCTGCAGAGGATGTGGCGAAGAGGATGAGCCCCTGGATCTCTTCAGTTGAAGTGGACATGATGGCTGAAAGTATGGCTGCATCCTGCTGGTGCCAGGCAGTAAATTCCGGGTTGTACATCACCGGAGGAGCCTTGTTGTCAGTAGCATGCTCCGGATTTGGTGTTGACTCAGATGGGCACGGAAACGTTCCGTCGACTAAGCCGGTCAGGAGATGGCTGCGAAGGATCGTCGTGATCTGAGCCTTCCAGTACATATAGTTTCCAGGGTGGAGGCGATTTGTGATCATCGGGGCGAAGTTGAAGGGCCCCGACGAGCCACCACCTGACGAGGATGATCCACCGCCAAAGTTGAGGGTAGGGTTGGACAGCCTGGAGGCAGTCGACTTGGAGCTGACCGAAGACATGGACGACGATGAGGAAGTCACCATCGCGTGCAGCGGAGAAGGTGCCGAGCGGATCCGATTTAGATTACGCCGCCGGCTCTGATACCATGAAAACAGTAAGGGTAGGTAATGTTTGGTAGGGTAGACCTTGCCTCATACCGGGCGGTCAGGTAGCTTTATATATTGGTACAAAGGGTATAGAATACAAGGTATGACTGTATGTACGTATACAGTTATGTTAGGACTATACATGTAGTTTATCACTACTTACAAATAAAAATACCGATACAGATAGTGATACCAGAAAGTGTCCTAGCACCACCTTAGAAAGCTTATCTTAGTGATTATTCCAACAAAAGTTATATTCCGTTCCCGCGAGGGCCACAAATGACCCTCGTTCACCCATCCACTAAATCATGGCCGTTCCAACTTCCAAGCAAATTTTGGACCCGCAGAGAGTTAAAATCATTCTAATTATACTAAACTTTTATAGCTACTTATATTTTTTTATCATATCATGGTTTTAGCGAATATATGCTGTAGTTAGCACTATTAACAAAATAATAATTCTTTTTAAATTATTCATCATGATTTACATTATATAGTTAGAACGCTTATCATGGAAAATACAAATGAGTGGCATAGAAAGATTGGTTTCCATTTTTGAGATATTCCCTTAACAAAATACTGCAATATAACCACATTAAGGCGAAAATAAAAAAAGGACAAAAACGCATGCTTCCTTGAACTCTATTTGTATATGGATATTATTGTGTGGAGGTTCTTGACTAGTTTAACATATTAAAAATATTGGTAAAGATTTGAAAGCATACGGGAGTGGTGTTTTGGAACATGGGAGCATATGCTCCCTCTATTTTGAAATGCATCTTACACATATTTTGAATTTCAAAAAAATTGAAACCAAAAATTCGCATGTAAATCTTCTCGTGCTACACGCTTAGAAAGTTGTTTCATAAAAAATCGACTTATCATGTGACGTGTGTAAAAAGACAAAACTCAGTGTTAAAAATAATGCTTTTCACAAGATAAGTTTTCTCTTTTTTATATAGACCACAGAAAATATTGGTTTTTCGTGAAACTTGACGAATGAACATATATTATGAAGATGTACATGTACAATTTTTTGTTAAATTTTTTTGACATTTTGAAATATGATTTTTTGGTAGAGGGTGCATACGCACCCGGGAGCCGAATTGAATTTCCGAAAGCATATAACCTAACAAATATATTAATATATGTGTGTAGTGTATGACTAGGTAATAAGAAAATTTATAGAAACTTCTCGAATATAAATTAAACTGTGGCAGTGCCAATATATGAAGGGTTTATACTTGTTATGGAAATAGCATGTTCAAAGTAATCCCTAATAAAAATAAAACTATCGCGGGGTCTACTACTTTAGCACACATACAAATTATAATTGTATATGTTCACCGCAATGTGCTCTCTATGATATGGGTGTATAGGTGCTCATCTCAATTTCTTACATAAATAGGTGTCACTAAATGTAACATAGAAATATATCTAACACAAGGGGAGACTAGCAGCCAAATTAAACTTGCCACCATCGATCTAATTGGTATGTTCTTATCTGGTCTAACCATATATAGTTCCCTCTTTGTACAATTTCGTATAAATCGTGGTTAAATGATATTTTTCTAAATACTCAACAGTTGCACATACTTCATGGATAATAGTACACGGATTACCAGTAAATTTTGGTATTTCAGAGACCCTCCATCATCATGGAGTCCAGGGTGGACGGGTGGTTGTCGTGATTACCGACCTATGGACCAACCCTGCACTGAAACACTTCTCCTCCAACAACAACAGAAAGAGGGCATAGAGGAGAGGCCGGGAGGATCTGGTCACGGTGGTAGGGAAGGACGCACAAGTAAAGAGATCAGGCCAACGACGACTGCAACTCATCGTGCGTCATCATGGTCGCCATAGCCCGAAGCTATCAACATGAATAAGTAAGATCCAATAGTAGATTCTAAATTTAACCAATGTGAATGATTGTGTATCTAAACTTTTAAAATTCGTCAAGGTTTACAAATACACTTGATTGATGTTTTGCATGGAAGTTAAAATCATATATAAGATAAAACATAAACTGATGCAATAGCTTGCATTAGCATATGGCTTGTGCGTTCCGCATAAACATTTGGAAATGCCTTAGCAGTTGCATATAGAATAGCATGCGTTCTCGACTAACAGTTACAAGATTTTGATCATTGAAAACAATCGAGACAATATCTGTTTGGTTAGCTAAAACGATAAAGGACAAAACCAATTGCGGTGTTCCCATTGGCGTGATGTAATTGTGCAAGTGCATAGCAGAAAAATGATAACGTGAGCAATTGGATGTCAAATTAATGAATGATGTGGATAGATTAAATGTTGAGATAAAATATCTTTTGGGGTGACTTGAATAACTGGATGACTAAAAAAGTGGATGGTGTGGCTAGTTTCATCTTGATATCGACTACGGTAAATGAATTCTACTGGACTTTTGTTGTATAGAGATGTAGATAAGTACGACGCGGCTTGATGCGACAATGAATTCTATTGCACCCACTCGGAACAGGGAGGGCTGACTCTTTATCTCCCCGATCTCGAGGACCGCAAAATAGATGGCATTTCCCACCTTTGTTGCTCATGTCTTCATTGATTTTTTTTTCGATAAAGGAAATATATTAATATTAAGAAGATACCAATTACATCCAGCCTATGCAACAACGCACCACCCTAATGGCACTACGGATGCACACAACCAAAAAAACAAGAAAAGAAAACTAAGAAATAAAAGTCCCGCTACAGTGTCTCGGGTCTAACAACAGCAATACATCCACCGCCAAGGTAACACCTGAATTACAGACTCTCCAAAAACGACGCCTCCAGAAAGGAAACAGTGCTCAAACACCATCGTCGCCCGATCAAAGATCTTAGGTTTTCACCCTGAAGATAGTCCCCGCTCTCAAAACAATGCCTCCACCAAGGTCATTGCCAGGCACAACCAATTAAGGCCAGACCTTGGGTTTTCACCCTGAAAGGTAGGACTCTGCACTTCACCTGTGTTGTCGCCACAACTTTCATACCTCTGTTGTGAAGCCCGGAACTCCAAGCAAGTCCCTCAACAGCGCATAGATTTGAACCTCCCTTAGCTAGTCCTCCCTTCCGGCCTTCATGAAATTCTCTTCTTCCGACTTTCATCATGGATCCATAGTCACTTGATGTCAACATAGAAAAAGAGCTTCGCGCCGCTCCCTCCAGAACCAATCGGTCGGAATAAAATCATGGGTGCGCACGACTGAATACCTCCGATCCAGCAAACTCCAGGCCAAAGCACTGTTACATTCGCCGGCGGAGCCTTCCGGAACTCAACACTCCGGCCAGATCACGAGTCCAGGCCTCCGGTAGGTCCTCCTCTTCACACAAGAGAGGCCCTAGGACCGGAACGCGGTGATAGATCAAAAGATCCACCACCACCAACCGCAGTCCGATCCTCTCCGGCGAAGAAGAGGGTCACCTCCACCGTCGAACCCAAGGCTGTTGCCCCGGGCGTCCTCGTACCGTAGAAGAAGCCCAAGATCATCGCCCCTCACCGGCGAGAGGCGGAGGAAAAGGCGATGTCCGCCTCCACCAGCCACCACCGCCGGCATGCCGCCGATGGGAGGCGGGGAGGCCACAGCCCGCAGCTGGATCGTCCCCGGGAGGACCGCCCCTCCATCCTCGTCCAACCGCCGCCGCCACGGGAGGCGGAAGGGCCGCCGCCGCGTGAGAGACTCCTTGGCCGCCGTTCCCGACGCGTCACGAGGGAAGGCCCCCGCCGCCGCCACGCCCCGAGATCTTTGCCCCGGCGGCGCTGGCGCGGCGACGGCGGCGGGAGGGTTGGGAGGCTGGGTGCGGGAGGCTAGGGTTGGGTGGCAGACTTGGTATCACCTATTTGGGGTGACGTGGAGGCATAGATTTGCAGAGACTTGGTATGTCTTCATTGATTGGACTGAATCTAAAACAAGGGAGTATGAAACACACGTGACTGGGGTTAATACTACATGTCCATTTCACTTCTATGGATTTTCGATGCGTTTGATTGCATCGCAGTGAAAACAAGAGGATTCCTTACAAGACGCTTTGAGTGGTGCTAAATTTCCTATGAAATGTGGTACAAATCAATGCTTTGAAATGACCCATAGGAATAAAATTAAATCCAAAGGATTCCAATCCTCCGGCAATCATAGCAAAATATTTTGAATCAAATAGGACCCGATATGAAAGCTTAGTGCATGGTCAATGGAGTATGAATATGAACTGAAGGTACGTTTTTTTTAAAAAAAAAAAAAAGGAAGAAGAAGCTGAGCTGACTGAGACTTGGTAGGTACCCGTACGATTTAGTTCAATCAGAAGAGTTTTGGAGCGACGCGGGGGCAGCTAGCCGCCTCTGTAAACTATACTCCCAGTCCTAGTCATCGTGATTTGGATGCATAAATAACACGAGAGTGTTTAATCATCATCGGTTCTGGCCCACGTCGGATGCAAATGCAATCCATGAGTTGACTCGCTAGCTACCAGGGTGATACAGAAGAGTACACAGGTTGCCCGGTCCCGGCCTGACCGAGAACGCTAACACGATCCCTATAGCTAGCGCGTGCTGCCAGCAACGCGGCGATGGGGACACGAGGGTTTGGAATGTATGATCGTGATCGTGGTTTGCGGTGATTCGAGGAAAACAGGATCGATCGCGTCCGGCAGCGCGTGCTAATCGTGGGCAGATGCCAGATAGTATAATCGCCCGCTGATCATCTATCCACGGGCCGTTTCGCGCGCCGTACTTGCAAGTGAGAACCAGAGAACGGTGTGGTTCCTCCTCAATCAGACAGAGAATGATCGTTTCTTTGCATTCAAATCAGACCGAGAATTACCCTGTCTTCGCATTCAAGACGCGGCTAGATATATGGGGCGTGATTTTTTTTTTTTTGAAATAACATCACTATATTAGGTCAGCAAGCGGCCTCATTAAAAACCTTCCAGCCCCCTTAGGTACCCTGGTAAGAAAAAGAGTGTGTAAGAAATTTGCCGCCTTTCAATCAAATCACCGTTACATCATCAATGAGTTTAGCTAGAATAAAACTAGGGGGTTCATCGATCCAATTACAATTTACTTTGTTTGAAAAACACTCTCTAGCTAACTCATGAGCAACTTCATTTGCTTCTCTATGGCAAAAACGATAGTGGACATTTCCAATATTTGTAGCATAGTCGACGCAGTCAGCATATATAGCCGATGATGTATTCCACCATGTATTCTCCCCAGTACAGGCCTCGACAGTTTCCAAAGAATCTGACTCCATCACAATATTATTACAGCCCATCTCACTAGCAAGTTTGAGTCCCTCCCTCATAGCATAAGCTTCAGCAGTTGTTGCAGAATCAATATTTGCCAAGAAAGTAGATGAGGCTGCAACAAATTTACATTCGCAATCTCTCATAATTGCTCCAGTCGATCCTGCATGAGAGTCAGGGTGAAACGAACCATCAACATTTACCTTCAAGGTTCTAGCCTCCGGTTTTACCCATTTCTCTCTGAGGGGAGTCGGTTTGGATAGAATTTTTGCTGAGTTCATCGCCATCGACAGAATAGAGATCTTGCATTTGAATAGAGGAGGGATTGGCTCATCATTTGTTATTTGGCGTCGAATCCACCGGATGTACCAGGCTGCAATAGCGATAACTTCCTTTTGTCCCACATTAAACCCTTGCACATTCACGTCATCCTGTCTCAACAAAGTCTCCAGAACCACAGAGCCCGACCGATCCTGCATAGCATCATTAGTAACTTGAGTTAGGCCTAACAATTCCCACAGATCCTTCGCCATAGGGCATTTGAATATCATATGAAGTATATCTTCCACCGCATTGCTGCAAATCGGGCACCCCCTTCTGTTCCCACATGTCTGTTTGCCAATATAGCTTTGAAAGGGACAATACCATGCAATGCTCTCCATATAAATATTTTTACTTTAGACGAAACTTTTAGTTTCCAAATAATCTACCAAACAGGATTACTAACAGCTATGCCCGGGATTGCTAACAGAGATGCACTAGGACCAAATTTGTGTCGCCACTGTAGATGGTATCCTGACCGCACCATATATTGGCCACTTGTGGAGTAATTCCATGCTATGAAGTCATCAAAGCCCTGATTGTTTAGTGGAATTTTAAGGATTCTATTAACATCCACAGCATTGAAAAGGTCATTCAGTTTCCCTACATTCCAGGCTCCCACACCTATGATCAGTTCAGAAACAAAAATTGCATTTCCGTCTCCGCGTGGTGATATAATTTTCCTATCAGGACTAGAGGGTATCCAGGGATCATTGTAGATATTGATTTTCTCTCCATTCCCCACCCTCCAAATATATCCTCTCTTGAAAGTACCCATACCTGCAAGAATGCTTTGCCAAGTAAAGGAAGAACCAGCTTTGGGACCGGCTTTTAATATATCACCATCAGGATAATATTTTGACCTCAGAACTTGAGCACACAAAGAATCTGGTGTGTTAATAAATCTCCAGACTTGTTTGGCCAACATTGCAATATTGAAAGAATGAAAATCCCTAAATCCCATACCTCCTTCATTTTTTGGGTAACACAGTTTCCACCATGCCATCCAATGCATTTTTTTACCACTATCATCATCACCCCACCAGAATTGAGCAATAGCATCCATCATTTTCTTACAGACCCCAATTAGGATTTGGAAAACTGACATTGCATAAACAAGTATTACCTGAGCCTCAGCCTTTAATAGTATTTCCTTTCCCCCAATAGATAAGATTTTTTCTTTCCGGCCATTGATCCTTTCAATTATTCTCTCCACAAAGTGGAAACAGTCACTTCTATCAGCTCCAACAATAGCAGGTAGCCCAAAGTATTTGTCAGATAATGCCTCTGTATCAATATGCAGAGTTTGACAAATTTCCTCTCTTACTAATGCATGTGTATTTGGAGAGAAAAGATGCTAGACTTCACCAAACTCACCATCTGGCCCGATATATGGGGCGTGATTGGTAGCCCGGCACGACTCGTAACCAAACAGCGGGGAGAGAAAAAAAAGGAAAACACTTGTCTTCCCCCGGGGGATTTCATCTAGCGATCATCCAGTCCGCCGCGTGTGTGCCAGCGAGGCTTGGAGGCCCACCCACGTGTCGTTCCCTTTCTATTCCTTATCTCTTTGCTCGCAACCAGACGTCGTCGTCTTCGACCATCTTCCTCGCCCCTGCCTACTTTCTTCCGTCCTCGATTGCGAGCGAGGCGCCGCATCTCCCTGTCGGCTGCTCCTCCTCCGCCACCACCGCCGCCTAGGATCCGACCTCACCATCGCCCGCGTCCCCTCCTGTGGGCTACCTCAACTGCGCCCGACCGCACCTCCCCCACAAGTTCGAGATCCTCTTTCCCGAGCTTCTCATCCCCGACTCCTCCCAGATATGGTGTGGGAGCTGAGGACGGCGGTGCCGGAGCTATGTGGCGGCCATCCTCGAGCGTCACCGCCTCCTCCCTGTCTCGGCCATCCTCGAGTGTCGCCGCGGCGAGCGGGCGTGTGCAAGCATGCGGCGGCCAGCGGGCATGGGCGCCGCGCGGCGGCGGCGACCTGGCGTGGGCGTGCACGCGTGGTAGCGGGGCGCCTTTTTTTAATTTTGCTAAACCTCTTTGCCGTGCGTCCAGTTAACACGGCAAAGAACGTCCGGCGCACGGCAACGAAGTGCCTCACGGCAAAGACGACGGAGGCACGGCAAGACTCTTTGCCATGCATACTTGCCAAAACGCACGGCAAAGATCCTTTGCCGTAACAACATTGTCGTCTAATCTTTGCTGTTCAAAATAGCCTTTTCCGTGTAAATTAGCCCTTTGCCGTGCAATATGGCCGCACGGCAAAGCCAGCTTCTGTCGTAGTGTGAGCTGGCAATATCTGGGCTCACACGATCTCCCAAACTCACCCCAAAAAGCGGGACCGTATTTTGGTCCCTTGATTAGTCCTCGCGTATAGTATCTCGTTGCAAATGTTCCGTCAACTGTAGCGAGATCTGTTAAAAGTTGGAAATCAGAACTCTGCACTGCTGCAGTGCTCGCTCTCGTAGTTAAAACGTCATATATATATAAGTAGTTCAGCTGATTTCAGTCAGAGTTTTAAAGAGTAAACCACGTCAATCCGAGGACGCGATCATTGCATGTGGCCTCCGATCGAGCTGTAGCGAGTAGTATATATATAAATGAACCAGTTGCCTTAGCCTGGTTACAGTGCATAGTATCATATAGTGGTATCATGCATATGATACTTGTCTATGATACTATCATTATAGTGGGTGGTATTATGGAGTAGTATCATAATTTTCCAAATTTATTGTTTTGTAGAATCACGATACAAATATGTATAGAAGATCTATTTAGCATTAACTTTTCTCGTAACATGTGCTATGATACAGTATCCACCTATGTTAGGCTAGCCATAATGCTAGTATCATAGTTAGTATCATACACATTGGTCCCACAAAAATGCTGATGTGGCAGCTAATTAAGGAGAGACGAAATTAGAGTAACATATGTGGATACTGTATCATAGCGCATGTCACGAGAAAAGTTAATGACAAACAAATCTTGTGCACATATTTGCATTGAGATTCTAAAAAGTAATAAATATAGCATAACTATGATACTACTTCATGATACTAACCACTATAGAGATAGTACCATACACAAATATCATATGCATGATACTACAACATGATACTTACCACTATGGCCAGCCTTAATCATATATCTCCTCAAATATGGAGTACTCTAATCTTATCTCTTCTCCTTAATTAGATGTCACATATTTTTGTGAGCGTAAGATGTAAGTAGTATGATACTACCTAAGATACTAGCAATATGATCAGCCTTATCTCGCTAGTAATTTAGTCTCCTCTGGAGCGCAACGATAGCTGATTGGGTTACCTGCTTGGACTTTGGAGACAGGAAGCCAGCTAGAGACGAGATCCAAGGACCCAAAACTAAAAGGAAAGCAAGAACTGACGTAAGATGGGGTGTCGCATATGCACATGCAGCTGCAAGTGGTCACTGTTTATGTAAGAAATGGTTCACAATTTTTGATCCGGTTAAAACACTTGGTTTACAAGTCCAGGGGGCACTACAGGAATCGCCGCATACGCCGACGGCCGGCTGCCCTCGGCGTAGCCACGCCTGGCCCTCGGCGTAGGCTACGCCGACGGCAGCCCTCGGCGTAGACCCTCGGCGTCTAGGTCCCTCGGCGTAGCCAGCCTCGCCGTCGGCGTATGGTTGACCCTCGGCGTACGCGACCTACGCCGACGGCCCGCCGGGCCCCTCGGCGTCGCTGCCCTCGGCGTCTCCTGGCGGCGGGACGTCGCCGTTAACGGCGCATCGGCATACGCCGACGGCAACCCCTCGGCGTACGGCGAGGTTTCCGGTGACCAACGAGGCGACGTGGCACAGGCCGGCGGCGCCACCTGTGCGTGTACGCCGAGGGCAACCCCTCGGCATATGCACGTGCATGCATGGGACACGTGGCGCGCCTGCCGAGCTCATCTCCTACGCCGAGGGCAACCCCTCGGCATAGACCCGACCAAATGGTCTATGCAGGGGTCTATGCCGACGGCAACCCCTCGGCATATAGACCTGTTTAATTTTTTTTTCGTTTTCCAGCTCCAGCTCACGGTGCAATCCAGTTCCGGCTCCAATTCATATAATCCACCAAATTCACATAAATATCATATAATCGACCAAATTCATCCAAATTCGTCATAATTCACGTAAATAGCATGAAATCCACATAGTAGCATACAAATACATCCAAATTCATCCAAAATCACCATAATTCACATAAATAGCATGAAATCCACATAGTAGCATACATGGTGCATGTAGTAGCATACAAGAGGAGAGTGCCATGTCATCCAATACATAGTAGTAGGTAGCAAATGATGGCAAGCAAGATGCCCGGTGCTGACTAGCGGAGGAAGGACCCGGGCGGGGTGTGTCCGCCCACATCGTTGGCGAAACGAGCACCCCGGGGTTTCGCTCCGGTAGAAGCTGCAGAAGAACCACCTGGAGAAGGACCGGTAGCACGCCCAGGAGAAGTCGACGGAGAGGCACCGGGAGTAGTCCCGGGAGTAGTCGACGGAGAGGCACCGGCGAACGCCCAGGAGACCGACCACCTTCATGAACCGGTGTGACCTCGCGCCCACCCGGCGATGCCTCGGTTCCCGGACCATCCCGTTCCCTACGTGTTCCCTACATGTTAGCAACTTGCGAGGCAAAGGAAAGTGGTAACTACCGGTTTGGCAAAGAACTTACCTCCGGTGTGGATCCGTAGTAAGTCGCAGCGAAAGCTGCCCTCGATGGCATGATAGGCATGTCCCCCGCCACGGTAACTCGATCCGGTGGCGGTGTACCGAGAGACATAGAGATCATCATTTCCTGCAAGATAGGTTACAAGTTAGGCTTTGCAGTAAATAAAGCATCAAACCGAGACTTGTCATCTACTTGCGCGAGAAGAAAGATTCGGACTTACTCCTATATACGCCATGTAGGCCGTATTCTGCCTATTCCACCGGGCAGCGGCCTGCCGATAAGCTTCATTACAGGGCTTCGAAGGCCGCCTCGAACTCAGGCTACAATTTCAGAAACAATGAATCTCGTAAACACTTAGCCATGTAGGAAGGAAAACCGGAAAGAGGATGAAAATGAGGAAAACTTACATCGTAGGCGGGTGGACGAGCAGGCCGTGGACGAGGCTGGGGGCTGTCGGCGGTGAGGGTATGCTTGAGGCGCGTGTAGCTCGTGGAGTGGGTAGGCTTGACCGCCTTATTCATCCAAGGGAAACGGCCATGCGGACGCCCGTGCCCCGACAGGACCAACGACTCCTCGTCGACCGGAATGCTCAAGGGGTCATCCACCTCGGGGTGACGAGACTTGACCATGTCGCAGTAGTCCTCCTTGGCGGCCTTGGCATTGCCGTAGTACCGTGGCCGAGGCAATGCGGGATTGGGCTTCGCTTCGTCCGCATCATGTCATATATCCGGGCATCATGAAGCACCACCCCGGTGGTGCCTCGGCCACCCGCATCGCGAAAAGAAAAGTTAAGCGTACCACAAATGAGACATGGCGGGAAATGAATGAAGGTCGTTCCATGTATATACATACCTTTTTCCCCTTGAAGCGGGTGTAGTCGCGGTTTCCCGCGCAAGTGTGTGCCACCGGTGCCTCGGTTCTCCATGTTACGCCTCGACACGGCCGCAAACTCCTCGTCCCGCCCGAGCCACCTCGCCCTAATCAGCTCCTCCCATGCCTCCCTATGCTGCTCGGCCCACTCCGGACAAACCTGAAAACGCAATACCGAGCTCAAGATAATTCAATGAAAACTTAGCGACAATGTAGAATCTCATTGACATTTTACTCACCGACATGTACTCCTCAATGGTCATTGCCCATTCGTCCGTAGGCTCGTTACCAACATAGTACTCCTTCTTGACCCTCTTACCCTTGTTAGCCCGGAAGGCACTAGCGCCGGTGAACTTTTGGTTGTACCACCGCTCGCGGTGTCAACCTCTCGCAAGCGCCACGCAAAGTGAGACGCGCCTGCGTGTCATGCTCCGGGTCCACACGATAGAAGCACTTCAATCATGCATAAATCAGTTGTGAAAGTCATGAGTTAGCACATTAGGGTCATCAACTATGAACGGTGCTCGAGAAATATATGCCTTACCCGCAACTTGGTGGTCACAGCCTCAGCAGCTCGTCGCGAAGCCTACGGCAGGGGCATCCTCATAGTCCGCCCAAGTAGTGGCTAGCTTCGTCGGGCCACCGGGGACCGTGCTAAGGGGAGTGTATCCGCGGGCCGTAACTTCTTAATCGGAGCCCCAAGCAAGCTGTTAGGCATGCGGGGGGCTTGGCATCCCATGTCCGATTGCTCGCAAATAAATCACACATTAGTACACATGCCAAATTGTTTATTATGCCCAAGATGAAAATACATGTTCGAAATTTCTGAAGTAGTACACTTACTCATCGCTCGAAGGAATGATAAGGGCCTTGTCATCATGGGTCTTCGGCTCCTTCCTCGCATCGGGGACTCTAGCTTCTCCACGAAGCTTCAAGGGCTTCGGCGCACCCCCATCCTCCATCACCTCCAACTCAGCCCTAGAGTCCGACTCGTGTGTAGACTCCGTCTCCATCTCCACCTCCCCACTAGACGGACCCTCTAGGTACAACTCAGGAGCCACGTCGCCGTAAGCGGAGGGTGGCTCGTCAAAGTCCATGTGTACCCCGCCGCCACCTCGTCCTCCACCTCGTCCTCCTCGTCCTCGTCCTCGACCTCCACCTCGTCCTCCTCGACCTCGTCCTCCATCGGTACCATCGGCGTAACGCGGATTTTGCACCGGGGCTCGATCACTCCGTCTAGTGGGTCTAGGAATATTCCTCTTCACCTGCGCCGCGCGTCTTAAGCAAGCTCTCGGAGTCCGCCTTGCCGCTCGCTCATATTGTCCAATCACCCGCATTGAGAAGAATAAAACAGCTTAAGCACAAAGACATATTATATGAAGATACTAAGAATAAAAGGCACAATGCAATTAAGAAGCATGTTGACATAATAAAATGAAGATACTAAGAATAAAAGGCACAATGCAATTAAGAAGCATGTTGACATAATAAAATGAAGATACTAAGAATAAAAGGCACAATGCAATTAAGAAGCATGTTGACATAATAAATACTAAGAATAAAAGACCCTCACCAGCCATCATCGCTCTCATGCTCACTCTCATACTCCATCTCTTTCTCTTTCTCTTTCTCTGGCCCACTATAACTATCACTATCTTGTGAGTACAAAGTTGAAGGGTCGACGGGTGGAGGCTCATCATAATTGTCATTCGCCTCAAGTAACTTCTCGAGCATAGATATGTCCTTTAGATCCACCACTGACTCACCACGAGTTTCTGCATCGTTCCCGAGGTCCTCTTGAACAAACGGTTCTAAAATATATTCCCCGAAGTTGTAGGATAACGTTGCATAGAAAACAAAAATTTTCCTACCGCGAACACGCAATCCAAGCCAAGATGCAATCTAGAAGACGGTAGCAACGAGGGGGTATCGAGTCTCACCCTTGAAGAGATTCCAAAGCCTACAAGATGAGGCTCTTGTTGCTGCGGTAGACGTTCACTTGCCGCTTGCAAAAGCGCGTAGAAGATCTTGATCACGATCGGTTCCGGCGCCACGAACGGGCAGCACCTCCGTACTCGGTCACACGTTCGGTTGTTGATGAAGACGACGTCCACCTCCCCGTTCCGGCGGGCAGCGGAAGTAGTAGCTCCTCTTGAATCCGACAGCACGACGGCGTGGTGTCGGTGGCGGTGTAGAAGTCCGGCGGAGCTTCGCTAAGCAAACCGGGCAATATGAAGTGGAGGAGCAAAGCTAGGGTTTGGGAGGGGTGGCCGGCCACTCAAGGGGGGCGGCCAAGCTATGGTCTTAGGGGTTGCCGGCCCCCTCCCTTGGCCCCTCATTATATAGGTGGATCCCAAGTGTTGGTGTCCAAGTCTTCGAATAAGACCCGAAACCAAAACCTTCCATAGGAGGGGGCAAACCTAGCCCAACTAGGACTCCCACCCAAAGGTGGGATTCCCACCTCCCATGTGGGGGGTGGCCGGCCCCCTATGGTGGAGTCCACTTGGGACTCCACCCCCACTAGGGCTGGCCGGCCATGGAGGTGGAGTCCCTTGTGGACTCCACCTTCCTTGGTGGTTTCTTCCGGACTTTTCTAGAACCTTCTAGAACCTTCCATAGAACCTTCCGCGACATTTTATTCATATAAAATGACATCCTATATATGAATCTTATTCTCCGGACCATTCGGAACTCCTCGTGATGTCCGGGATCACATCCGGGACTCCGAACAAATATTCCAACTTCATTCCATATTCAAGAACTACCATTTCAACATCCAACTTTAAGTGTGTCACCCTACGGTTCGAGAACTATGCGGACATGGTTGAGTACTTACTCCGACCAATAACCAATAGCGGGATCCGGAGATCCATAATGGCTCCCACATATTCAACGATGACTTTAGTGATCGAATGAACCATTCACAAACATTACCAATTCCCTTTGTCTCGCGATATTTTACTTGTCCGAGGTTTGATCTTCGGTATCACTCTATACCTTGTTCAACCTCGTCTCTCGACAAGTACTCTTTACTCGTACCGTGGTATGTGGTCTCTTATGAACTCATTCATATGCTTGCAAGACATTAGACAACATTCCACCGAGAGGGCCCGAGTATATCTATCCGTCATCGGGATGGACAAATCCCACTGTTGATCCATATGCCTCAACTCATACTTTCCGGATACTTAATCCCACCTTTATAACCACCCATTTACGCAGTGGTGTTTGGTGTAATCAAAGTACCTTTCCGGTATAAGTGATTTACATGATCTCATGGTCATAAGGATTAGGTAACTATGTATTGAAAGCTTATAGCAAATAACTTAATGACGAGATCTTATGCTACGCTTAAATGGGTGTGCCCATTACATCATTCATATAATGATATAACCTTGTTATTAATAACATCCAATGTTCATGATTATGAAACTAATCATCCATTAATCAACAAGCTAGTTTAAGAGGCATACTAGGGACTTCTTGTTGTCTACATATCACACATGTACTAATGTTTCGGTTAATACAATTATAGCATGACATATAAACATTTATCATAAACATAGAGATATAAATAATAACTACTTTTATTATTGCCTCTAGGGCATATCTCCTTCGATCTCCCACTTGCACTAGAGTCAATAATCTAGATTACATTGTAATATACCTAACACCCATGGCATTTTGGTGTTGGTCATGCTTTGCCCTAGGGAGAGCTTTAGTCAACGGATCTGCTACATTCAGATCGGTGTGTACTTTGCAAATCTTTACTTCTCCATCTTCGATGTACTCGCGAATCGAGTGGTAACGCAGCTTGATATGCTTCGACCTCTTGTGTGACCTTGGCTCTTGTGCATTGGCGATGGCACCCATGTTATCACGATAAATGATTAATGGGTCCAATGCACTAGGAACCACACCGAGCTCTACAATGAACCTCTTCATCCATACCGCTTCGATGAAGCCTCCGAAGCCGCTATGTACTCGATTCTGTTGAAGACTTCGCCACCGTGCACTCGCTTCGAGCTTGCCCGACTTACTTGCAGCACCATTCAATATAAACACGTACCCAGATTGTGACTTAGAGTCATCAGGATCAGTGTTCCAACTTGCATCGGTGTAACCATTTACAACGAGCTCTTGGTCACCTCCATAACAAAGAAACATATCCTTAGTTCTTTTCAAGTACTTTAGGATATTCTTGACCGCTATCCGAGTGTTCCATTCCTGGATCACTTTGATATCTGCTAGTCAAACTAACGAGCATGTGCTATATCCGGTCTAGTACATAGCATGGCATACATGATAGATCCTATCGCCGAGGCATAGGGGATATTACTCATCCTTTCTCTTTCATTCTGCCGTAGCCGGTCCTTGAGTCTTACTCAAGACCTTGCTCGGTAACATAGGTAAGAATCCTTTCTTACTTTCGTCCATTCTAAATTTCTTTAGAATCTTGTCCGGATATGTACTCGCGATAGCCCTATTAGGCGTCTTGATCTATCTCTATAAATCTTGATGCCTAATATATACGATGCTTCACCAAGGTCTTTCATTGAAAAACTATTATTCAAATAACCTTTTACACTTTGCTTAATAGTTCTATATCATTCCCAATTAATAATATGTCATCTACATATAATATCGGGAATGCTACGAGCTCCCACTCACTTTCTTGTAAATACGGGCCTCTCCATGACACTCGTATAAACCCAAAGTCTTTGATCACCTTATCAAAGCGTCGGTTCCAACTTCTTGATGCTTGCTTCGAGTCCATAGATTGAACGCTGAAGTTTGCATACTTTGTCGACATTTTTAGGATCGACAAAACCTTTGGGTTGTACCATATACAACTCTTCCTCAATGTCTCCATTAAGGAACGCCGTTTTGACATCCATACGCCAAATCTCATAATCGAAAAATGCAGCTATTGCTAACAAAATCCTCACAGATTTTAGCTTCGCTACGAGTGAGAAAGTCTCATCGTAGTCAACTCCTTGAATTTGTCGGAAACCCTTTGCGACAAGTCGAGCTTTATAGACGGTAATATTACCATCGGCATCTGTTTTTCTCTTGAAGATCCATTTATTCTCGACGACCTTTCGGCTATCGGGTAAGTCTACCAAAGTCCATACTTTGTTATCATACATGGATCCCATTTCGGATTTCATGGCTTCTTGCCATTTGTTGGAATACGGGCTCATCATTGCTTCTTCATACGTCGCGGGGTCCTCATCATTGTTATCCACAATCATGACATTTAGACAAGGATCATACCAATCGGGAGTGGCACGTTCCCTTGTCGATCTGCGAGGTTCGATAGTTTCCTCGTTCGAAGTTTCATGATCATTATCATTAGCTTCCTCTCGTTGCCGGTGTAGGCGGTACGAGTACAACTTCCGATGCTTCGCGCTACTGCGATCAACGAGTATAGATTCATTAATCTCATCGAGTTCTACTTTTCTTCCGAGTCACTTCTTTAGTGAGAAATTCTTTCTCAAGAAAGGTTCCGTTCTTTGCAACAAATATTTTGCCTTCGGATTTGTGATAGAAAGTATACCCTATAGTTTCCTTAGGGTATCCTATGAAGACGCATTTCTCCGCTTTGGGTTCTAGCTTGTCCGGTTGTAACTTCTTTACATAGGCTTCGCAACCCCAAACTTTCGAGAACGACGACTTAGGTTTCTTATTAAACCATAATTCATACGGTGTCGTTTCTACGGATTTTGATGGTGCTCTATTTAAAGTGAATGCGATCTGTCTCTAATGCATAACTCCAAAATGATAATGGCAAATCAGTAAGAGACATCATAGAACGAACCATATCTAAGAGAGTTCGATTACGACGTTCGGATACACCGTTTCGTTGTGGTGTTCCCGGCGGTGTCAATTGTGAAAGTATTCCGCATTTCTTTAAATGCATGCCAAACTCATAACTCAGATATTCACCTCCACGATCGGATCGTAGAAATTTTATCTTCTTGTTACGTTGATTTTCTACTTCACTTTGAAATTCCTTAAACTTCTCGAAAGTTTCGGATTTATGTTTCATGAAATAGATATACCCATATCTACTCGGATCATCCGTGAAGGTTAGAACATAACGATAACCACCGCGCGATGCTACACTCATTGGTCCGCACACATCGGTATGTATGATTTCCAATAAGTCGGTAGCTCGCTCCATCATACCGAGAAAATGGAGTCTTAGTCATTTTTCCCATTAGACATGCTTCACATCTATCAAGTGACTCAAAGTCAAGTGATTCAAGTAATCCATCGGTATGGAGTTTCTTCATGCGCTTCACTCCAATATGACCAAGACGACGATTGCCACATATAAGTAGAATTATCATTCAATTTAATTCGCTTAGCATCAATGTTATGTATATGCGTATCACTACTATCGAGATCTAACGAAATAAGCCATTCTTTTGTGGTGCTCGACCATAAAAGATATTATTCATAAAAATAGAACAACCATTATTCTCGGACTTGAATGAATAACCGTCTTGCATTAAACAAGATCCGGATATAATGTTCATGCTCAACGCGGGTACAAAATAACAATTATTTAGGCTTAAAACTAATCCCGAAGGTAGATGTAGAGGAAGTGTGCCGACGAGCGATCACATCGACTTTGGATCCATTTCCAACGCGCATTGTCACTTCATCTTTCGGTAGTCTTCGTTTATTCTTTAGTTCTGTTTCGAGTTACAAATATGAGCAACCGAACCGAGTATCAAATACCCAGTACTAGAACGAGAACCGAGTGAGATAAACATCTATAACATGTATATCGGATATACCTTCTTTCTTCTTCTTGACAAGGCCGCTCTTCGGATCAGCCGGATACTTGGAGCAATTACGCTTCCGGTGTCCCTTCTCCTTGCGAGTAATAGCACTCGGCATCGAGGCTTAGGGCCGTTCTTAGGTTTCATAGGAGGCGTGGCAGCTTTCTTGCCACCCTTCTTGAATTTTCCCTTAGACTTGCCCTGTTTCTTGAAACTAGTGGTCTTGTTGACCATCAACACTTGGTGCTCTTTCTTGATCTCAATCTCGGCGAGCTTTTAGCATGCCAAAAAGTTCGGGTAACTCCTTGTTCATGTTCTGCATATTGTAGTTCATCACAAAGTTCTTGTAACTTGGTGGCGGTGATTGAAGGACACGATTAATCCCCGATCCGTTAGGAATCACTATTCCCAAGTCACCGAGTTTCTTCGCATGCCCGGTCATGGCGAGCATGTGCTCACTAATGGAGCTGCCTTCTTCCATCATACAGTCTGAAGAAATGTTTCGATGCTTCATAGCATTCCACGGCCGCATGAGTCTCGAAAATAGTCTTTAACTCTTTCATCAACTCATGAGGATCGTGGTGCTCAAAACGTTTTTGAAGATCGGATTCCGGATCGCACGGGATGGCACACCGAACTTGAGAGTACCGAGTTTTCCGAGTCTCGTAAACGAGCTTTTACTTCATCGGTTTCGGTTTCAGCAGGAGGGTCACCTAGCGGTGCATCAAGCACATATTGCAGATTTCCGCCGGAGAGGAAGATCCTCACATGACGGAACCAGTCGGTGAAGTTGCTACCGTTGCTCTTAAGCTTTTCTTTCTCTAGGAACTGGTTAAAATTGATTGGGGACGCCATCTCTACAACATATATTTGCAATAGTTTAGACTAAGTTTATGACAAATTGAGTTCAAATTTTAATTCAATATAATTAAAAAATCTAGGTGAACTCCCACTCAAAACAATATCCCTCGCATTGTCTTAGTGATCACACGAACCAAATCCACCACACCATAGTCCGATCATCACGAGACAAGGTGTAATTTCAATGGCGAACACTCAAAGTGTTCATCATATCAATCATATGATTCATGCTCTACCTTTCGGTATCACGTGTTCCGAGACCATGTCCGTACATGCTAGGCTCGTCAAGGCCACCTTAGTATCCGCATGTGCAAAGCGGCTTGCACCCGTTGTATGCACTTGTTGATTCTATCACACCCGATCATCACGAGATGCTTCGAAACGACAAGTCTTGGCAACGGTGCTACTAAGGATGAACACTTTATTATCTTGAGATTTTAGTGAGGGATCATCTTATAATGCTACCGTCGCGATCTAAGCAAAATAAGATGCATAAAAGGATTAACATCACATGCAGTTCATATGTGATATGATATGGCCCTTTTGTCTTTGCGCCTTTGATCTTCATCTCCAAAGCACGGACATGATCTCCATCATCTTCGGGCATGATCTCCATCATCGTCGGCGAAGCACCAAGGTCAATGGCGCCGTCTTCATGATTGTCCTCCATGTAGCAACTATTACAACTACTTTGAAATACTACTCAACATGAAATTTAAAGACAACCATAAGGCTCCTGCCGGTTGCCACAATACAATAATGATCATCTCATACATATTCATCATCACATTATGGCCATATCACATCACCAAACCCTGCAAAAACAAGTTAGACGCTCTCTAATTTGGTTTGCATATTTTACGTGGTTTAGGGTTTTCGATATAGATCTAATCTACCTACGAACATGAACCACAACGTTGATACTAATGTTGTCAATAGAAGAGTAAATTGAATCTTTACTATAGTAGGAGAGACGAGACACCCGCAAAGCCTCTTATGCAATACAAGTTGCATGTCGAACGAGGAACAAGTCTCATGAACGCGGTCATGTAAAGTTAGTCCGAGCCGCTTCATCCCACTATGCCATAAAGATGCAAAGTACTCAACTAAAGATAACAAGAGCATCAACGCCCACAAACCATTGTGTTCTACTCGTGCAACCATCTATGCATAGACACGGCTGCGATACCACCTGTTGGATAACGTTGCATAGAAAACAAAAATTTTCCTACCGCGAACACGCAATCCAAGCCAAGATGCAATCTAGAAGACGGTAGCAACGAGGGGGTATCGAGTCTCACCCTTGAAGAGATTCCAAAGCCTACAAGATGAGGCTCTTGTTGCTGCGGTAGACGTTCACTTGCCGCTTGCAAAAGCGCGTAGAAGATCTTGATCACGATCGGTTCCGGCGCCACGAACGGGCAGACACCTCCGTACTCGGTCACACGTTCGGTTGTTGATGAAGACGACGTCCACCTCCCCGTTCCGGCGGGCAGCGGAAGTAGTAGCTCCTCTTGAATCCGACAGCACGACGGCGTGGTGTCGGTGGCGGTGTAGAAGTCCGGCGGAGCTTCGCTAAGCAAACCGGGCAATATGAAGTGGAGGAGCAAAGCTAGGGTTTGGGAGGGGGTGGCCGGCCACTCAAGGGGGGCGGCCAAGCTATGGTCTTAGGGGTTGCCGGCCCCCTCCCTTGGCCCCTCATTATATAGGTGGATCCCAAGTGTTGGTGTCCAAGTCTTCGAATAAGACCCGAAACCAAAACCTTCCATAGGAGGGGGCAAACCTAGCCCAACTAGGACTCCCACCCAAAGGTGGGATTCCCACCTCCCATGTGGGGGTGGCCGGCCCCCTATGGTGGAGTCCACTTGGGACTCCACCCCCACTAGGGCTGGCCGGCCATGGAGGTGGAGTCCCTTGTGGACTCCACCTTCCTTGGTGGTTTCTTCCGGACTTTTCTAGAACCTTCTAGAACCTTCCATAGAACCTTCCGCGACATTTTATTCATATAAAATGACATCCTATATATGAATCTTATTCTCCGGACCATTCCGGAACTCCTCGTGATGTCCGGGATCACATCCGGGACTCCGAACAAATATTCCAACTTCATTCCATATTCAAGAACTACCATTTCAACATCCAACTTTAAGTGTGTCACCCTACGGTTCGAGAACTATGCGGACATGGTTGAGTACTTACTCCGACCAATAACCAATAGCGGGATCCGGAGATCCATAATGGCTCCCACATATTCAACGATGACTTTAGTGATCGAATGAACCATTCACAAACATTACCAATTCCCTTTGTCTCGCGATATTTTACTTGTCCGAGGTTTGATCTTCGGTATCACTCTATACCTTGTTCAACCTCGTCTCCGACAAGTACTCTTTACTCGTACCGTGGTATGTGGTCTCTTATGAACTCATTCATATGCTTGCAAGACATTAGACAACATTCCACCGAGAGGGCCCAGAGTATATCTATCCGTCATCGGGATGGACAAATCCCACTTGTTGATCCATATGCCTCAACTCATACTTTCCAGGATACTTAATCCCACCTTTATAACCACCCATTTACGCGGTGGTGTTTGGTGTAATCAAAGTACCTTTCCGGTATAAGTGATTTACATGATCTCATGGTCATAAGGATTAGGTAACTATGTATTGAAAGCTTATAGCAAATAACTTAATGACGAGATCTTATGCTACGCTTAAATGGGTGTGCCCATTACATCATTCATATAATGATATAACCTTGTTATTAATAACATCCAATGTTCATGATTATGAAACTAATCATCCATTAATCAACAAGCTAGTTTAAGAGGCATACTAGGGACTTCTTGTTGTCTACATATCACACATGTACTAATGTTTCGGTTAATACAATTATAGCATGACATATAAACATTTATCATAAACATAGAGATATAAATAATAACTACTTTTATTATTGCCTCTAGGGCATATCTCCTTCAGAAGTCCTGTTCCTCTTGATAGAAAATCCCCTCGTATGTCACGGGGTCAATGTTGTTGTAATCATCCTCAGAGGGAATCGGTAGGTTACCATGTGGCGATACCTGGAAGACGACTTCCCAACCCTTGAGTTCCGCTTTCCGGCATGGGTAGGGCAAATAATAAACTTGCTTGGCTTGGTGAGCCACAATAAAGACATCGGCTCCGCTATAGGTGGTTGAAGGCTTAACTTCAACTAACCCAATGGACTTATCACTTCTCTCGTCCACCTATTGGGTCGAACCAATGACACTTGAACACGACGATATTGAGTTGCACGTTCGTACGATTGAATGTCAACTCGTATACACTTTGTAACCTTCCGTAGTAATCAAACTTGTTGGCTCCTTTGGTGAAGACCCCAGTATTTATCGTTTTGGGATTCGCCCGGCCCTTCTGGTGCGTCTCTGTGTGGAAGCGAAACCCATTCACATCATACTTCTCATACTTGGTCACCTCACGGCTACAACCTTGGGAAACACATTTCAACTCATCTATCATATCAACGTTTCTCTCACGGCCCTACAAGAACATTTCAAATTTGTTGTGTGCATTAGTTACGTGTAATAAGAGGGACAAGTCACGTGTTGCAATGTAAGAGGAAAGGTTAGAAATTACTTTTTCCATGAACCATGTCACAAAGTTTTTATTAATTCCGGGAGCACCGTCTTTCAGTAGAGTGTCCATCTGCGAGGTTTCGGGCAATTCATCATACGGCCACATTTCATCCGTGAATTCGCTCGAAAGGAGAAAATAAGCATTAGACCGAGACGAGGTTACTAGCTGCAAAGTAATTTGTTCACCATTTTACCTTACGAATGGGATCACTTCCTCCATGTTCATAAGCACATATAGCATTATACAATCCTTCTCTTCGTTCTCCAATTTATATTTTGTTCCTTTACCAGCCTTGCCACCGGGGAATTGGAATAGTTTTAGCTTGGGGTCATTCTCGGGCACGTCGACATTGTAACGAGTGACCGGGTTATGCTGAGTGGGAACATCATCGGGATAGTACGTTGTCGCGGCATCTGCCATCTCCCGAAGGCATATTGCCTCAGCCTATGCATGCTTCAATCTTGGCCTTGTTTCCAGTTATCTTTCGAATATACTTAAACTCTCTCTCAATACGTAACCGCCAACGAAACCGCACCGGACCACCCAAGAGTGCCTCGTTGGCGAGGTGCACAATGAGATGTGCCATCGGAGTAAAGAAGCCCGGCGGAAATATCATCTCCAAATTGCATAGCAACTCCGGCACTCGTATGTTGTAGCTTTGCAATAACCTCGGGACATATCCGCTTAGCACGGAGCGTGCGGAAGAAATGGCTCAACCGCGCAAGCACTCGCCGGACTTTCTCGGGGATATACCCTCGAAGCATCACCGGCATGAGCCGCTGAATCCATATATGATAGTCGTGACTCTTGAGCCCGGTGACTTTTCCCGTCGAAAGATTAACTCCCTTACTCATATTCGAGCAATAACCATCCGGGAACATCACGACGTATTTGAGCCACGCGAATGCCTCCTTCTTTTGGATGGAATCAAGGCAGAAGTTGGCATGCGGCTTGAACCAATTCTTTTGACGGCCAATAGGACGCTTCATGTGTAATTTTTCCCTATCACAGAGGATCTCAATATCGACTCTAGCCTTGACATTATCCTTTGACTTCCCGGGAATGTTCGGGCATGTGTGAAAGACGGACTCCGCGACATTCTTTACGAGTGTGCATCACATCGATGTTATGCGGAAGTTCGAGGTCCTTGTAATACTCGAGCTTCGTTAAAGCCGCCTCGTGAGTCCGAGTTGTGCGTTACACCATATCCCTCAAATTGATGGCCGGTTGGCGTCGCTGCCGGCACGAGAGCACGTAGCTCGGCTTCAACAAGTGTACCATCAAACTTCGGCACATCTTTTTTTCATGCACAACTTTGCCCTTCTTGAAGTTCTTTTTGTCTTCTCTAAACGGATGCCTCCTTTTGAGGAACCGTCGATTCGTGTCAAACGCAACATACTTGCGACCCTTCCGTAGCCAAAGGAACTCAAGCCGATGCCCGCACACTCGGGCATGGCCACTTACCACTGTACACCATCCACATGTTAGGGCGTACCCGGGCATGTCATGCATGGTATACCGCAACCAAACTCTCATGCGAAGTTTGTCTTCGATGCTCGGTCGTACGTCAATGTCCCGTGGTGCCAAGAGTGGTTCAAATCTTCCACAATCGGCTGCATGTAGACACTCAAATTCTTCCCGGGTAATGAGGGCCTGGAATGATCAGCGACGAAACATGGTCTTCCTCGTCATTAGGACTCCGGGAGGGAGATTGAGCGGAATAACAAACACGGGCCAGCAACCGTAATTGGCAGTGGACATACCATATGGATTGAAGCCATCCGTTGCTATCGCAATTCCGACATTCCGAGCCTCGGCTGCCTTAAGGCGGTGTTTTGTATCGAAGTTCTTCCATGCCGTACCATCGGATGGATGTCCCATCTTCAACTTGTTGTTTTCGTCCACGAATCTCTTCCCATACTTGTGCCACGTCATCCGTTTGGCTGTCTCCTCGTGCATGTAAAGCCGCTGGATTCTTTTTATGAATGGGAGATATCGAAGAATCGACTTTGCGGTGCTTGATCGCCTCACCCGACCATCCTTTCCCGTTACCTCTTCATACCTAGACCGCTTACTGAGATGGGACGAGTACTTGTCCTCCGCATACTTGTCTCCAAAATAGAACGCAGCCTTTCGGACAACGAGTCTATCCTTTGATAATCCATGTTGAGGTCCTTCATAATTCTCCTCGTCGCGTGCAGGCTTTGAGGCGGACAATGATCTTTGGGCAACATGTTACCGGTTGTTTTCAGACTTGCTTCAAAGCCCTCACGGGTGGTGTTGTACCGGGTCTTGTCGGCTAGACATTGGGAGATGGCATCGAGCTGAGAAATCGCGGCGCCCTCGTACGAGAGGCCTCTTAGCCGCGGCAATCATATCATAGAAGGCCTTCGCGGTTGGCTCTGGTTCCTCCGGTTCTGGCGGCGCCTCCGGTTCTGGCGGCGCTCCGGTTCTGGCGGCGAATCCGGGACATCGGCATGGACGAGATCATCTAGAAAGTCTCTAACTCCATCGTACGCATTGCCATTGAGCCGTTGCCGCATCACCTCACCTCTCGTCACGTTCGCGCTCATCAAAGTCGATTTCCGTGACGTACCCATGCATATACCCATATTGCGGAAGGTGTCTATACATTTCATCCTTCCCACGACGTTGACGCTTCACGCAGCGAACACGGGGGCAAAGTGCCCGAACCAGCCCCTTTGTACCACGCGCTAACTCATTCACTAGAAAATGGGTCTTCCTTGTCCACTCATCTGTTTTCTCGATCGCACTAACACGCTCATTGTACATCCATCCATTATCAGCCATCCTCTCGCTTTATTGGGAGCCAAACCACGGACATAGCATTTATATCAAATAGGAAATTAAATGCATCATATTTTTATTTATTTTACCGAGCGAAACGCATGCATCAACCTACATCTCTACTAGGTGGGCTCCTAGCAGCCGCCGGATCCGTAGTTGGCTACGTTCTCCATGCTCTACCCCGGTCCAAGTCGGAATTTCGGCAGCACCTCCCCGCTGCTCTCCCGATACACGTCTCGGCAAAAGCCGAGAGGATGTGCATCCGGAGAACAACGGGGAGGCGCCGCCGAAATCCTGACTCGGACCGGAGTAGAACATGGAAAACGTAGACAACTACGCATCCGCCGACTCGTCCCGTAAATGCCGCAAGCGTTACGGTTCAAAATATGCGGACCACTAATGCATATTTATCCGCGTAACGCTCGCGGACGGGAAGTGACACCTAGGTTACGCAACTTGACTTGGAAATTGAATCTAGTGACATAAGAAAATGCGGAGAAGGGGGCGATGTTTTAGCTCACCCTCGGCTGTAGAGGAACTCGTTCAACAACCGAGTGTCGATGTCGGCGACCGTCAAGAAGTGCGTCAAGATCTGGGATCGTCACGTCGGGGTGCTCATGACGAGGCGGTCACCACATGGCCTATTTTTGTTTCAATCAAAACAAAATTACATTGTTAGAACAAATTCACATTTGAACAAATTCACATTTGAATTTCTATTTCCATTATTAAACAAATTCATTTCTATTTCTACTACACATTTCGATTTCATTTCTATTTTTTTCTTCCAAATTTCCACTATTCTATTTCTATTACTATTTCAAATCAATTTTATTTTATTTCTTTCAACTATTTTCACTATTCTATTTCTATTAGCAGTATTGTATTTCTATTACAACAATTAAAGCAAATAGAAAAATAAAAGACAGGGAGCTAACCCTAGCTTACCTATGCGGGGAAGAGGGGCCGAGCGGGGAGAGGAGGAGGGCGGCACGGCAGGGGAGAGGAGGAGGGCGGCACGGCAGGGGAGAGGAGGGCGGCCGGCTAGAGGGCGGTGAGGGAGGAGGAGGGGCGGCACGGCAGGGGAGAGGAGGGTGGTGGCGGGGGCGGAGCTCGCGGCGGGCGGCGGGGAGGGGCGTGCGGCGGGCGGTGAGGGGAGGAGGAGGGCGGCACGGCAGGGAGAGAGGAGGGTGGTGGCGGGGGCGGAGCCTGCGGCGGGCGGCGGGGAGGGGCGTGCGGCGGGCGGTGAGGGAGGAGGAGGGCGGTGAGGGGAGGAGGGCGGCCGGGGGCGGTGAGGGGAGGAGGGTGGCGGCGGGGAGGGGCCTGCGGCGGCGGGGAGGGCCTGCGGCGGCGGGAGGGCGGCACGGGCGGGTTTGGGGAGGGCGGTGAGGTTTGGGGGCGGCTCGAACGGGTCCGGCTCGACCCGTTCAAGTCCTAACCCTAGGGGCTATGCCGACGGCCAGGGGTATGCCGAGGGTAGCCGTCGGCATAGCCTTTTTTTTTTTATTTCCTATTTTTTCTTTTTCTTTTACAAATGCTTTTTCACAAATCCAATTTCGGCGAAGTTTATATCCAAATTGTTCAGAAAAACATGATCTACCCAAATATAAACTTTGTTTCAACTTTTGAACAAATAAATTTGACAATAATTCAATTTGGGAATTCAACATGCAAACTTGTTTAATTCATAACTCTTTATCTACAATTCCAAATTTAGCAAATTTTATATCTATTTGCATCAGAAAAGTGAGAGGAATTCAAATATCACATTGTCATGCATCTTTGGCATCATCTATGAGTTGTCCAAATTAAAACTTGCAAATTGAATTAAAACTATATGTGAGGGTGTTATCATTTCATGTGAATTGTGAGCACCCCACTTAATTTTTGCTTGCACCTACCATCTTGCCATGTCATCATGCATGATATTGCGTATTGCATTTACCTGTATTAATTTGTGCTATTACTCTCCTTGTATGTGCTATTTGGTTCTTCCTGAGTAGACACCGACGCGAGCAGTTCCATAATGCATACTAGTAAATAAAACAAGGATCATCCCATATGATATCAAGTTTCTCTCCGGTTCAACTCCGAGGGAGTTCCCCCTATACATGCATAATCCGCCTAAGTGTAGGAACCCCCTGTCCGAGAAGCCGGACACACACGGGGGTAGCCTTGGATATAAAACCATCTCAAATCACTTTTGTGCATTCCATGTGGACACACACAAGTTTTGGGGCCATTCCCTTGATCCGATGCTCGATTTCCAATGAAACCCTAGTTACGTTGACCGCGCGGTCTACCCCTTTGATCGCATCCCATCGGGGTCCCCGGTGGGCATATGCCTCCATTTGAGCTTGGTTAGGTCATAGGTACATGTGGAAACAAGGATCATCACATATGATCCCAAGTTTCTCTCCGGTTCAACTCCGAGGGAGTTCCCCCTATACATGCGGAATCCGCCTAAGTGTAGTAACCCCTGTCCGAGAAGCCGGACACACCGGGGGTAGCCTTGGATATAGAACCATCTCAAATCACTTTTGTGCATTCCATGTGGACACACACAAGTTTTGGGGCCATTCCCTAGATCCGATGCTCGATTTCCGATGAAACCCTAGTTCTGTTGACCGCGCGGTCTACCCCTTTGACTGCATCCCATCTGGGGTCCCCCGGTGGGCATATGCCTCCATTTGAGCTTGGTTAGGTCATAGGTACATGTGGAAACAAGGATCATCCCATATGATATCAAGTTTCTCTCCGGTTCAACTCCGAGGAGTTCCCCCTATACATGCATAATCCGCCTAAGTGTAGGAACCCCCGTCCGAGAAGCCGGACACACACGGGGGTAGCCTTGGATATAAAACCATCTCAAATCAATTTTGTGCATGCCATGTGGACACACACAAGTTTTGGGGCCATTCCCTAGATCCGACGCTCGATTTCCGACGAAACCCTAGTTCCGTTGACCGCGCGGTCTACCCCTTTGATCTGCATCCCATCGGGGGTCCCCGGTGGGCATATGCCTCCATTTGAGCTTGGTTAGGTCATAGGTACATGTGGAAACAAAAATCATCCCATATGATATCAAGTTTCTCTCCGGTTCACGTACGAGGGAGTTCCCCCTATACATGCGAGAATCTGCCCAAGTGTAGGAACCCCCGTCCGAGAAGCCGGACACACCTGGGGGTAGCCTTGGATATAAAACCATCTCAAATCACTTTTGTGCATTCCATGTGGACACACACAAGTTTTGGGGCCATTCCCTAGATCCGATGCTCGATTTCCGACGAAACCCTAGTTCTGTTGACCGCGCGGTCTACCCCTTTGATCGCATCCCATCGGGGTCCCCGGTGGGCATATGCCTCCATTTGAGCTTGGTTAGGTCATAGGTACATGTGGAAACAAGGATCATCCCATATGATATCAAGTTTCTCTCCGGTTCAACTCCGAGGAGTCCCCCCTATACATGCAGAATCTGCCTAAGTGTAGTAACCCCCTGTCCGAGAAGCCGGACACACCTGGGGGGGTAGCCTTGGATATAGAACCATCTCAAATCACTTTTGTGCATTCCATGTGGACACACACAAGTTTTGGGGCCATTCCATAGATCCGATGCTCGATTTCCGATGAAACCCTAGTTCTATTGACCCCGCGGTCTACCCCTTTGACTGCATCCCATCGGGGGTCCCCCGGTGGGCATATGCCTCCATTTGAGCTTGGTTAGGTCATAGGTACATGTGGAAACAAGGATCATCACATATGATCGCAAGTTTCTCTCCGGTTCAACTCCGAGGGAGTTCCCCCTATACATGCATAATCCGCCTAAGTGTAGTAACCCCCTGTCCGAGAAGCCGGACACACCTGGGGGTAGCCTTGGATATAGAACCATATCAAATCACTTTTGTGCATTCCATGTGGACACACACAAGTTTTGGGGCCATTCCCTAGATCCGATGCTCGATTTCCGACGAAACCCTAGTTCTGTTGACCGCGCGGTCTACCCTTTGATCGCATCCCATCGGGGTCCCCGGTGGGCATATGCCTCAATTTGAGCTTGGTTAGGTCATAGGTACATGTGGAAACAAGGATCATCACATATGATCTCAAGTTTCTCTCCGGTTCAACTCCGAGGAGTTCCCCCTATACATGCGAGAATCCGCCTAAGTGTAGTAACCCCTCGTCCGAGAAGCCGGACACACCTGAGGGTAGCCTTGGATATAAAACCATCTCAAATCACTTTTGTGCATTCCATGTGGACACACACAAGTTTTGGGGCCATTCCCTAGATCCGACGCTCGATTTCGACGAAACCCTAGTTACGTTGACCGCGCGGTCTACCCCTTTGATCGCATCCCATCGGGGGTCCCCGGTGGGCATATGCCTCCATTTGAGCTTGGTTAGGTCATAGGTACATGTGGAAACAAAAATCATCCCATATGATATCAAGTTTCTCTCCGGTTCACGTACGAGGAGTTCCCCCTATACATGCGGAATCCGCCCAAGTGTAGGAACCCCCTGTCCGAGAAGCCGGACACACCGGGGGTAGCCTTGGATATAAAACCATCTCAAATCACTTTTGTGCATTCCATGTGGACACACACAAGTTTTGGGGCCATTCCCTAGATCCGATGCTCGATTTCCGACGAAACCCTAGTTACGTTGACCGCGCGGTCTACCCCTTTGATCGCATCCCATCGGGGGTCCCCGGTGGGCATATGCCTCCATTTGAGCTTGGTTAGGTCATAGGTACATGTGGAAACAAGGATCATCACATATGATCTCAAGTTTCTCTCCGGTTCAACTCCGAGGAGTTCCCCCTATACATGCATAATCCGCCTAAGTGTAGTAACCCCCTGTCCGAGAAGCCGGACACACCTGGGGGTAGCCTTGGATATAGAACCATCTCAAATCACTTTTGTGCATTCCATGTGGACACACACAAGTTTTGGGGCCATTCCCTACATCCGATGCTCGATTTCCGACGAAACCCTAGTTCCGTTGACCGCGCGGTCTACCCCTTTGATCGCATCCCATCGGGGTCCCCCGTGGGCATATGCCTCAATTTGAGCTTGGTTAGGTCATAGGTACATGTGGAAACAAGGATCATCACATATGATATCAAGTTTCTCTCCGGTTCAACTCCGAGGAGTTCCCCCTATACATGCATAATCTCGCCTAAGTGTAGGAACCCCCGTCCGAGAAGCCGGACACACCGGGGGTAGCCTTGGATATAAAACCATCTCAAATCAATTTTGTGCATGCCATGTGGACACACACAAGTTTTGGGGCCATTCCCTAGATCCGACGCTCGATTTACGACGAAACCCTAGTTCCGTTGACCGCGCGGTCTACCCCTTTGACTCGCATCCCATCGGGGTCCCCCGTGGGCATATGCCTCCATTTGAGCTTGGTTAGGTCATAGGTACATGTGGAAACAAAAATCATCCCATATGATATCAAGTTTCTCTCCGGTTCACATACGAGGGAGTTCCCCCTATACATGCGGAATCCGCCCAAGTGTAGGAACCCCCTGTCCGAGAAGCCGGACACACACGGGGGTAGCCTTGGATATAAAACCATCTCAAATCACTTTTGTGCATTCCATGTGGACACACACAAGTTTTGGGGCCATTCCCTAGATCCGATGCTCGATTTCCGACGAAACCCTAGTTCCGTTGACCGCGCGGTCTACCCTTTGATCGCATCCCATCGGGGTCCCCCGGTGGGCATATGCCTCCATTTGAGCTTGGTTAGGTCATAGGTACATGTGGAAACAAGTATCATCCCATATGATATCAAGTTTCTCTCCGGTTCAACTCCGAGGAGTTCCCCCTATACATGCGAATCCGCCTAAGTGTAGTAACCCCCTGTCCGAGAAGCCGGACACACCTGGGGGGGTAGCCTTGGATATAGAACCATCTCAAATCACTTTTGTGCATTCCATGTTGACACACACAAGTTTTGGGGCCATTCCATAGATCCGATGCTCGATTTCCGATGAAACCCTAGTTACGTTGACCGCGCGGTCTACCCCTTTGATCGCATCCCATCGGGGTCCCCGGTGGGCATATGCCTCCATTTGAGCTTGGTTAGGTCATAGGTACATGTGGAAACAAGGATCATCACATATGATCTCAAGTTTCTCTCCGGTTCAACTCCGAGGAGTTCCCCCTATACATGCATAATCCGCCTAAGTGTAGTAACCCCCTGTCCGAGAAGCCGGACACACACGGGAGGTAGCCTTGGATATAGAACCATCTCAAATCACTTTTGTGCATTCCATGTGGACACACACAAGTTTTGGGGCCATTCCCTACATCCGATGCTCGATTTCCGACGAAACCCTAGTTACGTTGACCGCGCGGTCTACCCCTTTGATCGCATCCCATCGGGGGTCCCCGGTGGGCATATGCCTCAATTTGAGCTTGGTTAGGTCATAGGTACATGTGGAAACAAGGATCATCACATATGATCTCAAGTTTCTCTCCGGTTCAACTCCGAGGAGTTCCCCCTATACATGCGGAATCCGCCCAAGTGTAGGAACCCCCTGTCCGAGAAGCCGGACACACACGGGGGGTAGCCTTGGATATAAAACCATCTCAAATCACTTTTGTGCATTCCATGTGGACACACACAAGTTTTCCAGCGATTCCGACGCTCCGGTGGTCTGTAACTTGGAAAACCCTAGGGCGGGGACCCCACACATCTACCCCTATAGCTTTCTCCGTGCGAGGGTTTACCAGTGGACTTTTTTATTTAGTTTGCTTTGTTTAGGACATATGTACATGGAAACGATAGGTTGGGCATACTTTACCATAAAATAGGCTCCGTTCGAGCCATGGCGGGGGTTTCCACATACGGATCCCGGATTTTACCAACCGGTAGCCCATTATGCGGAAATCGTCAACGCCGGGTACATCCAAGGTTAGCCAAACCTTACATCACACTTGTACATGTATGTTAGGGGCAGAAGCAAGTTTTCCAACAATTCTGACGCTCCGGTGATCTGTTTCTTGGGAAACCCTAGGGCGGGACCCCTAGGGTTAGGGTTTTACCAAGTGATCTGTTAGGGTTATAGTTAGGGTTAGCAATGTATGTGGAAACCCTAGGGTTAGGGTTAGAGTTAGGGTTAGGTTAGGGTTAGAGTTAGCAATGTATGTGGAAACCCTAGGGTTAGGGTTAGGGCTAGAGTTAGGGTTAGGGTTAGAGTTAGCAATGTCGTATGTGGAAACCCTAGGGTTAGGGTTAGGGCTAGAGTTAGGGTTAGGGTTAGGGTTAGAGTTAGGGTTAGAGTTAGGGTTAGAGTTAGGGTTAGGGTTCGGGAAACCGTAGGGCGGGGACCCCGCGGATCTACCCATATGTACATCGATAGCAAATGTTGGGCCTAGTGGCTCCGGTTGACCCGTCTGCGAAGAGCGTCACCCATGCATGGGACCTACATATGCCATCTACATAATTCATACTAGTAAATAAATAATAGAAACATATTATAAAGTAATATGAGAGAGGGAAAAAAATAAAAAAAAATAAAAAAATACTATATGCCGAGGGTGGCCGTCGGCATAGGGTGTCCATGCCCTATGCCGAGGTGGCCGTCGGCGTCCGAGTGACGCCGTGAGCGGGCGTCGACGGCGCGGGCCGGGCCGGAGGCGATGCCGGTGCTACGCCGAGGGCCAAGGTGACGCCGACGGCCGCCCTCGGCGTAGCCTCCTCTACGCCGACGGTGTTCGTACGCCGACGGTCGGGTTCGTGAGCTGCCCCGGCGAGGCCGTACGCCGACGGCCCCGATAAAAAGCCGTCGGCGTACACTCTGGCCGTCGGCATCTGTCACCATTCCTGTAGTGGGGGCATCACTGTTAATACCACACACATTACCACGTGAAACACTTGCAGACCACAGGGCACAGATGTGGGCTCCAATAAATTAGTATGATCCCGGCAAGGTTGGCATCTCAGCGCGGGACACAGAGACAGAGAGACAATGTACAATGATATTCGGATTGTGACACCCATGGCTAATTGTCCTGCCTAGAGTTTATTCACACTGAAGCTGACAACGAAACAATAGAGAAGGACAGATGATAAGAAAAAGAAATGACCGTCTTCTTCTGAAAACCGGTTTATCTCTACCCTTTTTGGATCCATGGAGCTTGTTTCGTGCAACACGGGGTGGGCCGACTCGTCTTTAATGTACACGAGATAGATATTCTGCCGCTACATCAGAACAAGCATTTGAGCAAGTTTGAAGTTATTTGTCGTAAAACCGATCGCTTTCCGCATACTGAGCTGTCAATGTTAGAGCCCACGGGATTGGAGGCTAATCGTTGAATGGTGGATAATGATCTTTTGTTCATGAAGCACGTGGAAACAATCCAAATTTTTATATTGGCAAAAATAAATGACAATCATATTACTGTTGCACTTCTTAATCATTGAAATTGATCTCCCGTCAATCAGGCTCAAGCCTCGCTCTTCCTAGCAGCATCCCCAGCCTAGGATGGCGAACTTGAGCCCAACATTATCTTTATCAGCGAGCATCCTTCCGAAAACGTTTGCCCATCATCTCTATCTGTTCGCATCGTTATCAGTTTTACGTATTATGATACCAGTAGCAGTTTAAACAATGTAGAGATTTGGTAAATTATTGCTCCATTGTAGACTCTGTTTGCTGTTAGGCGAAACAAGACGCATCTTCTCACTCCATGTGCATGTTTGTTGACCCAGTGTTTGCTGTTAGGCAAAGTTTATGGTATGTTGGTTGCTTGAGAACACTGTTGACAACACTGCCTGCAGCCAGTGGAAATGGTACTATCTATTGCCCCTCAAACTGCATCACGTAATCACCAGTGGCTTAACACCTCCTTTGTACCATCCAGATTCTCGTCATTATCTTGTCATTGGTAAGCATGGCATCGGTGTACTCACAACGACATAAAAGGGAGCCCTCCATCTAAATTTACTTTCCAAGTGGCTGAAAGAATTCTTAGGGCATCTCCAAACGGGCGGAGCGTTGGACCGTCCGTTTTGGGCCGTTTGGGTGGCCGAGCGGACACGCGGACAGCGGCCCGCGTCCGCGTACATAGCCCTATTTTGGGCAAATAACTAACAAAAGATGCCCTCTATATGGGCTTTAAAATTTAAACTAAAAACCCTCTATTAGGGTTTGGTCGACGGCGCGGTGGCCGCCGGTGCGCCGCCTAGCCCCTGTGGGCGCCGTCGGCATCGACGACGTCCCCGGGCGGCGAGGCACTGTTGTGGCTCGAGCGCGCCGGGGACTCCGGCCACGGAGACCACAGGGCCTCCTCCCAGGCCGAGTGGGGGTCCGGAGCCACCCGAGGAAGCGGCGGCGCACGGAGCAGCGCCTCCTCCCTGAGGCGCTGCTCCCTCTACTGCCAGGCGCGGCGCCTGGCCTTTTGGCGCCGCTCCTCCTCCGCGAGGCGCCTCGACTCCTGCCGCCGCTGCTCCTCGCGCCGCTGCTCCTCCGCGCGGCGCGTGGCCTCCTCCCGCCGCGCCGCTTCCTCCTCCCCCCGTCGCGCCTGGCGGGCCTGGGCGTACAGCTCCCAGGCCTCGGCTTCCTCCACCTCCCGCCGGGCCGCTTCCTCCATCTCGGAGGTGCGAATGGCCGCATGGAGGTGCGGCCATTTCGCGTCCTCCTCCGCCGCCGAGATGAGCAGCACGGCGCGGAGGTCGGGGTCCTCCTCCGAGGACTCGGGCTTCGGCTCGAGCAGCAGCGGCGGCGGTTGTGGAAATGCCGCGCCGCCGCGGGCGGCCTCTCCGATGTGGAGGCCGCCTCGGTTTCCTCCGGATGGCCGCAGCGCCGGCGGAGGACGGCGGCTGCTGCTCGCCTCGTCGTCGTTGGCTCCGGGAGCGAACCGTCGCTTAGGGGCCATGGTGGCGGTTTCGCTCGGGGAGTGGAGTGGGGACTGGAGTGGAGGGACAGATCCCCTCCAGTCCCCATTTAATAGGCTCCCGGGTCACCGACAGGTGGGCCCAAGGGAGACGAGGAGACAAGCGCCCGGACGCGAGCGGACGCCGCGTGCCATCCGTGGCCACGCAAACCTAGCCCAGATTTGGGCCGGGTTTGCGTCGTTCCGGACGGCGCGGCCGTCCGCTTTTGCGGTGCGTCCCCGCGTTAGGCCGGGATTTTGTCCGGCTCAACCCATCCGGACGCGCGGGCGCGGGATGGGTCGCCCCGTTGGAGATGCCCTTACTACTCTGTCCTATACAACATTTACTCCATGTTGTGTGTTGATTTAGCTGATAAGTTGCCCATATCCACATGGCAATGTCTGTTACTCCATGTTGTGCTTTCCGATACAAAATCTGCTATTGGATTAATTTCTAGAGTTCTTTGCAGGTGAAGGACAACGCAAAGGATCGACTACCATGGTTCGCAAAGCTGGTGGAGCGAATCACAACTGAGGTGCTCAGCGCCAGGAGAAGCTGGGTGTCATGGACCCCAAGACTGAGCAATGTAGAAAAAGGTAGAAAAGAAGACACTTTGCAAACAGGACTGTCAAAGCCTGAAGCCTTGGAGAGGATGCTTTAGGTGCGATGGTCAGTAGCTCCAGGATGTGTTGCATGAGACCGATGTGGGGAAACTCCAATCAGCAACTAGTTGCGGAATAACCCGTCCGGACCTAGTTGCGGAATATCCCTTTCGGACCTAGTTAAATACCCCATCCTCATCCTCATCCTAACCCTACATCCCAAACCGGATGCGTTATCCGAACAAGCCCTAATGGTTGAGGAGAGGAACGGAGGCGGAGGGCAAGGCTCCGCGTCGCCATCAGCCCATCCCCGCCATGATCACAGCCTCACCTTCGCATGTTCTCTCTCTCTCTCTTGGCTTGGAAATTCGTCCGAAGGTTTATTTGCGGGAACCATGGCTGCGAAACCACGCGATCGGGACACGATTCAGGTCAATCCCTGCCTGCAACGAGGCCTTAATGATTTCTCCATTCTAATGAGATTCTTGAACATACACACGTTTCTTTTTCGGGGGGTGAATATATACACATGCTTAATTAGGCACCACCTATTTAATTACCATGCATATATAGCCCTCAAATTCAACTTACCAGTCTGTGCTAGAGCCTAGAGGGAGCTGAGGGTGGTTTGACGCAGTTTGCGCTCTTTGGAGAGCTTGCTGGCGAAGCGCGCGAGCGCCTCCTCGTTGGTTCCCTCGCCGTCGACGGAATCGTAGCTCCCAGTGTCGATATTCACCCTGGCCACCTTCTTCTTGAGCAGCTTGTTGCCGATCTCAATGAGCGCCTCCATATTCTCCTTGGTAGCGATATCCATTGACGTCGTGTGGCCAAGGAGTGAGTCGTCTTGGATGCGGAGGTAGTTCTTCTCAACTCCCAGAGCCTTGAAGAGCATGGAGGCGTGGATGTCGACCATGTCTGCGCTGGCGTGGGAGAACATGGCGACGAGCGGGATGAAGCTGCCATGGTGGAGCCAGCGGATGACGCCCCACTTGGCGCAGTCGGGCGCGTTGTACGTCTCCGCTTGCTTGGCCGCACCGGTGCCGATGGAGATGATGAGGTAGTTGCCATACTCAGCGGGCTTGCCGGGGCTGAAGTCCCGGTTCCGGCACAGAACCTCCTTGGTAATCATCGACATGGCAGTCATGGTGGGGTTGTTAGCAGCCACGCCACCGTCGATAAGGTGGTACTCACGTTCCGGTACCTTTCCCAAGGGATCGTGGGTCTTGAAGAAGTGCGCCGGGAAGTAGGTGGGTGCCGCCGACGTACTGATGCAGATGTCCGATAGGTGGGCGTTCTTGAGCGGCTCCTTCTTGGCCTCGTACGTGTTAAAGATGACCGGCTGTAGGAACTTGATGTCGAAAGTCGGCACGATGATGTTGGTAATGGTGTCGGCGATGGTAACGTCGTTGGTGAGCTTCTTGATCTTATCGTGCAGGAACTTGCCATCATACTTGGGACCCATCACCGCGCTGAACAATTTCGCCACCGGAGTGAGGAGCCCGTAACTGCAATTACGAGTCGATCGATTATTATTTATATAAGATCAAGGCATCGGTACAGCTTTGTTTGGTACCAAAATATTTTTGATGTTTCATATTACAGTTTCTCAAAATACCGCAGTTCACTACTTTGATTTGTTTGTCTGTAACTAAATACTGGTATTAATACTTTATTATCTCCAGAAGCATGCTATTTTTAAGTATTAGGAAAATATCTTTGGACCTTTTTTACAAAAAAAAAGTGAAGTATTTCTGCAGTTAAATATTATTACCTTCGTTCCTTGATATAATTCATACGGAGTTTTCAGAAAAAATCTGAAACAAAAGGTATATTGCGTTGCACCATCCATCTACATATGTTTTTTAGGAATTTGATTATATTTTCTTATCTTATACTCCCTCCGATCCATATTAATTGATTTCAATATGGATGTATTTAGAACTAAAATGTGTCTAGATACATCCATATAGAGTCAATTAATATGAACCGGAGGAAGTACAAACTTCTCTATTTTCTCATGTCAACTAGTGAAGGGTGATCTCTGTCAAAACTGGTGTAACATTTCTTCCAAGCCCTCTTTAATATTCATGTCAAAAACTCTATAGCGGCTTATATTTAGAAATGGAGGGAGTATGGTTTTGAAATATTTTAGTTTTCAGGAAAACTCCGTTCCCAAACTAGACCTACGGTGCATAACCCATCCATCAATAAAGCTGCATGGAAGCTGTTGGCCACATACCTCCGCTGCGGGAAGATCTTGGGCCCGTTGTCGAGGTAGAACTGGTTGATCTCCTTGGCGGCGAAGAGAGGTCGCTTGTTCTCGCCCGGCGCTGCAAGCATCGTCGCCACCAGCGCGCCAGTGCTCGTCCCGGCGATCGCGTCGAAGTAGTCCGCGATGCGCGCGTCCGGCCCGTCCAGCTCCTGCAAAAATTAAGCTTGAGCGTCGCCGGGACGACCCCAAATCAAGCTTGACCGGGTCGGGCCTACTTGGAGCTTCGACTCGAGGCAGGCGAGGATGGTGGACGGGATGAGCCCGCGGATGCCGCCGCCGTCGATGCTCAGCACCGTGATGAGCTGCCCCTGGGATGGCGGCGGGAAGCTGCTCATCGTCGCGTCGGCGTTGCTGCAATTGCTTAATTGGGGCTCCTCTCCGCTCAAGCTCGGCTATCAGTGGCCTCGGCTCCTAGCTAGCTGGCCCATTTATGGCTCCGGTAAGCTCGCGCGCGGTAAGGACGGTGTAGACTTCTTCACACTAGTTGTGTTTTTGTAGGCGCGCGTTGATGGGCTCGCCGGAGCGGGGCTTAATGGTTACAGTAGGATATGTGCAAACGTGAGAGACACCTTCATCGCTGACTTAACACACGGGCAATTATTAATGCCTTGTCTTTTTCCCGGAACACGGCTTACAGCAACTCTAGGGAATAATCTACAACCCCTATTTTCTGACTATTTATATTGACGCGGCATCTTCTCCGTCAACTCTAGAGTCTTAACATTAATTTTCATAAAAGTGAATTGTTTTGTTTTGACGAAGTCAAAGACAAAGCCAACCTATAGATAAATTATTCGGCTATGGAATTGGTTATTTTCCAATAAGCTATCTTGGTATTTCGATTCATTATCGGAGACTCACGTTGGCTGAATGGAAAATTGTTGAAAAAAGACTTCAAAAACATCTTGCTAGTTGGAAAGAAAAATTACTATCCTTTGAAGGAAGATTAGTTCTCATAAATTCAGTACTTACAAATATGGTATTGTATATAATTTCTTTCTTCCAGTTACCGAAAGGAGTCTTGCATAGATTGGACTATTTTCGGTCAAGATTCTTTTGGCAAGGGAATAGTGAGAGAAAAAGTACCGGTTAACAAAATAGAGTGTTGTATGCCGTCCAAAAGATCAAGTTAGACTTGATGTTCATGATCTTGAAGTTAAATACAGGTCCTTCCTAGGTAAATGGCTGGCCAGGTTGTTAACGGAGGATAGTGTTTGGCAACAACTACTGCGAAAAAAGTATGTTGGCTCAAAAGCGATCTCTCGGGTTCTTTCTAAACCAGGTGATTCACACTTTTGGACTGACATCATGGCAACTAAAAAACATGTTTTCCCATTTGGTTCTTTCCCCATTAAAAACGGGGCAAAGATACGGTTCTAGGAGTATAGATGGTTGAGAACAACCATGCTTCACGAACAATATCTAGCTTTGTACAGTATAGTTCGCCATAAAGAGGATACCTTTCAGAAGGTGCTGGAATCTCCCCCTCCATCGGTGAGGTTCAGACGTGATCTTATTGGTCCCTAACTAGATGCTTGGAACGAATTGCTTCAGCGGTTAGATCCAATCCAGTTGGTTCAAGGGTGGAGTCTCACCAAGAATGGTGTATTTTCGGTTAGTTGTACAAAGCATTATGTATACCAATCCAACCGGTCGTAAATAATAAATCCATTTAGAAGATGAAGATACCTCTCAAAACAAAGGTTTTTGCATGGTATCTTCGTCGAGGTGTGATTCTTACTAAATATAACCTTGTAAAATGCAACTAGTAGGGTTGTACGAAATGTGTGTTCTATCATGAAGATGAGACAACAAAACATCTTTTTTCAGTTGTCGGATTACTAGATCTATATGGTCAATCATTCAGATGGATTCTACCTTATACCCACCTCGTAGCATTGCAAAAAGAAATTTGGCAATTGGCTAAATGGGGTGGGTTCTAGGTACAAAACGATTATCAGAGTGAGAGTGATTGCGCTAGCATGGTCGCTTTGGCTATGTAGAAATGACAAGGTTTTTAATGACAAAAATGTCTCTATCATGCAGGTCATTTACCGGTGTACAGTTTTGTTCCTTTCATGGTCGTCACTTTAGCGCTTGGAGGATCGTGACCTCTTTATGGAGGTGTCTATACAGTTGGAGAACACGGTCACAGACTTTATTTCCCAACATAGGTGGCTGCATAGTCGGAAGATTGAAGCCAACGGAGCTTTACAGACCTATCGTTTTTTGTCTCTCTTTTTGTTTGACATTAGACTCTTGAACGGCTGTGTGCATTCTAGTTATACAAAGGTTGGGTGTAATGCTTAAAACCTTTTAAGTAATATAGCGCCCCTTATCGAGAAAAAAACTTCTCCCTCAGCCACTGAATTTTCGGTTATATGATGGAGTCAACCAATTATATGTGCAACTTAAAAAATAGCGGCATGTGCACGAATCACGATGCACAACTAACATAGTACCAGAACTAACCATAGTTTGAAATAGCGAGCTACTGCATTAGCAGCACCATTTTTGGCAGCTGAGACAGCCATAGCATTACACCATACGGGATTCCCCTACGCCGTACGGTACATGGGCAAAAAAATGACTGCTATAGCAAGCTACTCCATATAACGTTTTTTTCCAAAAGCAATAAAAATTTCAGTCATATATTGCCAAAACTATGAATCAAACATGACTGGAGGCACAACTCATTTAACTATTCAAGGCAAACAAGTATCAACCACTATATTCACAAATTTTATCAAATCTTATTCAACCAAAATTTAACATCAGGAAATGAAAATGAGAAGAGAAGAGGAGCCAGAAAACGAAAAGTTCAGCGGCTAACTAGTGGGATAATTTAGGGATATTCACTTTGGCTCATAGGAGCATTTGCTCCCATTGTGTGAATCAACATTTCGAAGTGTCAAAAAATTCTAAACTAAAATTTTTCATGTACATCTACACATTTTATGTTGGTACACAAGTTTTCAAAAAAAACTATAAAAATTTGTGACTCCAGTAAAAAAGACAAATTTTGGTGCTATAACACGACTACATACAGGACATTTTTTTTGTCTTTTTTGTACACGCCACATAAAATGTTGTTTCTCCATTAAAACTTGTGCACTAACATAGAATGTCACGATGTACAACAAAAAATTTATGTCAGAATTTTTTGACATTTTTAAAATTGTTTTTTAATTATTTTGTATAATAGGAGCATTTGCTCCTATGAGCCAAAACGCCACCTCCGATAATTTAGGGCTAAATTATAGCCGTTTTACCCATTTGGTGTATAAATAGCTTCCCTATCTCTAGTGTTATAGTTGCGATATAGCTCAACTACAGCCTGCTATTTAAAATATTTGAACCAGCTTCATTCTATATCGACCTAGAAATTAGTAAAGAGATTTTTTCATGGGGAACGAAAGCACTTAGCTGATAAAAACAAAGATCCTATTCTTTTGGCTTCCAAAACCCAAAAGCCAAAAAAACATCTATTTAGGTGCTTTTTTTTGGTTTTTGCCAAAGCCAAAAAGCCAAAAAAAAAAAAATGCCGCAACAAAAAGGGCCCTAGGACTGCTTCCTTTTATATGGTGTTACCGTGTCAACATCATAGACAGCTGGCATGGCAAGGACGGAGTACTTAAAAAAAAAAAAGCTGACATAGAAAAGGTTTTTATTTGCACAAGTGAGGTGGAGAGCAGCCTGGGTATCTACCAGCTGACTATGTATCGGGACAGCTGCTGAACTTAGACCATCTCCGTCTCAGAAAAAGAGAAAAAAGCCTAAATCTCCGGTGGCTCGATGTATTTGGAGTATGAAAAATATCTTTTTGTATCTGTTTGAGGTCGAACGTGAACACCAGAATGATCAGTTTTGAACGCATGTTCCTTTAGGTTGGGATCTGCCTAGCGGCCCAATTTTTTTCAGCAATAGTTTTTATTAATGGAAAGTAATATACATAGTGCCTAAAAAAAGACTTAACATTAAAACCATAGGGTTCGCGTCATGGATGACTATTCCTCCTCTTCGGTGTCGACGAGGTCAACGAAGACCGCAGACGCCCATAGCAATGGCCAGTACAAAGCGGGTTGTGGCGGCGGCAGCGTTGGTGTGGGGGGAAGTGGTGGCGCCGGAGAACTGGCCTTAGCGTGTCCATTTTAACGCAAACGGATATATTTGATCTCTTTAAATCAGGTCGCTAGAGATACGGACATGTCTAGCGGGCGGCCGCATGCCCGATAGACAGGTCGAGCACACGCGGAAAACGACAAGAAAAATACGCGAGAAGGAAAAGTAAAACCTCATCCGCTTGCCTCCACTCCCTTCGCCGGCGGACCAGCCCAGCTCACGCGCCCCGGCTCCCTGCGCCGGCCGACCAACCCATCGCGACGTCCGTCCCTACCTAGAAAACCAGCACCACCGTTTCCCCTTCCGATTCACCGCCAGCAGGTTCCCGGCGGCCGCCAGAGCAGGGCAAGGACGCGGCATAGTCGGTCGAGCCAGAGCGGGGCGTGCGCAGGGGCTTCGTTGCCGAGCAGGGAAGGCCGCGGCACGGCGGTGGAGCAGAGCAACCTCGCGGCGGCGGTGGGCGAGCTGGGCAGGGCGCGCGCGGCCGCTGATGGAGGGACTACTGATGTGACCTTTCATTGATGGAGGCGAGGCAGTGCAATAGCCTCGAGAAGATGGCAAGATGTACGGTGGAAGAGAGTAGTCACTCCATCTCGCGAGATCCACCGTGTAGCTTGCTGATCCATGAAAAGAAAGAAAATGAAAAGGGGATTTTTTTCGGGGCTGGAGGCCGGTGCATTGCCGCTGCACAGTTGCGTCCCTATTCTGAATTCAGAAAACCAGGAGTGTCATGGTAGATGAATTTGCTCTGACTTCACTGGTTCAGTTAGGCTACTTCTTTTTAGAGATTGTGTGTTTAGTGGATGGGGTTAACATGGCTGCATAAAGCTACTAACGAGCTTGATACTTCCATTTCCTACTAGTTGCAGCCTCTTTGGGGGCGATGCTCCGACCACATGCTCAACATCAACGCCGGAGGCTCGAGGAGGAAGGAGACTGGAGGTCGATGGCATGCACTAGCACATTTTGTAACAACACTGCAACTTTGGATCCTACAAAGCAATTTTGGTGTTTAACATAGCAAGTTTTAAACCAGAAAGAGCAACTTTAGTGCCTAGCAAAGCTACGTTCGTGCCTGGTGGTGCAATTTTGTTGTCCCGCAGAGCAACTTTGGTGCCGAAATTAATAACTTTGGTACGAGACGAAGCAACTTTGGTGTCGAAAGGAACAACTTTCGTACCACACGGAGCAACTTTGGTGCCTACCAGCGCAATTTTAGTGCCCGACAGAACAACATTGGTGTCTGATAAAGCTACGTTTGTGCCTGGTGGCGCAACTTTGGTACTGGCGGTGCAATTTTGGTGTCGTATGCCTGAGAAAGCTACGTTCGTGTCTGGAAGCGCAATTTTGGTGTCCCACATAGCAAATTTGGTACTCGTCGGAGCAACTTTGGTACACGTCGGAGCAACTTTGGTGCCTGACGGTGCAATTTTGGTGTTCGATGGAGAAGTTCTGTCTGACAAAGCTACGTTCGTGTCGGGCAGCGCAATTTTGGTGCCCGAAAGAGCAATTTTGATGCCGAAAGGACAACTTTGGTACCCGACGGAGCAACTTTGGTGGCTAGCAGTGCAATTTTTCGTGTCCGATTGACCAACTTTGATACACTGGTACTGATACACGATAGAGCAACTTTAGAACCTGACGAGGCAACTTTGGTGCTCAGTGACGCAATTTTGGGGTCCAACATAGCAATTTTGTGCCTGACAAAACTACGTTTGTGGCAGGGTAATTTGGTCTCCGATTGCGTAACTTTTGTGCCCACCGACGCAATTTTGGTGTACGGTAGATCAACTTTGTGCCTGACAAAGCTACATTTGTGTCTGCCATGGTAATTTGGTGCCGGACAGAGCAACTTTAGTACCCGTTGGAGCAACTTTAATACCCGTTGGAGCAACTTTAGTTCCATGGTAATTTGTGTCTGCCATGGTAATTCTCGATAGGAGGCCGGCGGCGAGCATGGTTGGATGCGGCGGCCCGTGTAGCCGGCGGAGGCGCGCGTCTATATGGGAGGTCGTCGGCGAGCATGGTTGGCCAGGACGGCGCCCGTGGCCGGTAGGTAGTGCTCCTGGCCGGAGCGAGGAATGAGGCGAGGGGGCGACTTCATAGTGACGAAATCGAGTCAGATGAGCTTGTCTATTTTTTTTCTCGCCAAAGTAAGCGCTCAGGACGACTATTGGGCACACGCCCGCCCGTAAGATTTCAGGTTTTTCATGGGACGTGTCTAGCGGGCGTCCGCGCGCCCAATAGTCGTCCCGAGCGCCCAATATTCCTCCAGCACGGGCTGGCCACCGGACAGGTTCCGCGTCTCCCAAGCCCTGAACACGGGCTCCGCGCATGGATCCCCATCGCCGCCCTCCTCCCACCCCGCCGCTAACTTCCCCACGAAACCTCTCGATCCAGCACATGGACTCTTGTCCGGCGCGACCTCCCGCAGCGGCCACCGCCCTCCCCGCCTCGAGCTCGTGCTATAGCCCCCGGCGGCTGGAATTGGGCGAGGGGGAACGTTAACTGGATGGTTAAAGGAGATGAGGTACGTGCGAGGAAGAAAGATAAAGGAGATGAGATACGTGCGAGGTCCCACGTTAGAGAAAATGTTTTTGGTAATTTCCCAATAATATTGTTTTGTTGTCTAAAATGACATAATGGTTGCTAAAAATGCTTGTTTCTTGCCTGGCCTAGTTTGTTTCCTAAAAATCGCATATTAGTGTCAATTTGTTGCCTAAAATCACATAATAATTTGTTGGCTAAAAAATATCAAATTTGTTGCCTAAAATCACATAATAATTTGTTGGCTAAAAAACGTCTTGTAATTTGCTCTACCTCTATGAGTATCAAAGTTGATCTTTCGCACATCAAAGTTGCTCTGTTAATCGGCGGGTAACTTCGCATCATCTACAGGCAACTTTATTTCAGCGGTAAGCAACTTCACATGATCTAAAAGAAACTTCACTGCAACGGTGAACAACTTCACGACATCTAGAAGCAACTTTATAACATTTAGAGACAACTCTATTGCATTGGTAGACAATTTTCACGAAGAGATAGGCAAGTTAATAGATGTAAGCAACTTTCACAACATATATGCAACTTCACGTACGAATAGATAACTTTCTCTGGCCATGAGTTCACCCTGGTGCCTCCTACGCTCGCTGCCAACCTCCGGCCTCCTCCTCCCCTAGCACGCGCGTCGACCGCAGGCCAGGATTTCTGACTCCCACCATATGAGCTCGTGGTTCCCCGCATCGGCTTCCTCGGCACTAGAATCACGCCATCGGCACCAAAATGTGTCGTAAGGCACCAAAGTAGCTTTGACGGGCACCAAATCTGCGCTTTCGGCCACCAAATTATGTTGCCGAGCACCAAAATTGCTCCGTCGGGTGCTAAAAGTTGATCGTCGCTCACTAGAATCACATCGTCGGCACCAAAATTCCTTCGAGCATCATAGTTGCTCTACAGGGTACCAAAAATTGCATCGTTAAGCACAAAATTTGTTCTGACATGCACGAAAATTCATCCGGGCATCATGGTTGCGATGCCAGGCACCGAAGTTGTTCTGATGGGCACTATAATTGCGTCGTCAGGCATCAAAGTTGCGCTGTCAGGCACCATAATTACATCGTTAGACACCAAAGTTGCTCCTTTGGGTATCGGAATTGCTTCGGCGGGCACCAAAGTTGCACCGTCAGGCACCAAAATTACTATGTCAGAAACCAAAATTGTGTCGTTAGCCGTTAGGTACCAAAGTTGCTCTATCGGAAACCAAAATTGTGCTATTAGGTATCAAAGTTGCTATGTCGGGGTCCAAAGTTGCACTGTGAGGCACCAAAGTTGCTCCGTCGGAAACCAAAAAATTGCGTCCGTTAGGCACTAACATATGGCTCTTACGTATGTAAAAAGAACTGGAAGTTTGGGAGACAACTTCGTGATTGATGTGCTTTCCTCTGTGATAAATGAAAGACTGAAGTTTAACGGATGGCTCTTACGTATATGAAGAGAACTAGAAGGACTAAAGTGCAAGACATTGGAAGAGATAAGATTCTACAGCATTTCTGCAGTGCGGTTCGTGAGGCTTCAACAGCACAGCCTGGAAATAATCGAATGCGGGGAGTGGAGGCCTCCATGTGCGACGCCTCCATTCCGCAGCCGCAGGCCTCCCTAGCTCCACGTCTCGGCCTCCTCTCCCCTAGCCAGCGTCAGGCCAAGGCGTCGCGACTCCATTCCCAACTCCACGTCGCCGCACCCTCCATCGCGTTGGGGTCCTGCCTCCCGACCCGGTCGCCGGCGGCGCGCTAAGACCCGTGGGCGTGACCCAGCGGCATCGCGGATGCGGCCCTGGCATCATCTTCGTCGCGCGCTGGAGCATGGAGCAGACGCGCTAGGAGCAAGGCCGGCGGAAGGAATGAGGTGCTCCTAGGAGCAGGCGGCGGCCGGAACGAGCTTGCCGCGGAGCAGGACCACGGTGGGGCACGCCAGCGTCAGTGATGTAAAGGGGGATGCGATGCCAGAGTCTAGGGAAAGGAAGAAGGTGGATCGGGGGCTCTTTATGGGGTTGACCCGGTCCAGTAGGTTGGTTTGTCCGTCGACCACATGATCCGCTAGCTCCCGACAAAAACTCATCTGATGGGAGGGACCTAGGATCGTGCGGCCAGAACTGTGAGCGCTCGGCGCGTCCGTTTGGCACGCGCGTGCCGGGAAGAATTTAGGAATTCTTTAACATTTTCTTTGCTAGGTAGAAGAAATTGATTATGTGCTCTCCCTAAAGTTAAATCAAGCAAACTTAAAAGCGGGGATACGGACTCGATTATAGATCTTCCATTATTCTATAAAATCTCATATTGAGCTAATATGGCTTTTCAATTTGTGGTGAGTTGATCGATGGCCGTACACATGATGGAAGAGTCATAAGCCTGCTTTCATAAGCTTGTGACAAAAAAATTGATAATCAATACCACATATATTTTTTTAGATAAAATGCATGGAAATATAAGATTTTAAATTAATAAAGCTTTTAGGTTCGAACAAGGTAATACACATGTTGCGGCATATAGCTTAGTTTTAAAAAAACTAACACACGCACTCTGGGAACGGTAACCCCACAGCAGCCGAGAATGACCAACACTGCAACAATTCAGATTACCCGTGTGTGCTTGGAGATCTTGGTCTCGCGACTGCGTACAGCATCCTCAGCTCGCTTGACAGCCACCTAAGACTCTCCCGGTCACTTGATCTTGCCTTGGCGGTCCACAGCTACAGAAATGAAGTAGTCTTGTAGATGATATTAGCGCGGTGAGTAATCACTTTCTTATCAATGGTTAGTTTATTACGGGCGTTCCATAGAGCCTAGGACTGCACGAGGAATAACATCCAGAGTAATCTGTGTCTCGTCTAGTGAAATTAGAGAGAATGATATGGAACTAGTAAAAGTTTCCCGGCACCAATTACAACCAGGAAGTTGGCGAATCACGCTCCAACCAAATTTAGTTAGCGAATGAGAAAATAAAATGTGCCCAGTATCCTTAGGGGCACCACAAAGAGTACAGTCTCCGCTGGAGCATGTCTTATGGCGATATGTAGGCTGGTAGGTAATCTATCCAGGATCAGTTGCAATACCACATATACTTATAGCAATAAACAGTACATGGTAATGGTAGAGATACATGAGCTGATTCCAGCGATTACAAAATAAAGTAGAAAAGAAACTAGCAAATCATCGAGATCTTCAAATTCTTCTTTCTTCCATGACACAATCTTGAACTTCTCTGAAGGCAACCGAAAATAGATACGAAACCATAGATCTGAAAATACCAATGAAGATTCTCCCATAGTTTTAATTTAAGCCACAATGCTAAGGCTACATGCACACGAGCGCGCCATTACAGTAGTCAATCAACATCGGTAAAAGTACCAACACCAGTATACCGGGGGGAAATAGCCAAACAGCCTGGTCAACATCGCTAGAGAGCCGAGAGTACGAATCACCATTGCTGAGGAGGTATCATCCGGGATAAATATTGCGAGGATAATCCTCCTCGAAGCAACCATGAGAAAAGATCCAAAATCGATCTAGCGAAACATGATTTGAAGTCTCATACCTAGAGCATTGTAATCCTCCAACACCACCATTGCTGTCACAAATATCTTGTCGTCGAAGAACACTTATTGAAGACGATGCCATCTCCATTGAGGCGGAGGCCAACAAGAAGACGGCTACAAAAACCATAACCTAATATATTGAAAACCCTACCTTTATTAAAAACTCCACGCATTAGATCGGGTTCCCCACTCCTCCCGATACCGACGAGGCCGGTCGGAGGAGGGGGAACCGATCTATGCAAGAGGCGGAGGTGGAGGCAGCTATGTTTTCTTAGGGTTGGCGTCTGCGGAAAATTACTCCATTTTGGTCAATCTAATGGCTCACTGACCTTTATGTTGGTGTCAAAAAGAGCATAAGTAGAAATCCTACTGCTCCCCTCGCGACAGAAAATTCGTAGGTTCGGTACCGAGTGTTGGCTCATAGAGCTCATCGTACCCGTGTGTAGTCCAAAAATAACTAAACTTGGAGAAGTGATGTCAATTACGAGCACATGTACAGTTCTCAGTTGCATGATTCATGATGCACATCTAACGATTCCAGAGTCGATCTAAAACTAACCATAGTTGAAAATAGTGGGCCACCGCATTAGCAATGATATTTTGGCAGCTAATATATATATGGTGGGCCAATCCATTTAACAGTTTTTTTCTAAAGTAGGGGAAATTTCAGTCATATATTGCATAAAAAGGGAAAAAACTATGTCGCAAACGTAACTAGAGGCTACAACTTTAGGCGGCCCAATTTGGACCGGTTACGGCCCGTCAATAGTCTGTCACCAAAATTGGGTTGGTTTGGCCCATCGGTTGCCTGCTTTGGTAGAGCAAATTTGGCATTTTGGCTCTGTCAAGTGATCGCTTGCACTGCTAAGTTGAACATTGCAACAAACGAAAGAATCCACAACAAAATTACATGAATAATTACATGCCTATAATACATTGATACGTGGTGTGGCCCTGTGTCGATATTACATACAATCATAGTCCATGCAGTGCTAGATCCCACAGTAACGGTATATCCCACGGTTCAAGAGCGAAGATATAACAACTCGACTATTTACCAACATGCCACCACCTCACCACATAATCGCGGTTAGACTTCCACCTTTATTGTTGGATGATCCTAGTAAACTCTCCGGTCCTTTCCTCCATGTCAGCCCGATCCTTTCTTCTACCTTGCAGGTCAACTCATCCATTTGATCAAGTTGGGTGTTGACGACATCTTGTAGCTCTACACTTCCCTCTTCTCTATGTTCTGCATCAAAGGTTCCTTACTTTTTATTCATAAGGATGCATTAGCCCCCATTACGAAAAAACCATGTTTAATTGTATTATTTGAGAGGACCTCAGATACAACCTATATCCCAGTCTTGATCCTCTTTCTCTTGTAGGTACATAGAGCTGTTTTTTAATCTCAACCTTATTTTGCAATAAAAAACAAGGTTATCATAGCAAGATAAAAGCTTCACAATTAGTGAGGACTCTATGAAAAGCTCACTTACGGTTGCATCATGTAATGCCATGGAGAAGCCACTTTCCGGATGAAGTGGCCCTCCTTAAATACTACCTCCGTTTCAAGGAATAAGGCGCACACGTATTTCAAGACGAACTTTGACCATAAAAGTTGAGCAACAAAATCTTGATTATATTATATGTATATAGTATCGTTGGATTCGTATTGAAAAGCACTTTTTAGTGATACTAATTTTATACAAACAATCTTTATCTATTTAAAGTAATTTTTGGTCAAACAAAAAGCTCGTAAAACGAGGGCGCCTTATTCCTTGAAACGGAGGTAGTATATACAAATGACTGGGTTCTTTATGTTTGTACTTATCTCTCTGAAATCAAAGACAAACATGAAGTCGGCTTACAGTTTCTTTGGGATCTGGTGAAAAAGCGTTAGCATAAATCTTGCTTTACATGTGGATACTATGTAGAGCATCGATCTTGTAAATGTAACAACTTTGCTAACCAAAAGGTGATACAAGTAGCTACATAACAAAACATGAATCTAGTTTTAGTGGACATATGTCAGACATAGTATTAAACAATTCCGTGAAGTTGCAAATTCAACTTCATGGAATGGAATGAAACCAAGAACTAGATACAATAACACATAATTGTCAAATACATACGAATGCAATTCATGTTATCAAAGTACAAACAATAAACACATGCATCGAGGGAAAACAATCCAAATGGCTACCAAACTTGAAACATCCATCACAATATTATTTTGAGCTATAGACAGGTGTTGACTTACCAAAATTTGCAAGTGCATTTTGTAGCTTTGCGACACACGGCCGCCATGGAAGGGTGGTCATGGTGGGCGCCGCCGGTAGAGGTGGGGGGAGGGGCTCCGCTGCTCAAGTCTGAATAAAGAGATTGATGTCGAGGTAAGAGCCGAGATCACTCAGTGACATCGTCGTCTGACCTAGGATTTCTTGGGATCTTAGAGGTGGTTTTCGTAGTCGGAAAGAAAACATAGATGGAACAACGTTGCGCTCCTTCACCGTCGGTGCCTCGTTGTCGCTGCCGCTCGAGCTCGCTTTGGATTTGTGGGGCATCTTGAGCAAGCGAATACGGAAGTTGCAACGGACCTAAAGTACATACTTATTGACATATTCGAGGGTTTCAGCCCAATTAAGCTAAAATAGCCTAACTCGACCTGCAGAGTAGCAACTTGAGGGCCCATTTAGAATGAATCTGCGAAGGAAACGAGTTTAACGATGTTCTGGGAGTTTTACCGACGGTTCATCATCTATGGGTTGATCTGGAGCATTAGATGGACATATCCAATTGTCCAGGATGCAAAATCGATGTGAGTGCCCCTAACTTGTTCAGCTTACTATTTTCTAATGTACTCGAGTTTTAATGGAAATGGACTTTGGTTTTACTGCACTTCGTGGGGATGGGAAGAAAGAGGGACACGGATGGGATGCACTTTTTTCCTTCTGGTTTTTAATCCAAAAATTTAAAGTGAAATATCTTGAGAATCATTTGTCCAACTTAGAAATCGTTTTAATTTTGAATTTCTGATGTTGAGGTCTTTAAAATTAGATCTTATGTTGATAGATTTTGAGAAACTTCTTTAAAAAAAATTAAAACTAGTACGGGTGTGTTGTATTTAGGTGTTAATGTAAAGTGTACTCGGAATTTCATTGAGTTGTATGTTTTACTGCGTGTATATACTTTATTTTTCATTGTACTATCACTCAGATTATACTGCAAGTGCATTTCTTTTTCACTTAGGTGTACTTTATTATTCAACAACGTTTTACTGCGTATATATTTCATTGTACTATCACTCAGATTATAGTGCAAGTGCATTTCATTTTCACTTAGGTGTACTTTATTATTCAACAGAGGCCAGAGCAAGGAGCTCGTATCGCCCACCTTTGCTCTGCTCCCGGTCCAAGGTGTCGCCTTGTGTGACGGATACCTACAAAATGGTGTTTCCAAGTTCGCTCGCAGCTTCTAGCGGCAAGACAGTAGAGACGGCCCCCACAGTTTCCCTTCCCATTCGCACGCAAAATACGAAAACACCCCTCGCCGCTTGCCGTGCAGCCTGCCCTTATCCTATCCAGGGCGGCGGAGAGGCCACCGATCACCGCATTGCCTACTTCTTCCCGGTTTGCCCGCTCGTCTCCTGCGCCATCGCAGCCGAACCCTCTCCGCAACGAAGCACGCGAGCTGGAACCTCTCTCTGCTGGAGTGGAGAGATCCATCTGAACTTGCTCGACTGCTTCTCCCTGGTGACTAGCACTAACTTTTCTTGCATTGTTCTAGGATTTCAGATTCTCGCTCTACTCTGCTCTGCTCTGCTTTGCTGGGGGGATTCTAACCGAAATGTTTCTTTCTGGGAATTAATGGATGCTCCGTTCATCCAGTTTTTGTGCGAATGTGCATGCTCCCCCCTGGAGTACAGAGTACGGATAGCTAATTTGCTGGTTCAAGGTAAGGTAATGTCCGACTCCGATGATGTGTGTATCATCAGTGTATCTGTGTATGTATTCACCAGCTTTGGACCGAACTGTTTGTTCATGTGTTCTCAAGGAAAAGGACTGTTGGATCATAAGGGCGTGACTCGGATAAACACCTGGTCCTCTATCGCGGATTCACAGCAGTGATTCTTTACTGATCGCATCTTCGCGCCGCCATGGAAGCCGTGCACGGCATAGAGTCTATGGCCGGAGACAGCCGGAATCACCTCTCCCGCACCCTGGGGCCGGCGCTGCTGATCTCGGTGGGTTATATCGATCTCGGCAAGTGGGTGGCGACGGTCGACGCCGGGGCTCGCTTCGGGTACGACCTCGTGCTGCTCGTGGTCCTCTTCAATTTCTCCGCCGTCCTGTATCAGTACCTGTCCACCTGTGTCGGCATGGTCACCGGCAAGAACCTTGCACAGGTACCAGTTTGAGTTTTTCTTTTTTCTTTTTAGTAAGCCTGCAGATATGCAGATGATGACCTTCCGTGCCAGATTGTTTTTTTTTCTGGATTTTTTTTTGACAGAGTTTTTTTTTCTGGATAAACCGGTGCGAAAGCAATGAACTAATGGGCCTAGCAACACAAAGCCCAGTTCTTATCCAAAATTGGCCAGAAGCAGACCGGCGATCTGAACCCAATACGGCCACGTCTGCTCCAGGATGCGTTTAGTACCACATCGAAAGGAGGAGAGGGTTGGGGTGGGAGATCTTCGCTATATAATAGGCGCCTAGCGCAACCTTGAAACATACTTACCTGGATGGGGTCTACGGCCGATCATGAAGGGTCGTGGCCTAGATCAATGGCTCACATTGCACTTGGTGTAGCGTGTTGGTCTACCATCTCCCTACGGGGAGAGTGGACATCATAATTTGTGGTATAGGGGGTACGCGTTCGCGCGGCCCCTGCCAATTCTTGAAATATTTAAATTTGGTACTTAGTTAGGTCATCTGGCTCTAATTATCTTACAGGTCTTCTTGTTTTCATAAGAACCCATCCCTTTAGTTTCTGAACTATTTCTGGGCAACATCTGGTTTCAAAGCGATCATCCACATCTACCCAAGTTCTTGTTTACAGATACAGATGAATCCATCCCTGTAGTTTCTGAACTACTGCTGGGCGCCTGGGCATCATCTGATTGCTAAGCGATCATCCACCCAATATCTGTGATTTGTTCTTTATTATTTGGATGGGACCACATAAGGCTATAGAGATTGTAGGAAAATAGCAAGCAGCCCCTATTTTGAGAAAAAGAAAAGCTCTCTCAAATCTGAACTTAACAAGAAACTGTTACCTTTTCATGCTTATATTTAAGTTCCTTCTGCAAGATAATCCCTTGTATTTTCTACATTTCTCAGTTACATCCACCATCTAGTTCTTACTTGTAGTGCTTTTACATGAATCTCAAGATCACGCGTCAGGAGTACAGCCGGTTTATATGTGTTGGCCTTGGTATCCAGGCAGGATTGTCTTTGTTTACTTCAGAATTAACCATGGTATGTGTACTAACTTCACACAAATCTGTTTCTGTATCATTGCATTCTTAGAATATTTATTTATTTTGCCATGTTATGCGTATTCACTTGTAAGTCCTTTTTGTGAGAATGTGAGTGATTATTAACTTCTCAATTTCCAATATTTTGACTGTTTCAGATTGCAGGCATAGCAGTCGGCTTCAACCTCGTATTTGACCACGATGATCTTATCACAGGCCTTATTTTTGCATGTGTTGTAATAAATCTGCTGCCATATCTTCTCTCCCCTAGGGTGAGTTCATTGTTCACCCTGGAATCACTGATTCTTAAAAGGTTAACTTGCTCTAACTACTCTTAAGACCATATGCGTTTTTGATATATTACTTCTGCTCATTCTAGGACAGGAGGATGGCTGGAACGTTAAATGCCTGCATAGCAGGCTTTACGATTCTTTGTTTTGTGCTTGGTTTACTTATCAGTCAACCAGAGATTCCTCTCCATGTGAATGTGATGTTCCCCAAGTTGAGTGGTGAAAGCGCTTACTCACTGATGGCCCTTATGGGTGCAAACATAATAGCACACAATTTTTATGTTCATTCGTCAATTGTTCAGGTACGTTCCGGCGTCTCCAATCTTACTCATATTGAGCTAACATTTTTCATGTATTTGGATTTAAATTTGGAGGTGCACTAGCTATGTAGAACTGTTTCCTGTTAGAAGTAATGTGGCTATATGTTTGTGCTGATATCTGGAGCAATTGGCTTGCATGGTTTGCGTGAAATGTTCCATACTTTCCACTGCAGATTACACCATCGAGAGTACTGACTACTGAGTAAATAGTGCAAAGTATTCATCACCAAAAGGGGCTAACTATTCCAAAAGAGACTAGACTTCTGGCTGTGTGCATGTGTTTGGTGTCATATCTCAATTAGTTTATGCACGACACTAAAGGAAACTGTGTTTCAACTCTACTTCAATGGTTATTTCTTTTGGTTGAAGGATGGGGTGATCGAGTGGGTCTATCATGGTTTCATCCCCATAGGCAGAAAGTATAAATATGACGGGGCCATCCCCTAAAAAACATGGGATGATCAGTTTATCATATGATTAAGCAACATTCTATTGATGTTCTCAGAGTGTTTTACGGGATGTACTTATTTTTGCTAAATTTCAATGCTTGCTAATACTCCCTCCGTCCCTAAATTATAGTTGTTGACAAAAAATTTACAAACTTAGTCAAACTTTATACATTATTTGACTCTGCACAAAAGTTATAAGCCTTCTTATTAGGAACGGAGGGAACACGATTTAATATGCTGTGTCCATGTAACTGTCAAGCTTCATGCACAATGCAACCAAAAGTTAAATTGGGAAAGCCAAGACTCAAGCTCGAGACCCTAGGCTCTGATACCATGTCAAGCTTCATACACTAGCCAATGCAACCAAAAATCCAAACTAATGGAAAGCGCTTATACATGTTGTGAATGAGCAACTAGTATTCACAGAGGGCCATAGGCCAGTACATGTACATGTGTGACAATGTGCAGGTAAGCCCCTCATACACTGGGGAATAACGGAAAAGGAACTATACAACTCTAACACCCCCTCAAACTCATGGTGGATCAACAACACCGAGTTTGGAGAGAAAGAAACCATGCCGTGCTCGAGTCCGGGACTTGGTGAAGAAGTCGGCAAGCTGAAGCTCGAAGGCACATAATGAAGAGCCATAACCCGATGCCGCACAGCATGACGCACATAGAAGGCATCAACACCGATGTGTTTGGTGAGCTCGTGCTTCACCGGATCACGCGCAATGCCGATGGCACCGCATCTGTCCGATAAGAGCGGAGTCGGAGCGTCGGCAGAAACACCAAAATCCGCAAGTAACCGGCGTAACCAAGTCACCTCAGCCGTCAAGAGAGCCATCGCTCGCAACTCAGCCTCAACACTCGAACGAGAGATCGCAACCTCGCTTCTTGGTCTTCCAAGCAATGAGAGAGCCACCAAGAAAAACACGAGTAGGCGAGAAGAGACTTGCGATCCTCCGGATCGCTAGCCCGAGTAGCATCGGAGTAGGTCTGGAGCTGTAAGGAGCTGGAGCGAGGAAAGAAAAGCCGACGGGAGATAGTGCCACGAAGATAGCGAAAGACACGAAGAAGATGACTATAGTGGACACTAGTGGGAGCAGCCATGAACTGACTCAGAATGTGCACTGGGTAGGAGATGTCGGGACGTGTGACAGACAAGATAGACAAGACTCCCAACCAAGTGACGATAGCGAGTCGGGTCCGGAAGAGGATCACCATCAGTGGAACGGAGGTGGACATTGAGCTCCATAGGAGTCTCGACAATGCGCTCATCACCAAGAGCGGCACGAGTGAGAAGGTCCTGAATATACTTCTCCTGGGAGATATAGAAGACATCGGAGGTAGAGGAAACCTCAAGGCCAAGAAAGTAGCGGAGAGGACCAAGATCGGTCATGAGGAACTGATCGCGAAGACGAGCCTTGACAAAGGCAATGTACTCAGGGTCATCGCCTGTGATGATCATGTCATCAACATATAGAAGAAGCAGAGTCCGACCACGAGAGGATGTGTGGACAAAAAGAGCAGGGTCATGTGCGCTAGGGACGAAACCAGCAGCGATGACTACAGAGGCAAAACGCTGAAACCAGGCGCGAGGGGCTTGCTTACGGCCATAGAGAGAGCGCCGGAGACGACAGACCATGCCATCGGGAACAAAGTAGCCGGGAGGTGGTCGCATGTATACCTCCTCACTTAACTCACCGTTAAGAAAAGCATTCCGCACATCAAGCCGAGAGACGGACCGGTGGCGAAGCGAAGCAACGGCAAGAAGAGTACGAACAGTGGTCATGTGAGCCACGGGCGCAAAGGTCTCGTCATAGTCACGGCCATGCTCCCGCTCGAAAGCCGCGAGCGACAAGTCGAGCCTTGTAGCGCTCAAGAGAACCATCGGAGCGAGTCTTGATCTTGTAGACCCACTTGAAGGTGATGGGACGAACGAGAGGAAGGAGGAGTGACAACATCCCAAGTGCCGAGTACGCTCAAGAGCGAGCAATCTCCTCGGCCATCGCTAGCTGCCATTCGGGATGAGCAAGGGCATCCCGATAAGAGGTCGGCTCAAGGACAGCGAAAAGACCGTAGTGAGTGGGAGAATAGCGATCAGGAGGAGGACGAGGACGAGCACGAAGATGGTGAGTCGGCTCGGACGGAGAGGGCATCACATCAGAGGTGGAGGGCATGTCAGGAGAAGCAGCATCATCCTCACGGGGGCGACGGGAGTAGTGAAAAGGGTAGGGAGGTACGACCGTAGGCGAGGAAGGTGACATGGGAGGGGAAGATGTGGAGGGTGGGGACGGTGGTGAGGGAGGAGAGGGGGTCCGGCGGGTGAAGGAGGAGAAGGTGGTGAGAGACTCGGCAGAGTAGGGACCGGGAGGCACGGGAGGAGGCGAGTCGGGAAACATGAGAAAAGAGATATCATCCACCGAGAAGGAAGAGGAGGAGGGACGCGGGTAGAAGGGACGGGACTCATCAAAAGTGACATCCCGAGAGATGCGCATCCGACGACCAATAGGATCCCAACACTTATATCCTTTGTGCTCAGGGCTATAGCCAAGGAAGACACACTCAACCGATTGAGCACTCGGCTTGGTGCGTTCACGAGGAGCAAGAAGAACATAGCAAACGCAACCAAAAAGACGAAGGGTCGAGTAATCGGGAGTGCGACCGGTGAGATGCTCAAGAGGAATACCACCCGCAAGGCTGTGGAGGGTCGAAGGTTGATGAGATAGGTGGAAATAGACACAGACCTCAGCCCGGAAGTGAGGAGGGAGAGAGGCGGCGATCATCATCGCACGTGCGCGTCTCAAGCAGGTGGCGATGCTTGCGCTCGGCCACGCCATTTTGGGCATGGGCGCCGGGACGAGAAAAGCTGGGCAAGAGTACCTGCTCGGCAAGAAAACCACGCAGCGAACTGGGAGATATACTCACCGGCAGAATCAGCCCGAAAGACACGTATAGGCGTGGAAAACTGAGTATGGACCATGGCAGCAAAGCGCTTATATATCGAGAGAACCTCGCTGCGAGAAGTCATAAAATAAATCCAAGTGTGGTGAGAGAAGTCATCGATAAAAAGAACATAGTAGCGGTGACCCCCCTTGGAAGCAAAGGGAGCCGGACCCCATACATCGAATGGACCAAATCAAACGGACGCCGAGATACGAGACTCACTAGTAGGATAAGGTAACCGATTCCGTTTACCAAGCCTACAACCACGACAACCCCGAAGAGAGACATCTCTCGAGACGAGCCCCGAAGACCTCGACGAAGTAAAGATGATAAGCGTGAACCACGAGAGATGGCCAAGACGGTGGTGCCACCTGCCGAAAGGAGGCGGTGGTGGAAGCGGCAAGCACGCATGGAGCGGTCGATGGAGTGTGGGAAGAAGGAACATGAAGCCGATCAAGTTCCCAAAGTCCCCGGGAGTCACGGCACCGAGGGCCAGCCCCAACCAGGGCCCGAGTGTGAGTGTCCCGAACGAGAACAAGAATCAACATCAAGAATGACCCGACAACCAGAATCGAGTGAGTTGGGCAGCGGAAAACAAATTCATGGTAAGACGGGGAACATAAGAAACATCGGGAACGGAAAAGGAGGAAGTAGAAAGAGTGCCACGGCCGGCAACAGGGAGAGAAGTGCCATCGGCGGTAAGAACACTAACGGGAAGAGGAAGAGGTCGAAGAGAAGAAAGAGAGGAAGAATCGGGAGACATGTGAAAAGAAGCTCCGGAATCCAGAACCCACGAAGATGTACCCGATCGTGGAGAGGAAACAGCTGCGGAGGCGCAGCGATGCCGTCGAAGCGGAGCCGGAGGAGGCAAGGAGGCGCCGAGTCGCACTATATCCCGCTCGGTGAAGCCGGTGGTGACGAGTGCCGAGGGTGGAGCACGAGGAGGCACACCACGCCGCCTTCGGTAGCGGTCGGACTCAAGGTGACCGGGCCTCCGACGGTGAGTGCGAACCGAGGAGGGCGAGAGCGACCCCCACCGCGAGAAGAGCGGGCTCCTCCGAGACGGCGAGCACGCGGTGTAGGAAGAAGCGGCGGGGCAGGAGCAGGGGGACCTCGAGCGAGCAAGAACGGAAGGTGTCCCAAGCGGACCGAGCACCACGCGGACGAGTATCCTCGGCACGAAGCTCGGTCGAGCACCTGCGAGATAGGAACACGGCCTCGAGCAAACAACCGAGCACGACGAGGCTCAAACTCGGGCGAAGTCGAGACAGGAACTCATGGATCCTCCGGAAGTCCATATCCGAACGTACTCGTCCGGCAACACCGGCAAGTACCACATACAGCACTCGCGAAGGGAGTCAGGCTGGCGCCGGATCGCCGCACTCCGGGTGTAGAACTCATCAACGATAGAGTCACCCTGTCGAAGATCATGCTCCCGACGCAACACGGATAAGTACGAGAGAATCCCCGGAGGGCCGATAGCGCCGACGAAGGTGAGACCACATCTCGGCGACGGTAGCGAGGCCCATAAACTCGAAGCAAGCCGTGGCTGAACACCGCGAAAGAACGGCGGCAGCTCCGGCATCCTCATCACACCACCGAGTAAAGGTAGCCAAGCTATCCCGGTAGGAGTCAAGAGCCTCGGAATAGGCAAGTACCGCTCATCATAAGCCTCATCGAGCGGCAGTCTCGGCAGACTTGGCCGCGTCCCGATCAGCTCGCGTAGCATCCTCGGCAAGGGCTCGTGGCACGGACGGTGGAGTAGGAGGCACGAGGAGCGATGGGATGCGGCGCACACGAGACCTCGCCGGTAAGAACACCCCACAGCCGAAGGCCACGCATGTGAATGCGCATAAAGGCAGTAAACTCCCCATAATTGGTACCATCAAAGATCACAGGGCACCGGGGAATACTGACATACCCAGATGAAGATGATGCCATCTTCCTGCAATTTTTTTTTTTTTTTGCTCAGATCACGATCTGGATCGGGATCTCAGGCTGGCCGCCCGTGACCGCCAGAGACAGGCGGCGTGACCGGCGGCGGTGCGGCGCCGGAGACGGGTGGCGCGGCCGGCGGCGGTGCGGCGCCGGAGATGGCCGGCACAGCCGGCAGCGAGACGGCGCCGGAGATGGCCGGCACGGCCAACAGCGGGCGGCGCCAGCAGAGGACGGGGCGGCGCCGGCAGAGGACTAGGCGCCGCCGGCGGAGGTCGGGGCGGCGCCGGAGATGGCCGGGGTCGGGGCGGCGCCGGAGATGACCGGAGATGGCCGGCAACAGCACCGGAGATGGCTGGATTGGCTCGATTTTGAGCTCAAAATTTGACGAAAAAGGGGAAGAAAGAAGAAAGAGGAAGAGGAGCAGCGGCGGCCGGAAGGATCATCGGCGGCGGCGGCGTGGATCGAGCACGGAGTTGCAGCGTGCAAAGAGCTAGACCTAAAGCTCTGATACCATGTTGTGAATGAGCAACTAGTATTCACAGAGGGCCAGTACATGTACATGTGTGACAATGTGCAGGTAAGCCCCTCATACACTGGGGAATAACGGAAAAGGAACTATACAACTCTAACAATACAATCCACTTATATACTTCACAACAGTAACCAGCTCCCGATGCTGCATTTTGTTGGACAAAACAACCTTAGGTACTTAGCACTTGAGTCTCAGACGCTATCTTTAAGCGTATGTGCTTTGTGCCAAGTGTGGCAGCTCTACTTGTATGGGGCCCAGAAGTCATATGGGTTTTAAAGAACAGAACTTACTTTATGTCAGATACAACCGCACAATTATCAGTTCAGAATATTGTCTTGTGTTGTTGTCTTCACGTTTCATCACTGAAAGAAAAATATATAAAACAGACACTGGCATGTGTTGCTTATTGTGTCTGATCTAGTATTCTTCTAAGTAGCCACTGAGAAATGTAAAACTAAGACATGTTACCAATTATGGATAAAGCAATGGTGGATTATCAGTTGTCATAATATGGAAAAGCAATGGTGGATTGTCAGTTGTCACTAACTGGCATGCTTGTCCACATGTCAGTGTCCGATCCTTTTAGTTGCAATTTTACTGGAATATGGGCGTATCTTTAGGAGGCGGAGTTGTTTGTCCAAAGACCTCGCGCTAACTTTATCTGATAACCTCAGCTAAAACTTGGTTTTGCATGTATGTTGGTTCAGAAATATTGTGAAGCCTGGATTTTTTTTGGCCAAAGACCTCACGCTTACGTGGTTAATTCAATTATTTGCAAAGCCTAGATTTTTTTTGTTATGTTGGTTCAGAAATATTGTACTTTCTACTTCCTACTCCACGAATGCTGTGCTCTTCTTTTTCTAAAGGAGATTATGACCCAGCCGGTCAGAACAACCGCAATAAAGTTTGCATGGCACACTTATGCATCACTAATCCTACTAGTGTACCATCCGAACTGGTTGAACATAGCATATGCTACCATCTCCAACTAGCTGCACCCAGATGCCAAAGACTCCCGCGCCTCCACAACTAGTCAATTTTACTATAGTTTCCTGGTCATTTGAGTTATCATTTCATGTTAATTAAGATACATATATGCAGGTCCAGAGAAGATCTCATGCTACCCTTGGTGGCCTATTTCATGACCACCTTTTTTCTATATTGTTTACTTTTACTGGGGTTTTTCTTGTGAACTATGTTCTGTTGAGCTCAGCAGCATCGGAATCAAGTCACAATGTGCTCCACACCTTTCACGATGCTGTAGATCTAATGAACCAGGTTTGTGAGACCAGTTTCTACAGCAGCATCCAACTCTTATCTAAACGTACGGTGAATTTCCTGACTTTCTTTTCTTTTACAGATATTTACGAGTCCCATGGCACCACTTGTGTTGTTAGCGGTTGTTCTCTTTTCTAGCCACGTCATCTCATTGACATCTGTTATGGCTAGTCATACAGTTACGCAGAATTTATTTGGTGCAGACCTGTCTCTTACTACTCATCATGTGGTACTTAAGGTTCTTGCCATGATTCCTACAATGTATTGTGCAAAAGTAGCAGGCTCGGAAGGGATATATCAGTTTCTCATTCTGTGTCCAGTAATCCAGGCTATGCTCCTGCCTTCGTCTGTTATTCCTGTTTTTCGTGTTGCCTCATCAAGGTCAATAATGGGCAACTATGGGATATCTTTATATGTTGAAATATTAGCCTTTCTTGCCTTTCTTCTTATGTTGTTTACAAATATTATTTTTGTGGCGGAGGTCCTGTTCGGTGACAGCAGCTGGACAAACAACCTGAAAGGGAACACTGAATGCCCTGTGATAATTCCACATACTGTTTTAGTTCTCATGTCTTGTGCATGTATTGCTTTTACACTCTTCCTGGCTGTCACTCCACTAAAGTCAGCAAGTAGTGAAGCTGAAACTCATGAGTTTTCTATGCACCCGCATAGAGAAGCATCAGACAGTAGTCATCACAGAGAAGATACTTCTCTGGAATATGTTGGACATGAAGAAATTCAAAGGTATTATACTGTTGCTGTTCGAAGAGATTCATTGAAAAGTCATCCGAAATCGGCTTTCGAGCATACTGACAGTTCTGAAATCACTGCAGAATCTGACTATGAGACTGCACAGTGAGCTGCTTATACAGCGACCAATTCCAGAGGCTAACCCCTTGATATCTTGCAACCACAAGGAGTCAAAACCAGTTGTTAGTGTTGAATTCACAGAGTCAACGCCAAAGGTCTCTACAACCATTGTAGGAGAACAAAGTTCAGCAGAGAACATCCATTGAGGAGCACAACTGAAAAAAGATGTTAAAGTAGAAGCAGATGTTTGCACAGACAAGATTTCACATAATGTAAAATTTAAGAAGTCCGCTGGAGGCAGGGCACCCTTTTTTATCTTCCAGTTATCCACCATCCCTCACTATGAGCAGGTATAAAGACACTGATGCCGACAATGGCAGTGATAGCCTCCCAAAGCTTCCTGGTTTGGGCCATGCTGCAAGAGGGAAAGCTGGCAGTAATTCTGGATGAGTTCTCGGGACAGCTTTCTGATTATCACGGTAAGCTAATGCAAGAATATAATGCTGAAAGGATGAACCTTTTGCTAGGACTGGATTTGTTGAGAATGGAATTCAGATGGGTGGCATTGGGTCATCAAACTGGTCAGAGCATGCATTTACCGAACAAGGACACTAGTTCAAGCAGCACCTTACCTGACCAAAATGCAAAATGTTTCGCGAATTAGAGCAGGCATTTACCGAACAAGGACACTAGTTCAAGCAGCACCTTACCTGACCAAAATGCAAAATGTTTCGCGAATTATGATGTGACCAGCATGCTTACCATTCATGGATAAATGCAAGTCAGAGTTCACAGTCCACCTGTGTTCCACTGGACGCATGGCGACTATCTTCTGAATCTGCTGGTTCTGACTATGCTGGCCCTGTTATTCGTGCTGGTAACCAAAATGTTACTGGTTCATTTGGTTCCAAATTTTTGCATAACCCAAAAATGAACGGAGGTAGGACGATCCTATTACGATCCTACTACCATTCTTGGGAGTGATAGTGTTGACTCATCTGCTTGCTCAAAGAAGTACCACAGTTCACGAGATATATCTGCTGTAATTGCTGCAAGCAGACGGTCACTTTTGAACAAAGATCTGGGCAGTGCTGCTCGAAATTGGTCATATCTTAGTGGGCTGGCATCTGAAGCATCACATTATGTGGACACAGTGACCATGTTCCAGAGCTCTAGGCAGTCGAGCATGAGAATCAAGCCAACATCATTTTGGTTCCAGCAACCATTTAAACAATTGTTTGGTGTGGCAAGTGCAGAGTTCAATAGGAGTGAGGCGAGCACTGATCAGAGGTCAAATGGCACCAAGGATGACTTCTCATACACAGAATGTGAAGCAAAGTTTCTCCAGTCCCTCAGATTTTGCATCGTGAAGCTCTTACAACTGGAAGTGTCGAGATGGTTCTTTAGGCAGAACGGTCGCTGTGATAAAAATCTAATTGGCCGAGTTGTTGCAGCAGAGAGAATTTCGCAAGAATCCGCAGTTGACATGGACTCTAATTGCACACAAAGAGACAACCGGCAGTGATTGTGTTTGGCAGGCTTCCCTGGGTATTAGTTTTGGTGCCTGGTGTATTCCTCGGGTGCTAGACCTGTCCCTTGTGTAAAGTAGGCCAGAACTTTGGGGCAAGTATACTTATGTTCTTTGCCGTCTTCAGGTGATTCCTTGTCTTGTTACTTTGCAGGCATCCTTATCATTTACTGTTGAGCATATATCAACTTCCTGCCGTTATCATTATTGTATATTCCCCTCCCAGTGATGTTTTCAATAAAAATAAAGTAAACCAGAACAGTTCTCCCATGTCATTCTTTAAAAGATCATCAATAAACCTGTGCCAGGTCTATCGGGCAGTTAATATTTCTCTGCTGTGAATATACAGAGGTCGAACTCTTACTATATCTACTGAGCACATTTTGGCATCCAGTTTTCTGACATTTTACTTACTTTATTTAATGTAGGGTGTACTCGAACCTGCATTTTCCAAGCCTCGGAAATCCATCACTGGGTTCTCATGCCTTGAGAAAGCATGTCCGGTTGCCAAGCCCATGCCTAACACGTTCACCACCGCAACTGTCATCAAAGATGTGGAGCAAACTGTTTCTTGCCACAGGGGTTGTCGTGACACAGCAGCAGGAGATGTTGCATTCCCTGAAGGGAAGGAAAACGTTGCTTCTATGCTTAAGCAATACAAACGTAGGCTCTCAAGCAACAAGCCACCTTCATGACTTGTGTAGGGTTCTTGTTACTGATGCTTCTCAAATCTCTGTTTTCTCCTGTTGCATGACGTTTACCTGGAAGCTTTTCAGCCTTAGTTCCCGCATGTGATTTTTTGTATGTGATGTTTTGCACTGGCAATTGCATTTGATGTCCTAAGAGGCAAATGGTGAATGGTCGCTGCGGCTGATGTACAGAATAACAGAAAGGATGTTGTAATTTGTTGGAGCAGCACTGTAAATTTGACTATAGCTCATATTCCTTTTTTTTTGTGTGCTATGTGTGGTTATGTAGGGAGGTTACAGCTTGCTCCAGAACGCAGGATTCTACCATTTGTGGATATAGATCTTGTCTTCTGTGCCCCTTCTATCAGAGCTGCTTAAAAAACCTGGGATCGAAGAAGTAATTTCCTGACGTGCTCCAGTGGTTATCTCTCATCTCTGACTCTTGGTCTCTATCATTTGTAATCCAGTCTTGACAGATCATCTGTGTGTCCAGTTGTTCCCCCCTTCTCAGCGACATACCTACTTCCGAGCTATGTTTCCTCCTGTCTTCGCATCTGTTCAGGCTAAACTTCTGTGTGTTGTACACTGTTCTGCTACTTCAGAGTCAGGTCCCGTTCTAATTGCCAGCTTGTCTGCTGAGAGCCTGGGATCAGGTTAGATTATTTCAAGTTTGCTCCGAAGGTCGGTGGATTCTGCATGGCTTCACTTCACAGCCTACCATCCTTACTGAGTTCCGCAGTTTCTTGGGTATCCTCCTGCTTTGCCTGCTGTCTGTCTATCTAGGCTGAAAATATCTACTCGGTGATGAGTTAGCTCGGAGCTGCTGCAAGTCATTGGTTCGGTTTGCCGGGACTAGTATTTGCTCTAGCCAGGTGAGATTCCCGGGCTAGCTCTTGTTCATGGCATGCTGATGCTGGGATCAGCCACAGCCTCTAGCTAGATTTCCAGATTTTCCTCTCTCTTTTTTTTTCCTGAAGACAACTGTGTAAATGACGGGTGAAGCAGTGGACTCCCATGTTACATGAGCCTTAAATGAAGTGGCAAATTAATGCAGTGGAGAACGGGGATGTAAGTAAGCATTTCTTCAAGCAGATGCCGTGCGTGGGTAGATGAAGCAGTGACTGACCTGGTATCGCGACGCTGGGCTCCGGCCTGTTCCGAGCTGGGACCGACGCCGCCGATCCGGAGACGAAGCCTGTTCATTTAATCATTCTCAGGGAGGGGGGACAGGCGATGACATCCAGCGCGGGGTCGTTTTCGCGGTGCCACGCTCCGGCGAACAGGCCAGCGTACGCAACAGATACGTCCTGCTGCCTGTTGGTTCGCCGGTGGGCCGAGCACGGAGGCTTGATCCTGTCGGACTCCGCTCTCCGCTAGGTGGTTGCCCCAGCTGCTGCTCCTGTAGCGCCGTGATCGTCCATGTCCATGCCCATCTAGCTGGTTGTGTTTTCGCTTAATTCGTCCGTTGGATTACAATTCACCAATTGTCGAAGCTTTCCCCCATTAAAGCATGTACTGGTAAATGTAGGGTCAAGTGGGGTCCCCAAACAGTCCCGCAAAAAGCAGAATGAGAGCAAATGAGATTACAGATTGAACCAAGATTTAAAGGAGAACTAAGAAGTCGTTTGGTATCCATCATTTGGATCTGAAATCCTGGAATTCATTTTGAAATTTCATAGGTGACTGTTTGGTTGTCACAGAATTGGCCATCATTTCATTTAAAAAATCCAGCAAAATGACGTCATGGGTAAACACGATTCCGAACTGAGACTTGTCATTTGCGTTTCTCTATGGAAGCTATTCACAAATTCAATATTAAATTCTGCTGTCATTTGCAATTTTCGTGGCAACCAAACAAGTGTTCATTTCTGAAATTACAATGTAAATGATATTCATTTCAAAATGCTACAAACAAAATGAAAACCTAGCTTCCAAACGACTTCTAATGCAATCACCAATCCCGCAACCCAGCCCGCTAGCACCCCTAGGTAAATGGGGTTTTTTAAGCACCCCGCAGGAGCTCACTAAATAGAGAATTTTTTGACCAGCTTATAAGAGAAATCGGCCGAAAACCAATACAACTCAACACCCGTGTCCAGTTTATAAGGAAAACCGAAACAAAGAAAACCCACACGACACAGTTTTAAGGAAACCCGGCGAAGACCACCCACATGGCCACACTGAAAGGACGAGATGTCGTTTAGAGAGGGATGAATATACGTTTTAAAAACTATTACGCATTTATTTATCTTGTAAGAATGCGAAATTAAACTAACGTTTATTTTACAAGCATAAAACCTAAATATGCTAGACTCAACTAAGTGCAACAAATACAACTCAAGCTAATCAAGATAGGCACAAGATATATGTCACACAAGTGATAGCAAGATATATGTACTTCAAACATGATGGCTATCACAAGAAAATTAAATTTGGGTATAGAGATAACCAAGACACGCTGAGACGAAGATGTATTCCTGTGTTCCCCACACAAGGTGAGGTACATCACGTTGGATAGATGCATGCTACCACAAAGGTCTCCCGAACACCAAGAAGGCTCACCTTCTTCTCCAAGCCAATACCACGAAGGACAAAGGTCTTTTCCTTATGGCTAGCTTTTTCTCCACTCCGAAGATGGCAAGCTCCACAACCACTTCACAAGCTCCACAAAGATCTCCCAAACACCATGAAGGCTCACCTTTTTCTCCAAGCCAGTACCACGAAGGACAAAGGTCTTTCCCTTATGGCTAGCTTTTTCTCCACTTCGAAGATAGCAAGCTCCACAACCACTTCACAAGCTTCACGAAGGAGAAGTCCGGGCCTCTTCACAATCTTCCACGAAGAGGTCACCAGAGCACCAACCGCCAAGCCACCTAGGAGGTAACCCCTCCAAGAGTAACAAGCCCACGGTCTCTCACTCGAATAAATCATAATGGAGAGCCCAACAAGTATGCAAAAGAAAGAACACCAAAGGTGTTCAAATCCCTCACACTCAAATATCACCAAAGAAAAAAGTGCTAGGGAGGAATTAGAGAGGAAGAACAAAGAAGGAAATCAACAAATGACTCCAAGAGCTAGATCCCAAGAGTTCCCCTCACAAAGAGGAGGAATTGATTGGTAGAGTTGTGGATCTAAATCTCCTCTTCCAAATCCCTCAAGAATATGCAAAAATCATGGGAGGGATGGAGAGGTAGCAAGCTTTTGAGGTTCAACAATGAAGTAGGAGAGAGAGAAAGCAAATAATATGGTTGACCTTACCACCTCAAGGAGGAAGAAGGGATATATATAGTCCAAGGAGAAAACTAGCCGTTTTAGGGCAGAGTCGCTCAACCCAGCGTACAACTCGGCTGGGCCGAGCCAGGGGCAGGCCTACCCGGCAGTAGCACCTGGTGGGCTGAGCCAGAGGCCGGGCTGACCAGGTGGTTGGGCCACTCGGCGCCACACCCGGCAGGCCGGGCCAGGTACCGACCTACCCGGTAGAAGCACTTAGTCCTGCCGGGCTCTATGCCGGATTGCTCGACTTCGCTCAAACGAACATTTTTCTTCGAGAACTAAAAAGCTCTTCTCACGTATTTCTCACGCCGGAAAAATATTGAGAATCCTCACAAAATGTTTTTAGATGATTTTAGAGAGGGAGCCTCCCAACGTCACGAAACGGTAAGACATCCAAACCCGAAAACGCAATAGAAGATGCATACGGATTCCATTTTTGATGAACTTGGACTTGTTAAAATGCTAGCAACAAACTCAAGAACCTCGCGCAGTTAAACACCAAGAAGCAACAAGAATATATGGATGCAAAGGATTGAGCTCACTAAGATGATGTGATCAAGTTACTCAACCGAAAGCCCCTCTTGATAGTGTGGCTATCTATCCTATAACCCTGTCTTCCAACAACCACCTCGAAACCGGTAAAAGGAAAATATAGCAAGGCTATAGCTTTTCCTTGCACATCCCGCTTGATCTTGATGACAACGCTTCAAGCTCCATTCAAGACGGAATGCCCACTTGATTATTGTTGCTTCGTGAAGACCCATGATTTCTCCCCCATACACCACTATGGGAAAGCTTCATTTGAAGCACATCCTCACAAGTCCATTATCACCGAATGGACGACAAGCTTCAAGCATGATATCTTGGATATCCTCATCTTGAACTTGGCCTTCTCAACCTTGATGACATCCAAAACTTGATGCCATCCTCTCATGGGCTATATGAGATCATACTTTTGATGCATACCCATGGCAAGATACCTAACCCATATAGACAACACAAATGCACATATATAGTGGCTTAGCTCATGAATCATAATTGACAAGGCTTACCGCCCACAAGATCACATGATCCAAAGTGGTACAATCTTTATTCTTCATGTGTTGACCAACTTGAATTCAATCTTCACTCTTAGTCTTGGTCAACCTCGTATCTCTTCATGCTCTATCATAATATCTTGATCATTCATTGCTTAACACATAAGCTAGAGTATGGCTAACTTGAGTTTCATACAAGAACTCCATCTTCATTTCTTCTTCTTCTTGATCATATCATATTCTTCTCTTCAAATCGATGATCTTGATGCCAATACCAAAGGTATAAAATTATATTCATGGCATCGACACTTGAATCCAACATATGGACTTCAAGAAATACCTTTTTTTTAACAGGTAAGGACCCGAAGGCCCGAGAAGCTGCATTAAACTGAGACAGTTACAGACCAGTTTACAGATAGGACCCCAAAAAGTAGGAAAATTACAACTGCATCCTGCAAATAAGCACATCGGACCCTAAACTGGAAAGGGGAAAAGCGACCAGGTCCATAGTCACTGCCATTGCCGGAGTTCCACTGTCGACCATCATCCGCACCACCGGGGACTACGCCACTTGGAGTGCAGGCGACGTGCTTTGTCAACAAGGAGCCGAGGAAGGGCCTCCAAGCAAGGAGGTATAGCTCGACGAGGGTCGCCAATCGACCTGGATAAACAGGGGGCGAGGCAAAGGACGCCAGCTGATGTCCCCTGTTGATGGGCTCGTCGGAGAAGACGCCTCTTCAGCGGCGTCGGAGCTAGCCATGCGTCGACGGAAAAGATCCTTGACCCTAGCAGGGCCACGGTAGAACGCACTTCAGCAGCTTCATAGCACCACGTCGGCATCAAAGACCAAGCCCCCATCGATGCAGCCACCGCAGGCTGATTCCTTTCTCCCTCGCCTCCTTGGTCGGCCGAGAGAAGAACTAGAGCCACGAAACCGCAGCAAAGGAGCTGGAGGCGCTTATTGGAAGAGCCCGACCTGCAGACCTTCTCCTCCGTCTTCCTCCATGGAGGCTCGTCGAAGAAGCTTGAGGCCAACCATCTAGCAGCGCACCAAACCGCCAAGATGGAAGAGCTAGAGGCCTTATTTTCGGAGATGCCTGGCTGCAGCTCCCCCACTTGCCTCCACACCTGCCACCGGAGGGAAACAGTGTAGAACACCCAAACCAGGATGAGCCAGATCTGGCCAGAAAGATCCAGCTTCCTACTCCAAGATGCCACTAAGGGACCATATCCTAACCTACTACCTACTCTACCAAATCCGGCACCTCCCCTCAGCCATCTCCAACCAGTAACGCCGGCGAGAGAGGCCTTGGTTCGGTCCGACTGCGAGCAGAAGACTCTCAAAACACTGTAGTTGAGGGAGAGCGAGGGGAGGGGTCAAGAAATACCTATGGAATATTCCTTCATATAAACACAATGAAAACATTAGTCCATAGAGGATTCTCATTAATTACCAAAAACACACTTAGGGGCAATGTACCCTTATACACATGACCTAGCTCATCTAAGTTTGGAGCGCCATCGAATGGCACCAGCACGACGGGAACGACGAGTACCACAACTGCCCGGTCCATGTCCCTGGAAAGGAAGTCAGAGGCGAAGAAAACATCTAGGTCTTTCAAGCTTCGAGGGAAGAGACATGCCGTAAGAAGCAAGCCAGCGACACTCGTGCACCGACAGTACACAAAGGCCTCGCCCCAAACCAGTGATGCAAGCATTGCCACAAGTGTGGCTTCCAAGACTCCAGAAAATGACGCCTCCAAGGAGGTCACAACGTCCAAAGACGCATGGTGACTGCTTTCGGTGGTCATCCGACGATATAATTTAGGCCTGCATCTGCACCCAAATTCAAAATTGTGTGCATGCCAAATTGTTTGTAGATAATAAAGAGTGCACAAAGAAGAAACCATGAATGGAGGATGAGCTACATGGCGCCCTTTTTTGACAAAATTAAAATGTCATTTGTAAGTTTCACAAAAATCAGAAACAAAATTGTAAGTTTATACAGTGTTGAACTCTACTATTGTGAAAAATTTCGATTAAAAATTCGTTGTATTCTAGGCTACACAAAAATCACAAATTTTGAACTTTTCAAAATGTGCACTATTCATCACACCTAGATCCACACATTTGTCATTTTTTTTAGACCAAAATATAACGAATTTTAGACTGATTTTTTGCACACTAGTAGACTTTACTATTATCTACATCAATTTTTTTTGTTCCGATTATTTTGAAACTTTTAAATACCATTTTCAAATTTCTCCAAAAACCGAGCTACACGTAGCCCGGGAGCCATTTGGCCACTCTTGTGTACAAAGTTGTTGTCATGGTAGATGTTTTCGAGGCGCACTCTTTCTCCCGCTCTCTCATAGCGGTTTTGGTTTGACCCCTCTCTTGGTGAAGGCGGTGCATGTAATATGGTGGCGCAATGCTTATGTCGAGTCAACCCTTCGGGATCCTATCGAAGTATTTCCCACTACCTAATATGGCTTGCTTGAATGAGGGAGAAGTCATATTCGATCTGAAATTGACATATAATGGTGGTCTGAAATCACCTCCTCGGATATTGAGTATTTCAATTTGAAGGAAACTTTCCCTCGGTCATTTGAAGACAGTTTGGTCTTCATACGAGGCATGTTTCAGGAACTTAGCCACCGCCTAGATACTTGTTCGATTGACCGGAAAGGGAAACAAGACTATTTTCAATAGGACCAAAAGGTAGGATTCCACTGTGCATTACCTAGAACGGATTCATTGGTTAAGCCAACCCATAGACTGTTGAGTAACAGAAAAGACGATGTCATATATCTCTCTCCCTCCCTCCCTCCCTCCCTCCCTCCCTCCCCCTCTCTCTCTTCAAGAGAAGAGAGCGTTGAACGACGAGGGGCACTAGCTAGGCCCAGGGGTGGCATGCCAAGTTTTTGTTTGTCATATGGTGCATCACTATTGGATAGTAGTTAGCAAAGGCTCTGGTGGATAGTAGTTAGTGGAGGTTCTAGTGGATAGTAGATACATGTTGTTTGTCCGGTGTTCACAGTTGACAAAGAACATGATATACAAGAGTGGAAAATGGGAAAGAATACGAAACCACAAAGGGAGACACAGATATAACTACAAAATAGGGCTAGAATAGAGAACTCGATTACAAGTACCATACAACTTTCACTCACTTCCTTTAAAAGAAATATAGTACGTAGTTGAAGCCTCTACAGTGATTTTTTTAGAAATAATAGGAACCCAAATTTCCGTATGTGGGGGACTTGAACCTGAGTGGCTAGGTTGTACATCCACTTTATAATCAAGTGAGTTAGGATCACTTCTTCTTTCACTCACCCCTTGATTAAAGTGTTTCTCAGTCAAGTCAACTAGAACAACAGAATAAAGATGATAGAGCATCTAGTGCCCTTCTAGTGAGTTTTGTTTGATTGGTGTCATACTCAATCTTTCTATTGGTATGAGAGCAAGGTCTCCCCTTGGCAATGTCTCAGTCTTAATCATCGTGGGAGAAAGGTATGTCGACCTCAGGGAGTGGTAGGATTCAATCTAATAGGTCTGTATTTAATGGAAAAAATTACCCCTTTTAGAGGTCCAAGATGAGGATACATGTCAAGGCCATCGACTAAGAAGCATGGAGAGTGATTGCAGAAGGGATGATCATGCGAGAAGGAGCAACCGCTGAAGCAAAGAAGAGAGAAAAGCATTGTGACTCAATCACCACATACACCTTGTTTAGTGGACTGGCCGCTGAAGAGTTCAGAAATATCAGCAATATTGGCTCAACGTAGGAGACCTGAACCACACTTGAATCCATGCATGAAGACACTGATGCGGTGAAGTACACCCACATTGGTACTCCGATCCCACGGTATGGCAAGATCGCACAATGATATCGATGTGCTTCAAGAGCTCTTTGGTGTCTCATAATTTGGTGAAGGCAGTGCTCTAGAGTGCAACTCAATGGCCATCAATAAAACAAGTGGTCTACATTTATGAAGGCAAAATATCCAACTACCAAGATATGTATTTGATAATAGAGAACAAGGAAGTTATAGGAAGTATCTGGAGAGGGCATTTGGTGTGCTTCAAACTCGCTAGACTATTGTTCGACACTTGTAGAAGATGTAATGCCGAGACAATGTGAGAAGCTGGAGCTACTTGTGTGACCACTCACAACTTGATAGTGGAGGATGAACGCGATGATGGAATCTATGAACTACAAGGTGAGACTGATGACCCTTTTGTTGGGTCTGAGTGTAAGGGTACATTGCCCCTATGTGTGGTTTTGGTAATTAATGACAACCCCTATGGACTAATGTTTTCATTGAGTTTATATGAAGGAATATTCCATAGGTACTACTTGTATTCTATGTGTTGGATTCAAGTATGGATGCCATGAAGATAAAGATACACCTTGTGTATTGGAATCAAGATCATTGTTTTAAAGATACATATGTGACATGATCAAGAAGAAGAAATGAAGATGGAGTTCTTATGTGGAACTCAATATTAGCCATGCTCTATCTTATGTGAGTATGAGAAGATACAAGGTTGAGTTGGGCAAGTTCAAGATGAGCATCTCAAGTGGATCACATGCTTGAAGCTTGCCGTCCATTTGGTGATAATGGACATGTGAAGATGTGCATCAATAGAGCTTTCCCATCATGGTGTATGGGGGAGCATTTGTGAGTATTCACGAAGCAACGATGATCAAGTTGAGGCATACCGGCTTGTATGGAGCTTGAAGAGCTATCATCAAGATCAAGCGGGATGCGCAAGGCAAAGGTATGGCTTTGCTAGGTTTTCCTTTTACCGGTCTCAAGGTGGTTGATGGGAGACCGGATTATAGGATAGATAGCCGCACTATCAAGAGGGGCTTTCGGTTGGGTAACTTGATCACATCGTCTTAGGGAGCTCAATCCTTTGCATACTTTGCATATCCTTATTGCTTCTTGGAGTTTCTCTGTGTGAGGTTCTTGAGCTTGTTGCTAGCTTTACAACAAGCCCAAGTTCATCGAAAACGGAATCCGCATGCATCTTCTATTGCGTTTTCGAGTTTGGACGTCTTTACCGTTTCTTGACGGTGGGAGACTCCCTCTCTTAAAACATCTAAAAATATCCTGTGAGGAGTCTCCATATTTTCAGTTTTTGTTGGGGTTCTATTCGTCGTTACCTTTCCAACAAAATTGGTTTCATGTCATTCGGGGTTCGGGAGCAATAGTTATTAAAGAAAAGGAAAAAGGAAAAGGAGAAAAGAATAAAAGAAAAAAAAGGGGAATGGGGCAGCCGACCGGACCGGCCCAGTCGCCGGCCTTCCCGGTCGAAGACCGGCCCTGGCACCGGTGCCATCCGGCCGGGATCCAGGGGCATTTTGGCCTGTGACCGGCCTCGGGCCCGGTCCGCAACCGGCCTACCCGGCGCTGCCCCCGGCCCAACCGGGCGCGCGGCCCGCTCCACTCCGCGCCGCCCACGCGCTGCCCCCGCGCGGCCGCTCGCCCCCACGCGTCGCGCCGCCCGCCGGGCCGCATCTCCCCGCGCGGCCCACTTGCCCGCACCGGCTGGGCCGCCTTGCCCGCTGCGCGGCCTCGCCTCCTCGTCCGGCCCCGGATCCGGTTCGGCCGGGCTGCCGACCGGCCGTCCGGCTCCAGCTCCGGCCGGCCGGCCTCGTGGGCTGGCCGGGCCGATTTTCTGGGCGTTTTTCACTGTGCGTTTTTCTGTCTTTTCCCCCAACGGTTATTTTGCCCCCTTTGCTATAAATAGCTCTTCTTCCACCTTGAGCAACTAGTTCTTCCTATTCTCTCACCTCCATTGTTGCTATTTGAAGAACTTGCTCTCCCCCTTGATTCCTCCAACCATTCTTGCTCATATTTGAGGATTTGAGAGAGGAGATCTAGATCTACATTTCCACCAAACCGTTTCTTCTCTAAGTGAGGGAATCTCTCGGGATCTAGATCTTGGAGTCTTTGGTTGACTTTACCCCTTGTTCTTCCTCTCCAATCTCATCCTAGCATTCGTTGCTTTGGTGGGATTTGAGTGTGAAGGACTTGAACACCTCCGGTGTTCTTGCTTTGCATCATTGCATAGTGTTGAGCTCTTGTTGACGTCAGAAACCCCCTGGCGGGCAGAGACGGTCAACACGGTAGAGCCGGTGACATAGGCATCCCAAATGGGCCTGCCAAAGTTGGTACCCGGGGTTTATCGAAGGCCCACTACCCGAAGAATAAGAAGGTTCGAGAGTCCAAGATATGTTAAGGGAAGTAGAATTGTAATAGGAAGTGTTGTTTGTAAATCTGGCGGGATGAGTTAGAAACCGTCCCGGACTCTGTAACTTGTACAAAACGAGACCCTCGGCTCCACCTCTTATATAAAGGGGGAGTCGAGGGACGAGGAAGATCATCGAATCATTGTCTGCAAACCCTAGTTTTCATAATCGTCGAGTACTTTTCGGCTGAAACCTTCGAGATCTACTTGCCCTCTACTTCTAACAAAACCCTAGCCTACAATCCATAGGCATTGATAAGTTAATCCCTTGTCAATTGGCGCCGTCTGTGGGAATTAGAGGCGTAAGGATCCGATCTCGATGGCACGTTCAAGATCTTCGACATCGTCAACCGGAAGCAACACTATGGATCGAGGTAAACAGATCGCTGCTGGTCTTGTTGATTTTGTTCCTCACCCACCCTCCCGTTTGGATGCATATGCGTATCTGGCGGAGCCCTTGGAGATGACGTTCGGAAGGTTCCACTTTCGTATCGAGAAGGAAGGATCGTATCGTGTCGAAATTCCGATTTCGTCGGGATCGTCGGCGGTCGATTCTGATTTTTCAAGCTATGCATCGTCAACTCGAGTCGAAGAAGAAACTTCGGCAACACGTTACGTCGGCATCAGAACAAGAGAGAAACTCGCCAAGATCTTCAGTGACACATCGTTTGAGTCATCTTCGGACTCATATATAAGCGATGGCTCAAGCGATGTCGACAGTTACGACTTCATCGACAAATCCATCATAGTGGGCAAGGTCTTCATCAATCTCAAGAATGATGTCACCAAACCCAACATAGATCTGAGTACCAAATATCATCAGATTTATGCTATCGAAAATCAAGAGGAAACATCGGAGGCTTTCGACGAGTTGGGAAATCCTTTTGTCGATCCCTCAGATCTAAGGAGAGGTATGGGCACTAAATATGTCGGGCCCACACCACGCGCCGAGTTCAACTTCCACAGTGCAGCTTGGGATAGAGCGGCAAAAGCCCTAGATGGTTCGGAGCCAATGACGACGACAGCCACGGCTCAAGAACCGCAAGCTTATCAATATAGGCTCGCACGAACCGCCCGAGAAATAGAAAAACAGACGAACTGAGTTGAACAGGAGAAAGGAGGCGGCTTCGCATCCGAGCAGGAGAAGGGCGAGATCTAAGTGGACAATCTAGAGTTTCGGGTGATAGCCACAGGGAGGCTCGGAACAGAGGAAGATCAAGGTTACAACACATACCCGAAGCGTAAAGAGAGCACTTGGTTCAAAACCTCGACATGTCTTTTATGTCGATAGATACAAGAGGAAATATTATCCCTAAGACACCGGAAGCCGGGTATATGGCGACACAAGCTTACATCCTTGCATCCGAGGCCACCCCGGGAGATCCAAGGGAAACATTATACAACATGGCGTTAGCAGGGGTTGGAGCTATGGGGACAGCAGTTCGTAGCAACGCCTCCCGAAGGAGCGGCAAGGCAAAATAGTCCACGACTCGCGGCGAGCAACGGCGGCGGCTCCGGAAGGACCAAGTGGAGCAAGAGATACGGGAGCACAAGCAAGGGTCGATAGAGCGAGGCAAAGCGAGAAGAGATCATCGGCGGTCTCCGGAGCTTAATGACGAGGATATGTGCGGTCTACCGTGCTTCACGAGAAGAGTCCGAAAACTCGAGTCCCCTCGAGATTCAAGTTACCCGATCACTTTAAAAAGTTCGACGGCCCGCAAGATCCGGAGGATCGGCTAATTGATTACCTCGAGACGGTGAAGCTAACCGGAGGAACTAGAGCAACAGCCATGCAAAGTATTCAGGTGCACTTAAGTGGAGCCGCACGATCTTGGATCAAAAAACTTCCGCCGGGATCCATCGACAGTCGGGAAAGTTTCGAGGACGTATTCGTCAAGAACTTCAGGTCCACGTGCAAAAAACCTGCGTCGTTAGAAGAGCTGAGGGCATGTCGACAAAAGCCGGATGAGTCAATGAGAAAATATATCCAAAGGTGGAACATCATAAAAAACTCGGCGAGAAAATATATCCGACGAGAGAGCAATAGATGCGTTTGTCGCAGGAATTAGGCGTGGAGATTTTGTCGAGGACTTGGGAAGGACCAATCCAAAAACAGTATCCGCGTTGATGGAGATAGCAAATAGATGGGCAGACGGAGAAGACGCTGTCCACAATAAACGACACAGGTCGCCAGAGGAGGACCGTGGTCGAAATTATCAATCGAGGCGACGATTTCCTCGGCAGTACCAGAACTACGACGCTCCAGGGCAAATTTCGGCTGGATTCCGAGCCAGCGCAGGAGGAAATAATAGAGATGATTATCAGAGAAGTAATGAGCAGAGAAGCGACAACGGAGACGACTCCCGCAATAGACAAAATAGTGGGCCGAGGTTTCCAAGACCTTTCGTGTCCCCCGAGGAAATGCTCGAACGGACCGTGCCGGATGCACTTCTTCCTCGACGAGCAACGGGAAAAGACAGGTCGGGGCACCTGCAGAAAGACCGTCGAAATTTTCGTGCAATGTTCGGATACGCGTAAAATGCTCACGCTCGAGCAACACGAGAGAAACCCTCGGGAGCCTAGGAGCGAAGTTCATCTACCGCCACCTCCCGCGATTACGGAGGACAATCGACACCAGCTCGGAATAGCGGCAGCACTCGCACCACCACCCTATGTTGATCCTAACTCCAACGGAGCAGAGTGTCGATGATTCGGAAGGGAAGGCCGTCCAATAGAGCTCAAAAAGTAATCTCACGACAGGTGTTTATGGCGGAGAAAATGCCTCCACCAACGAGTTGAGTACCTTAATTGGTCGGGACAAGATATCGGCTTCACAATAGCGAGATCATCCGCGAGCAAGTTCCTCGACCGGGCGGTCAGCACTTATTCCGCCGGCGGTTATCGCGAGATTTGACGTTTCTCGAGTATTCATAGATGGTGGCAGCAGCTTAAACCTTATGTATGCGGATACATTGAGGAAGATGAACATATCCTTAGCAAACCCGAAGCCAACGGACACAAGGTTCCACGGCATCACACCGGAAAAACCAAGTTACCCATTGGGAAAAGATCAACCTCGACGTTCGGTTTGGAACCCGAGAAAATTATAGAATCGAGAAACCGGAGTTTGAAGTCGTGGATTTTCCATCGCAGTACCACGCCTTGTTGGGACGACCAGCATATGCTAGATTTATGGCAAGTACCACACTATACATACCGTTATGGAGATTGCCCGGACCCAAGGGACCAATCACGGTCAAAGGGAGTTTCGCCTTAGGCGATAAGTGCGACAAGGATTTCCATCGGTTATCGAAACCTTCGGGATGCAAGCTGAATACTTAGCGTCGAAAAGCATGACCGATTACGACGTACCGCCGGACGTTGGAAGGCCAAACAAAGAATCAACTTTCAACACGAGAGAAAAATTCTAAGGAGGTGCGGATTCACCCGACGGATCCAAAAAAGACGACATCCATTGCAAACAACATGGATATCGCATAGGAAAGCGCGCTCGTCGAGTTCCTCCGTGAGAACTGGAAAATCTTCGCATGGTGTCCAGCTGACATGCCAGGAGTACCCAGGGAACTTGCCGAGCACCACCTAAATTTGGATCCAACAGCGAAATCGATCAGACAACCTTTGCGGCGTTTTTCGGAACCAAACCGCAAAGCCATGCTTTCAGAAATAAATCGACTAGAGGAAGCTGGTTTTATCGGAGAGATATCTACGAAGCCACATGGGTAGCTAACCCGGTGATGGTGCCGAAGAAAAACACGACGGTCCTTCGCATGTGCGTCGACTTCACGTGTCTCAACAAACATTGCCCTAAGGATCACTTTCCCCTCCCAAGGATCGATCAAATCATCGACTCCACGGCAGGTTGTGAACGTCTTTCCTTTTTGGATGCATACTCTGGTTATAACCAGATCAGATTAAAAGAAGATGATGAAGCCAAAACAGCGTTTATTACACCTTACGGCGTGTTTTGCTACAAGACAATGCCCTTCGGTCTAAAAAAATGCGGGAGCAACATATCAGAGGATGATGCAGAAGTGTTTAGCAACACAGATCGGGAAAAACGTGCAAGTATACATCGATGATGTCGTCATAACGTCAAAAAAGGGGACAACGCTGATCGAGGATCTCAAAGAAACTTTTGACAACCTCGACAAATTCCGCCTCAAGCTCGAACCCGACGAAGTGTTCTTTTGGCGTCCCAGCAGGAGAACTTCGGGGTTTCTAGTTTCAGCAAGAGGGATTGAAGCAAATCCCGATAAAATACAAGCCATAGTAACAATGAGGAAGCCAACGAAGTTGAAAGAAATACAACGACTAACCGGGCGAGTCGCAGCTTTGAGCAGATTCGTCGCCGAGGTTAGGAGAAAAAGCGTTACCATTTTATGCGCTGATAAAACAAGGAGATAAATTCCAGTGGAACGAAGAGGCCGATAGAGCTTTCGAGGATCTGAAGCGAAAAATCTCGACACCACCAATCCTGGTGGCTCCAATGGAAAAGGAACCTCTCCTATTGTATATTGCAGCCACACCCCAAGTGGTTAGCACGGTGTTAGTTGTCGAAAGAGAAGAAGAAGGGAAAATCCATGGAGTGCAGCGGCCAGTATACTTCGTGAGCGAAGTCTTGTCGCCCTCAAAACAAAGGTACCCTCGGTACCAAAAGCTAGCATATGGAGTGTTCACGACAAGCACGAAAATTGCGCCACTATTTTTCGGCACACCCGATCATAGTGGTCAATGAAGCTCCCTTGTCAAATATACTGAACAACCCAGAAGCTACGGGTCGTGTCTCCCTTTGGGGAATAGAACTTTGCCCTCGGGACATCACGTACGAAAAAAGAAAAGCAATAAAGTCACAAATACTGCCGGACTTCATCGCAGAGTGGATGGAGTTGCAAAATACAGGACCTCCAGATTTATCGAGAACCTGGACTATGAACTTTGATGGGTCCAAGAGACTAGAAGGGGCTGGCGCAGGAGTAGTACTCATATCACCCGAAGGCGACAAGTTGAAGTACATCCTTCGGATGACGTTCCCTAACGCATCTAACAATGAAGCAGAATATGAGGCTCTCATACACGGGATGAAGATGGCGAAAGCACTGCGGAGCAACTCGATTAAAAATCTTTGGCGATTCACAGTTGGTAGCTCAGCAAGTTATGAACCAATGTGACGCAATCAATGATAGCATGATGGCATACAAGGAGGTGTACAATGAGCTCGAGAAGCTATTCGATGGATGCGAAGTAAATCATATTAGTAGATTGAGCAACGACGAAGCCGACGTTCTTGCAAACATCGGGTCGCAGATGCCTTGCAGGTCCCACCGGTGTATTTTGGGAAGAGATAACAGAGAGATCCACTGAGTCGACAAAATCAAAAAAGAAGGAGAAGAAACCCTCGGGGACTACCAAGGAGAAGCAAGAGGAAGAAGAAGAAGAGCAAGACCTGGTCATGGTAATACAGATACCGTGGATGCAGCCATACATATCATACATCCTCAGGAAAGAAATACCCGACGATCCAGTCGAGGCAAGGCGAATAATTCGACGCTCCAAAGCTTTCACGAGTGGTTAAGGGAGAATTATATAAGCGAAGTATTTCGGGCGTCTTGCAAAGGTGCGTCACACCCGAAGAAGGAAGAATAATTACGAAGGATGTGCACGAAGGAATATGTGGCCACCACGCAAGTAGTCGAGCTATCGCAGCCAAAGTTTTTCGGGCAGGATTCTACTGGTTGACAGCAATTGAGGACGCTAAGGACATAGTACGAACTTGCGACGCGTGTCAAAGGTTTGCCGCAAAACCTCACTCTCCAGCAGAAGAACTAGCACCAATACCTTTGTCGTGGCCCTTTGCACAATGGGGACTCGATATGGTGGGCAAGTTACACAAATCGTGGCCAGGAGGAAAGGAATACATGCTAGTAGCTGTTGACAAATTTACAAAGTGGATAGAAGCGAAGCCGATAAATTCACCAGACGGAGCATCTGCAGTAAAATTTATAAAAGGCCTCGTCTTCAGATTTGGAGTGCCCCACAACATCGTCACAGACAACGGCAGCAACTTCACATCCAATGAATTCAAAGACTATTGCAAAGAGGTGGGTATCAAGCTGAACTTTGCGTCAGTTGCACATCCTCAAACCAATGGGCAAGTCGAGAAAGCCAATGGCATCATCCGCAATGGCATCAAGAAACGTCCGTTGGGACCTTTAGAAAAAGCTCGACATACCCGGCCCGAAGAACTACCAAGTGTGCTCGTGGAGCATCCGAACAACACCAAATACGGCGACACAAGAAACCCCGTTTTTTCTAGTCCATGGCGCGGAAGCGATACTTCCAATAGAAATAGAGCACGACTCCCCTAGAGTCACAGCATATGATGAAGAAGCGTCAAAGACAGCATTGGAAGACGATGTAGATGCACTCGACGAAGCTCCAGACGAAGTATTATCAAGGGTCACCAAATATCAACAGGACTTGAAAAATTACCACAGTCGACGTTTGCGGCCAAGATCTTTTCAAGTGGGGGACTTAGTTCTTCGGCTCACGCAAAAAAGCCATGAAAAACTCGAGTCACCATGGCTTGGTCCCTATATCGTCACAGAAGTAATTGGAGGAGGAGCATACAGGATAAAGGACAAGAAGACGAGGGTGGAGGAGCAAAACCCCCGGAACGTGGCGCAACTCAGGGCGGTTCTACGCCTAGAGCTAAAATATAGTCCTTGTAAGAACTTCAATGTACTCGAAACGCCCACGAGTTTTCGGACGCACTCTTTTCCTTTTTCGGGGCACCGAGTGGGGCCGGGAAAGGTTTTTAATGAGGCGGGCTCGTGGTGCTGCAATATAATAAAGATAGTGGAGATATACTTCTTATTTTTCGACACGCTCAAGTCTCAAAATACATACAATATAGATTCACTGAAATATTTCGCCTTGGTACATTAATACCTCGCTAAATATAACAAAACCGAAAGCCAGCAATTATAAATATAGTGTACACATCAAAAATCGTAAGTGCCTTGGTTTAAAAACCTCGCCATGTAAATATAGAACTTCGACATCAAAGATACTCGAAGATTGGCAATCCATCCAAGGGACAAACAAGGATGTCTTATTACAACAGAGAAGATAGAAAATAGTGCACCCTTCGCTCAGTTAGGCTCGGGGGCTTCAATAATATAAAGGACCTCAGCAATATACAATAAATTCCCTCGGAAATATAGAAAAAGAGAGGAGGGAAAACAAAAAAGAGTGAGATACAAGATTTCCAATATAGTACAAGTCAGTTAAATCCCAAGATAGTATCTACGGACAAACCCCTGGTTGTCTTATGTTCAGCATAAGAACCCTTGGTAAAAAACTCCGAGTCCATCCGAAGAAGTTCATCTATCATCGATTCAGCTACAGGAGCTACCATTGCATCGATTGAGTCAATATCATTTTTCCGACGCGTTTTCTTGGCCAGGCAACCAGCAACAATCTTCGTCGAGTCCAACTTTGGATAACAAATGTTTATCATAATCATGGCAAATCTCGCTCCAGCGAGTGAGTTGAGCCCGCACAAAGTTATGGATGCGAGGAGCATCTCCGAATACCTCCAATAATTCGGGAAGAGTTTTTGGAACCTCGTTTCGCGGAAACAGATTCCTATAGACAAGGGTTAATGTCGACGTGCAAAAGCCGAGAAAATCGCGCACTTGGCAAGCACGATCTTGGAACCTAACAATTTGTTGGGTTCGTTCGAGAGTAGCCCGAACAAACACCCATGATTAAGGGAGAGATTAACAAGAAGATTTGTCCTCTCATTCACTCTCTGATCTTCGGCGGCAGAATCAAGAACTGAGCCTGTTAAAAGCGACAGGGCAAGAAATTGGAAGAAAGGCACAGCAAGATAAGGAGGAGGCATCAAAAGAAAGCAAAAACGTACCTAGCATATCTGTGCTAGCTTCCAGCATTAGCTCAAGCATACTATTTTCTCGGGTTGTGGCTCCCTTTGCTTCCAGGTACAGACGGCATCCCTAGCAGCCACGGCTTCTTCGGCTTGATGAAGAGCAAGTTTTTCTCCTTCGGAGGCTTTCCGAGATTGTTCCATCATGGCCAAAGTTTGTTTCTTCATAGATTGAAGTTGTTGTCGAAGTTCTTGCAAATCTTCCGACAAATGTCCGCTTGATGAACTCTCGAGGAGATTATGGTCGACTAGTATTTTCTTCGAGAAGGAAGATGCGAGTGAAGCAGCGGCAGTAACAAGGAGGGGTCGAGTAGTTATCAAATATTAACTCGGAAAAGAAAGGCCCAGGATCAATGAAAAGCACGAAGGGAAATTTCATTACTTGCTAGAAAATTTACATGGGTATTACAAAAGAAAGTTCTCCAGGAGGACTAAGAGGGTAATTGTCGCCAAGGCTAAAATGGCGACAAGAGCAAAAGAAACAGAAAAAGAAATAAGGAGGCATGCAACTAGACCTCCGGCCTCGAGGAGCTAGGAGTAGAAGCTGGCTTGATCCCGAGATACGCCAAGATCTTCTTCGTGTTGGGCTTGGCCGCCTTAATCAGTGACTTCCATCTCGACTGTTCTATTTGATCGGTGTCGCCAACCTTCATCCAGTCAAGAGTCTGTTGGCTGTCGGCAACCGGAGCAACGAGTATTTTCAACTGACCACCTTCATATTTTCATGGCGCATCTTCGGTCCAAGGTCTTCCGATGAATTGAAAAGCTTGGCAAGGGCAAGGAAAGTCGAAGGTTCCTCTTTCTTCGGGAAGAAGTAGGGGAACAACGCCGACAAACCCGCACTGGCATTGGCCACGCCTTCACGAATTTCGCGCCCATGGAACTCCAAAAGAGAGAGTGCGTCAAGGAGAGGGTCATTGACGGGATTCTCCAGATCAAAATCCTGGTCTGTTTGGGCTGCCACATGAGACAAAACATTAGTCGAAAACCAAGATACAGGAAATACTGCAAAATAGAAGAAATTGAGGATATTACTCAGCGTACGTCGACTTTGCGACTTCAAACGCTTGATGATCCCTTGCTCACGTGCAGCTTGTGCAGCTTTCTGCTCGTTTAAGGCAGATTCAGCATTTTTGAGCCTTTGCTTGCAATTCCTCGACACTAGCGGCCTTTGCTTTGGCATCATCAGCCTCAGCTCTAGCTTCGCTAGCAGCAAGTTCAGCTTTCTTGTGAGCCGCTTCACTTTGCTCAAGTTTTCGAGCAAGTGTCTCGGCGCGTTCGTTAGCCTCTGCGAGTTTCTCTGTTGAGATATGGAAAAGAAAGAGAAGAAAGATCAAAAATAGCGACAAGCAGCAGGAGTAAAAAATTAAGGAAAAACAGCAAGTATAAAAGGCGTTACCTTCGGTTCTGCTGGCATACTCGCGGTACCCAATAAATTGGGACCCGATGCGGATAAGATCCTTGATCATAGGCTGTCAAAGAAGAAGAACGAAGGGGAAAACATCGGCATTAAAAAAAAAAAAGGACCCACAAGAGCAAAATAGAAGAAATATAGACATCGACAAACTTACATCATCCAAGAGCTGCGACGAAGAGATGCTCAATTGAGGAGGAGGCTCAACGATCATTTCAACCCTTGCCCTTTTTGGCGAAGGGACAAGGGGGCTTGAAGGAGGAGTAGATGTATCAACATTCTGTTGAGGAGGCGACGATTCTTCTCCTTCAACAGGCTTCTCCGATATAACTAAAGTGTGTGACGTGCTCGTCCGAGGAGCTACGTCACGAGGTGGTACTTCTTCCTCGTCATCACTGCGAGTAAGGATCAATAGCATAAAAAGCAAGATAAGAAAAAATTTCGACTACAGAAATAAGAGAAAATCAAGGTAACTTACGAGCTGACGAGGGATGCAACATAAGGATCATAAGTCGCCTTCGGATGGGAAGGAACAACTTCCTCGGCTTTGGATGTGCCGGAATCTTCGACATCGTTCCTCCTCCTTTTCCTTTGTGGGGAAACAGCGGGAGGAGGAGATTGGATCGACGTGGTGTCCTCGGAAGATCCCGCAGACTTTCGAGAATCCACGGGGTCATTCACAAAGGACGGAGCTTCTTGATTGTCGTCAGTAACAATGCCCATTTCTTCGACTTCTCCATCCTCAGGAAGAGGAGGAAGGGAAGCCATAGTAGGGTGATTCTACAAGAAAATAGCGACAAAGGGAAAAATAGAGAGATATCAATGCAATGAGATGCGGGGAAAATTCACAACAAGATAAAATTCGAGAAGACAAAATACCTCGGGGAGAGGATTGGTGGAGCTGTAGGGTTCCACGCGACAAGAGGAAGGAATAGGATCCCTCTTACTCGGCGAGGTAATTCTTCGAATAAGCTTCTCCAAGTCCTTCACGGAAAGATCATTGGAGAGCCTATTGGCGTCATTGGCACCGAGTACGTCCAAAGGGGATTTTGCGAGCCTCGAAGAGGCTGCACTCTAATCCTAAGAAAATAGGCAGTGATTTGGACACCGGATAACTCTTTGCCTCGAGTATTTTGAAGTTGATGAATACGAGACATAAGAGCTTCGTCGCCTTTTCCTCTTCTTCGGAAGCTTCGGCGTCCCGGGAGTAGCGGCGTTGAATTTTTGCGTTTCCGTCGAAAGGAACTATGTTGTGTTCCACGGAATTGGCGCTTTCTTCGTGTATATAGAGCCACCTTTTGCGCCATCCTTGGACGGAGTCGGGAAATTTGACGTCGAAATAATCGACATCGGTTCGGACACAGATAACTACGCCACCTATGTTGTAGGTGGCGTTGTGAGCGCCATTGCGGCGAAGGCAGAAAATGCGCTTCCAGAGAGCCCAATTGGGAGCAACCCCAAGAAAGCATTCGCAAAGTGTGATAAAAATAGAAATGTGAAGGATGGAATTGGGGGTCAGCTGGTGCAGCTGAATCCCATAGACAAAGAGAAGACCGCGGAGGAAATCATGGATTGGGGTAGAGAGACCGCGGATGAGATGATCAACGAAACTAACCCGATACTCCATTGGAGGCTTGGGGTAGCTTTCTTCGCTGGGAAAGCGGATGGCGTCTTCCTTCTTCATCAGGCCGAGCCTCTTGAGCATATTGACATCTTGGTTGGAGATTTTGGATCTCTCCCACTCAAGATCTTCGGCGGCCATCTTGGATTCCGGAGTGCTGTGGCGAGTCGGACGCGCACGCGGTGGCATCAACGGCAATGGGCGAGCAATGTATGCGAGTGCGGAAAATTCGAGAGAGTTGGGCGCGAGAGGAAGATTTGCGAAGAGGAACAGGTGAGCGGCGCAAGCGAGGGGATGAACGGAGGTTGAAGACAGGTTTATATAAGAATTGGGTGAAGCAGTAGGCCGTTGGATGAAGAAATCGTGTGGTGAGAATAGATCTTATAGATACAAGGGCAAAACAGTATTTTTACTGAGATAGGCGTTACCATACGTGCGCCAGAAAAAGCGGAGGACGTGTGTCCCCCACTAGCACGACGTGTCAACATGGTAGGAACAATGGTCCCACAAGGCAGAAAAATTTCGACTATCAACAGAGCTGAAGAGAATTTGACAAAGTAAAATATGTCGACAAGGAAAATAAAAGGAGAATGGCGATAGGAGAAGTTATTTGAATATTTCGGGAGCCTTTGGTCAGAAACAAGTTTTTGCCCAAATGCTCGGGGGCTACTTCGAGAAAAGTAAAATTTCGACTGTGGCAAATATAGAAATTGTGGGAGCCTACAACCAAGGACAAGTTCTTGGCTGTAGCCTCGGGGGCTACTCCCATCGGGAGCGCTGTTCGCGCACCCGAGAGATAAAAAAAAAAGAGAAGAAAAGAGAGAGAAAGAATATCGGGAGATAATGGCAATACAGCGACAAGGTGGACTAAAATGTTGAGCCTACAACCAAGCACAAGTTCTTGGTTGTAGCCTCGGGGGCTACTCCCATCGGGAACGCTGTTCGCGTGCCCGATGAAATATAAAAAGGAAAAAGAAAGATAGAAAAGCAAGAGAGTATATTTCGAGTTATAATTAACTCTACATATACTCCCATCGGGAGATTAATATAAGTCATATTTGACTCGATAAAATGTGCCATTCCAACAGCCGGAAAAGCACTCGACAATATATTCTCAGAACGCCAAAGTTGCGATCAATTTCTGAATGCCGCAAATTTGCGAAGGTAAGACCCCAGATCTATTCTGCCGGGCGTGGCATCGCCGAAGACTGCGCTACTGCTACTTTTATCCGTATCAACGGATACGAAGAAAAATCCTAACGGACGCGTTAGGTACTCGATAAATTTGACCGGGACTCGACGGAATGGTAAGACCTTAAGCGGCACTCGTCGAAGTTTGCACCAGTATCCCGAGATCATGTCCGGGGACGTGATCTTGAAGTAGGTTTTTGCGGATTGCCACTAGAGCAGTTAACTAGTACCTGATCCGTCAGATGAACTAGCCCCAACTACCAATATCCCTGTACAATATAGAAATTTATATGAAGAAATATAGAAAAGTTTACATTGTGGAATAAAAATAAGCAGTGGAGATTTTCCCTGATTCTACAATTCAAGCAAAATCTCGGGGGCTACTGACATAGGCATCCCAAATGGGCCTGCCAAAGATAGTACCCGGGGTTTATCGAAGGCCCACTACCCGAAGAATAAGAAGGTTCGAGAGTCCAAGATATGTTAAGGGAAGTAGAATTGTAATAGGAAGTGTTGTTTGTAAATCTGGCGGGATGAGTTAGAAACCGTCCCGGACTCTGTAACTTGTACAAAACGAGACCCTCGGCTCCACCTCTTATATAAAGGGGGAGTCGAGGGACGAGGAAGATCATCGAATCATTGTCTGCAAACCCTAGTTTTCATAATCGTCGAGTACTTTTCGGCTGAAACCTTCGAGATCTACTTGCCCTCTACTTCTAACAAAACCCTAGCCTACAATCCATAGGCATTGATAAGTTAATCCCTTGTCAGCCGGGAACAACTAGGGCTGCGGCTGGCCCCAGTCCCTCAGAGCGACGGCCCGCAAAGCCTCCTGGTCGCACGTCCGATGCTATCGCAAGGGCGTGCCACCTGACCTATACCTGGTCAGGAAGGTGTGGATGATGTCTCGCTTAGTTTCATGCATGGCATACACGTAAACATTAAATACGAGCCTCGATCGGCTCTCAGGTTATCCTGTGAATCGGCTCAAAGAGCCGATCCACCCATGATTCGGACGAGGTGTCCGAATATATGGTGGTCCCGCTTGATCAAGATAAAGCTAATGAGATCTACGACGATTTAGGGTTTTCACCGCATAATCGGATCATCCTACTCACGATTGGGCCTCGCGCTCGCGCACGGTGATCGTAAGCCGATCCTAGACAGGGCCTAAAAACCAACACGAGGTTGATCCCCGGAACATCCTTTCTAGGGCTAGCAAACGCCACCCTACACGCCGCTGGATCCTCCAACCCTTTGTAAGGCCTAACTATTGCGGATGTTAAACTAATCCTTGATGAAACAAGGAGCAACCATAACGGATCAGATCTACTAAACTATGATCAAGCGGGGTGCCGCCCCTACACCTAAGATAGGTGTAAGGGCGGCTAGATGTGCAAGGGTCGCATAACGAAAGCATGTAATTCGAAGAACAATGCTAACCCTAACACATCTAAGATAACTACGTTGCTCGCCATCAAAAAGGCTTCGGTACGAGCAACGCATGAACAACGTGGGCAGGCTTGTGCTGCCTAAATCGCAAGATGCGATCTAGGCAGCATGGTGCTTACCGGAGAAACCCTCGAGACGAAGGAGTTGGCGATGCGCCGAGATTTCTTTGTGTTGAACGTTGGTTGTTGTTTATTCCATAAACCCTAGATACATATTTATAGTCCAAGGGACTTTCTAACGTGGGAAAAATCTCCACCGTGCACGAGACAAACTCTACGATACAATCTACTATTATTAAAGATACACGGGCATTCTAGCCCAAATTCTTCGTGCAAGGCCGCTTCAGAGATCTTCCACATGTAATCTCCCAAGCCCATCCTGATCGCGGCCCACCTCCTGATTTAGCCAAAATCTGGTGATAACACATGCCCCCCTGGTTTTGGAAATGATATTTCCAAAATCATTATGCTCTTCTTTCGTCGGGTCATGTAGTGGCGAGAGCGTAACCGCCGCAAAATCTTCCATCATTACGCCTCGCCTCCCGGGCTTCTCTCGTATGAATTGTCAATTTCGGCATCACGTCCTCGAGAACCGTCATGGCATTAAATCTCCACTACACTCTCTTTATTTATCCGTGCCAAACGGTTCACCACTCCATCCCCTTGCTCGCTCTCGTTCACCAAACCAAAAAACCCTCCTCCCCTGCAGCCATGTCTTCCTCTTCCTCCTCCGCTTCAGGCCTCTCTCTCCAACCGTCGCCGAAGAACAAGGAAGAGGACGATCCCCACTCCGGGGCGAACCCCATCTCCTCTGACAAGGAGAAGGAAGGAGGAGAAGCGGAGAGGACCAAGGCCTCCCCCTCCGCCAGGCTTCCGCCGAAGAAGCGCTCCCGCATGTGGGCGGATAGCGAGGACGACGATGACGACGAGGAAGAAGAAGATGAAGAGGAGGCGGATGATTCCTCCTCCTCCGCTGGGTATCCTCCAACGAAGCGCTTCCGCAGCTGGGCGGATAGCGAGGATGATGATGATGACGAGGAGGAGGAGGAAGCTCCAGCCGACGGCTGGGGCAGCAACGGCGAGGAGCTTCCTGGGAGCAGCACCGACGACCTCGACGACGGCGATGATGAGGACAGCGACGACTAGTAGAGTAGGACTAGCAGTAGCAGTGCACTAGGCACCAGATCCCTCTTTTGAGAGCCATCGGCTCTTCTTGTAAAGCCGCTCCTTTGAATTAATGAGAATTGTTCTTTCAATTTCTCCTTTCATTAATCCAATTTCCATCCTTCCGCTTGCCACACCAAGACCGATAGCAACGAATCGGACTATTATTGTTTTTCTTGACCGTGGTGTTTTGCAGTCCCGCAGCCGATGACTGTTCATCGGCTAATTTGAGAAACCAGTCTCCTTCCTTTTCTTGCAGCACCGGCGCGGTCCAAACCTCGTACAAGACGACGGCTTTTCCTTCCCAGCTCCTCCCTGAGAAGATCATGATGCGATGTCGGCCAATGCAACTCCAATTGGCTCTCAAAAATAGCACCTCCCAAGGTAGCGGCCCTCCGAGCCTTAGTCAAGGCGAGAAAGGTAGCGAAATAGCCAATCATGTCGCCATTGACCTCACGTCACAATGCAGAGCCAGCCGATTCCAACAAAATCGGCTCCCCGAGACGAAGAACCTTCAGGGTGAGCTGCCCCCCGAGCTTCTTCAGTGTGCCCCTTGCGCCTGGTTGATTGGACCGGCTCCTTTCCTTCGGCGGATCTAACACAATCCATCCTTGATCTGATCTGCACGTCCAGGCTGCATTGTTCTTGAAGAGAAGATCCGAGCCCTTAAACTACTCCATTGAGGAGTTCTTCCATTAAAATTTCCCTTCGTGCTCCATCGACCCTCTGATCGAAACAGTTATTCCTCTTGAGTCGAGTCGATGGCCATGCATCGGCTTTTATAATCTTAAGTCGATGTCTGCTGCATCGGCTGTGCTCAAAAATTTTCGAATTTTTTGGCCGATTTCTGTATCGGCCCCCATATTTCAATATCCATCATCAAAAGATGAGACGCTTCCGCTGCATATCCTCGTGTTTTATCCACCTGGGTGCCCCCCGAGCCGATTCTGTCAAGAGAATTGATGGTATCGGCTCTGTTGGATTATATGTTGAACCCAGGCAGAATGGATGGTGAAGATAATTTTTGGCCGATTGCTGGAATCGGCCTCCACGTTGCTTGCTCGATGAAGGTTTTGTGATGTCCCTTCATAAATTTTTGGGGCCGATAACAAGGATCAGCCTCGCCACATTTGCTCATTGACGTGCTTTGGCTACTCGCTCAGGCCGGTAGATAAAACCAGCCCAATCTCTGACTTTATCATGTTGGTGCACTTGCTGTCGTCCACCTTGAGTGCATCATGTAATCGTGGAGCACTAAGCTTTGTCGGAAGAACGAGCACCATGTTTGAGCCAGCCGATGTTTCATCATCGGCTTTCCTTTGCTTGGGGCGCCACTCCATTTTCCGTGGACGACCCTCTTCATCCAGGGTTCGCTGAACCTTCGCGGCCAGATCAGGCCTTGCCTTCCTCAATGTATGCAAGTATAACCTCTCGGCTTCCTCCAGGCCGCGCAATCGTTGAACCCTGCGTTTCTGGGAACGGCTGAGTCCATCAGGGCACCACCTTGGCCGGTGATACCTGTCTTCTTCTTCTCCCTCGTCTTCTGAATCTTCGAGATCTTTCAACCGAGGGGACTCAGCTCGTTTGCTCCGTGGCGGGAGAGGCCCTAGGCGCTTGAATACGGACATGTTGGCTGCCTCCTTCTTCTTCCGGTTGCATTCGGGCAATTGCCGATTGTGGGCAATCGGCTCATTCCTGAATCCCAGCGGTGTACCGAAGAAGGGACAGTCCCAGTGCCTATCCTCGTCGAGTCGCTCCCCAGCTTTTCCTTGGCACGGCGCTCGTGCTCCTCCTCATCATGATCACGCCGACGACGTCTCCCGTCGTCCCTAGCCGCACGATCTTCTTCATCATCGCCGTTGTATCGCCGGCGTTGGTCATACTCGACTCACATACTTGTTGAGGAGGTGATCGAGAGAGGGTCGTTGATACCTTATGTTTTTCACCTCTCCCTCCGTGACGTAGCGCTTGCCGTCTTGGCGGAGCCGATCGCGTGGAGCGGCTTCCTCTCGTATCTTTGCTATGAGAGCAGCTGCCCTCATCTCCGTCCTTACCCGCAGTGGTGTCCGGGTCCTACCATGTTGATATTGCACGGGAAATCCGGCTGGCACCCTCCATGGTAAGTATACTCCACCATGTTTACGGCGGGGAAGGGGTGTGTGTCGACCTTCATGGCGTATTGGTTGAAAATCAACCGTCCGTTTTCTATCGCCATTTGGATCTGCTGCCACCACACCCTGCGGTCGTTGGTGGTGTGGGTGAACGTGTTATGCCACTTGTAGTATGGCTTTCCGTTCAGCTCTTGCACCGTGGGGGTCTTGTGGCCTTCGGGTACCTTTATATGCTTCTCCGTGAGTAAGAGATCAAAAATCTGCTCAGTTTTGGTCACGTCGAAGTCGAACCCTTTTGGAGGGCCTTGTGGCTTCACCCATTTGCAGGTCACGGGGCCTGTCGCTCGAGTCCATTCAGCCACTGCTACCTCTCGATCTCCCGCAACACCTTCATCCTCGTCTGCCTCAACCAGGGTCACCGCACGCTTGAATTTGTCCTGGTAAACATCTGGGTGGCGCTGCTCATATGCTGACAGCTTCTGCACCATGTGCGCCAACGAAGGGTAGTCTGCTTGGGAGGCCACGTCCTTAATCGATGATGAGAGACCCACCACCGCCAACTCGATCGCTTCTTTTTCACTTATATGAGCCGAAAAGCATCGGTTCCTAATGGTCCTGAAGCGCTGGACGTATTCTGACACTATTTCCCCGCGCTTCTGTCGCACTTGCGCTAGATCGGCAATACCAACATCGGAAGCCTCTGAGTGATACTGCTCGTGGAACTGCTCTTCCAACTGCTTCCAAGTCCGGATGGAGTTCGGTGGCAGCGATGTGTACCACCCGAAAGCCGATCCTGTGAGGGACCGTGCGAAGAACCTCACACGCAACTCGTCTGATGCTGAGATCGTGCCCAGCTGTGCCAAATATCGGCTCACATGCTCGATGGAGCTGGAACCATCCGATCCACTAAACTTTGTGAAGTCCGGGAGCCGATATTTGGGTGGTAGCGGGATCGGTTCGTAGTCGTTGGGGTACGGCTTGGTGTAGCCGAACGTCTTCCTTTTCGGCATCATGCCGAACCGATCTTTCAGGATTGCACAAATCTGATCCGCCGTGATGGCTGAAGGTGTCGAACCCCGAAGATTCGCGGGGTGGCATACTTAACCAGCCATGCTTGCTTTTCCGGTTCTAAGCCAACTGCAGGAGTTGGGCTGTGGAGGTTTGTCGGAGTGGCGTACTTAGCTAGCCACGTTTGCTTCTCAGGATCGGCTCCCGACGTTCCTCCTGCCGCTCCAGAGGCCCCTGACGTTGCAGCCTGGTTCGAAAGTGCCCAGGCGTTGCAGTCTGGTACGTATGCGCACGCATATCCGTGCGGGATCTCCTTGGGTGCCTCAGGTAGGAATTGGTAGTCACTAGGATCACCACCAATCTTGTAGACGACGTATGCCGATGAGTTCGGCAGTTCCGGTGCTGCCCATGCGAACGGCTGGGGCTGGAGTGGCATCTCTCCTTTGAAAGTCCCCAGAGCTGGTCCCGACGGAGAATACCGGTGGCTCATGATTTCCTGGACCACGCGCAAAGCGACACGCTCCAAGGTGTTCACCGGGCTCTCGAGTGGCGGTGCAGCGAATGAGCCACCATGTAGTTGATTTCCTGCCGCAGCCGACTCGGTGCGTTCTTCTGACGGGGCGGAAAGGTCCACTCCATCGAGTGCGCCTTCAGGTGTGAAACCCTTCCACCTGACGCCATGGGAGCGGGTTCGGTGGAAAGAGCCGATGAGTTCGGCCTCGAGGGTTGCCTTGATCTCGTCATGCTTCTTCTTGAGTTCATCAGGCAGATCCTCGTACGTGACCGGAGTGTCTTCCGCCATCTCGGATGTAGATGGCGATGTTGTGGATGTCGAAGGTTGTCCCACCGGGCGTGCCGAATGTGTTGACGTCGAAACCCCTGGCGGGCAGAGACGGTCAACACGGTAGAGCCGGGAACAACTAGGGCTGCGGCCGGCCCTGGTCCCTCGGAGCGACGGCCCGCAAAGCCTCCTGGTCGCACGTCCGATGCTATCGCAAGGGCGTGCCACCGACCTATACCCGGTCGGGAAGGTGTGGATGATGCCTCGCTTAGTTTCTCGCATGGCATACACGTAAACATTAAATACGAGCCTCGATCGGCTCTCGGGTTATCTCGTGAATCGGCTCAAAGAGCCGATCCACCCATGATTCGGACGAGGTGTCCGAATATATGGTGGTCCTGCTTGATCAAGATAAAGCTAATGAGATCTACGACGATTTAGGGTTTTCACCACATAATCGGATCATCCTACTCACGATTGGGCCTCGCGCTCGCGCACGGTGATCGTAAGCCGATCCTAGACAGGGCCTAAAAACCAACACGAGGTTGATCCCCGGAACATCCTTTCTAGGGCTAGCAAACGCCACCCTACACGCCGCTGGATCCTCCAACCCTTTGTAAGGCCTAACTATTGCGGATGTTAAACTAATCCTTGATGAAACAAGGAGCAACCGTAACGGATCAGATCTACTAAACTATGATCAAGTGGGGTGCCGCCCCTACACCTAAGATAGGTGTAAGGGCGGCTAGATGTGCAAGGGTCGCATAACGAAAGCATGTAATTCGAAGAACAATGCTAACCCTAACACATCTAAGATAACTACGTTGCTCGCCATCAAAAAGGCTTCAGTACGAGCAACGCATGAACAACGTGGGCAGGCTTGTGCTGCCTAAATCGCAAGATGCGATCTAGGCAGCATGGTGCTTACCGGAGAAACCCTCGAGACGAAGGAGTTGGCGATGCGCCGAGATTTGTTTGTGTTGAACGTTGGTTGTTGTTTATTCCATAAACCCTAGATACATATTTATAGTCCAAGGGACTTTCTAACGTGGGAAAAATCCCCACCGTGCACGAGACAAACTCTACGATACAATCTACTATTATTAAAGATACACGGGCATTCTAGCCCAAATTCTTCGTGCAAGGCCGCTTCAGAGATCTTCCACATGTAATCTCCCAAGCCCATCCTGATCGCGGCCCACCTCCTGATTTAGCCAAAATCTGGTGATAACAGCTCTCCACCACGATTTGTTCGAGTGAGAGACCGTGAGCTTGTTACTCTTGGAGGGTGACCTCCTAGTTGGCTTGGTTGGTGTCCCGGTGATCTCTTCGTGGAAGATTGTGAAGGGGCCCGGGCTTCTCCTTCGTGGAGCTTGTGAAGTGGTTGTGGAGCTTGCCATCTCCGGAGCGGAGGAAAAGCTAACCATAAGGAAAGGGCCATTATCCTTCGTGGGTGTGGTTCGGAGAATAGGGTGAGCCTTCGTGGCGCGGGGAATCCTTCGTGGGACCTCCACTCCTCCAAACGTGACGTACATTGTTGCAAAGCAAGGGAACACGGGAATACATCCTTGTCTCCGCGTGCCTCGGTTATTTCTATACCCGAGCTCTCTTTCCTTGTGATAGCCATCGTGCTTGAAGTACATATATCTTGCTATCACTTGTGCTACATATATCTTGTGCCTATCTTGCTTAGCTCTAGTTGCTATTGTTACACTTAGTTGAGCTTAGCATATTTAGGGTTTGTGCTTGTAAACTAAACGATAGTTTAATTCCGCATTCTTACAAGACAAATTCGCAAGAGTTTGTAATTGCCTATTCACCCCCCCTCTAGGCGACATCTCGATCTTTCACTGAGCATGCGACGACCGAGTTCAAAAAGATCACCCCCGGATGCATCATGGAATGTTTGTGGTCGGGGTGGTTCATGTCTAGCTCTAGAATAATTTGGTTGTGCGCGTGTGGTTGCACATAGGAACCTCATGTAATGTAACGTGTTGACCAATTTATTGATTTTTTTAGGATTATGGAAGTTTGAATTATTGTGTAGACTATGTTATTTGAATGTTCGAATCATTTGCTAACTTATTCGTGTGTTAAAGTTATCTAGCAATAGGTTATCTGTAAAATGCAAAATTTGGCGGAAACAATGGGAAATTGCGCACAACCGAACATGTTCTTATCTTTTTGGAGTCGACGAACAGGTGTTGGAGACACGTCGCCTAAAGAAACCAAAAAAAAGGGACAAAATGGGATACTATTTGAGGGTGCCGCTGGAGTTGTCCTAAGTATTTGACAACCTTTCAATTGCATGAACATACTACGATTGAAAATGAGTCGTGTAGTTACAATTTTGGAAGGAAACATGGGCAAGGATCCGAAAGCAACCAGAAAAGATGGTTTAGTTTAGACCTAAAAGCAGAAGGAGATGAGAGCATAATTAGGCTGGTGCCAATGGAGGCGTTAGTGCGGGCGCTATCGTCCGAGTTGGGGCGGGAGGCGGGCGGGAGTGGGGCGGGACGCTAGCGCCGGCGCCGGGGCGCGGCGCGGGCGGTACCGCCGCCGCCGCCGGCCACCGCCGCGTTGGAGGCGAGAGTGGGGCGAGAGCGGGGCGATAGCGGTGCTAGTGGGGGCGAGAGCGGGGCGAGAGCGGGGCGAGAGCTGCCACTATAGCCCGTGCATTGGCACCGTGGGGTGAGAGTGGGGTGAGAGTGGGGTGAGAGTGAGAGAAAAGCTGACGTGGCGGGGCGGGAGTCGGGCGGTGCATTGGCACCAGCCTTAGCAAAGGTGAGCTGTGGCGTGAGCTGCTCTGATTTTGATAACCGTGTACGCGGGCCAGCCGTCATAACTCATAACTCGTGTCCCTGGCCCCCGGGCCCCGCCCCCCAGCACGGCACCACCCCGTCCACGGCCCGCACGACTCCACTCCTCGATTCCCCGTACGCTCTGCTCTAGCCCCCGTTCCCTTCTCTCTCTCTCTCTCTCCTCTCTGCGCTCCGCCCGCCCTCGCCGCGCCGCTATCGCTCGTTCCCCCCAAAAACCAAAATTATCCCGCGCTGCCGCTCCAATTCCGTCGCCACTGCCTGCTCCCCTCGCTTTCCCCTCCACCCCGCACCCCGCCTCGCCGCGCCGCATCGAAGCGCCCATGGATCCGCAGGCGGAGGCCGACGCGGCGGCGGTGCTGGGCGCGGACCCGGCGCCGCTCACGGCGCTGCTCGCCGACCTCGTCTCCCCGGCCAACGACGCGCGGTCGCGGGCGGAGCGGACGTTCCACTCCCTCCGCGCCACCCACCCGGACGCGCTCGCCCTCCGCCTCGCCCACCTCCTCCTCTCCCCCTCCCACCCCTCCGCGCCCATGGCGGCGGTCCTCCTCCGCCGCCTAATCTCCCCGTCCTCCCAGGCCTTCGCCTACCCCGCCATGTCCCCCTCCACACAATCCTCCCTCCGGGCCCTCCTCCTCTCCGCCTCCTCCACCCCCACTCTCCCCAAATCCATCTCCAAAAAGCTCTCCGACGCCGTCGCCGAGCTCGCCACCCACCTCCTCCCGACCAACGCCTGGCCGGACCTCCTCACCTTCCTCTACAAGTCCATCGCGTCCCCCTCCTCCCCGCCCGCCCTCCACGAGTCCGCCCTCAACACCCTGGCCCGCCTCGCGCCCCACCTCGCCGCCATCTTCCCCGACCTCCACAACCACCTCCTCTCATCCCTCTCCCACCCCACCTCCCCGGACATCCGCGTGGCCGGGCTCAACGCCGCCATCAGCGTCATCCAGTCCCTCCCCACCACCACCGCCCGCGACGGGTTCCAGGACCTGCTGCCCGCCATGATGCGCGCGCTCGCCGACTCCCTCAACTGCGGCAACGAGGGCTCCGCGCAGGAGGCGCTCGAGATGATGATCGACCTCGCCGGCGCCGAGCCGCGCTTCCTGCGCCGCCAGCTGCCCGACGTCGTCGCCTCCATGCTGCACATCGCCGAGGCGCCGGGCCTCGAGGACGGCACCCGCCACCTCGCCGTCGAGTTCGTCGTCACACTCGCCGAGGCCCGCGAGCGCGCTCCCGGCATGATGCGCCGCCTCCCGCGCTACGTCGGCAGGCTCTTCGCCGTCGTCATGGCCATGCTGCTCGACGTCCACGACGAGCCCGCGTGGTACGCCGCCGTCACCGAGGAGGAGGATGCCGGGGAGACCGGGAGCTTTGTGTTCGCGCAGGAGTGTCTCGACCGGCTCGCCATCGCCGTCGGTGGGAACACCATCTTGCCCGTGGCTGCCGAGCTGCTCCCGTCGTTCATCGGCGCTGAGGAGTGGAAGAGACGGCACGCCGCGCTGGTCACCATTGCGCAGATCGCCGAGGGCTGCGCCAAGGTCATGACTAAGAATCTCGATCAGGTGGTCGGGATGGTGCTCAATTCCTTCAACGATCCTCACCCGAGGGTCAGGTGGGCGGCCATCAACGCCGTAGGGCAGCTTTCCACCGACCTCGGCCCTGAGTTGCAGAACCAGCTGCACCATGTTGTGCTACCTGCATTGGCTTCCGCCATGGATGATTCAGACAACCCACGCGTACAGGCAAGTCACTATTTGCATTCCAACTCATCTGCACAAATAGTGATGATGACCCAAGTCACTATTTGCATTCCAACTCATGTACAGGCCTGCTATATTACCCTACACATCACTCAAATGATACTAATATATAAGGGTAAAAATTATTCTGCACAAATAATGATGATGACCCAAGAGTATCTAAAGGTTGCAACGTCTCAATTCTATTCGATATACACTAACTATTTTTGAAGACAACCTAAATGAGAGTCAAGAGGATCTCCAATTTCTAACGTATGTATGTGTAAGAGCTTAAACAAGTGAATTTGGAAGCGGAGACCAGAGAGATTCAACATTCAGATATTTTTTTCCCTTCAAGAACTTCACTTAAATAAAAATGTATAGCACAAGGTAGGGTCTAGGGCTCTAAGTTGTCCCTTGTACTTATACTAGCATTTGATTTAGGGAATGTGTATGTTGGAAGATATCATCCAACTTGTATCCTTTCTATTATCTTATTGCTTTCAATAATGGCAACATCGTTTACGATATATACCTCATTGTCGTGCATTGTTGTAGACCACCTTTAGAACATCCCAGGGTGTTATTTGCACCTGTTTTAGAAGGCTGGTGTCCGGATTGTTTGTTTGTTGGTCTTAGGTGTTTAGGTGACAGCAAGGTATGCTTCAAGGGGTATATAGAAATCTCTCAGTGTACCTGTTTATGCTGGAAGTGACCATATACGTGTATTTAAGACCTTGTCAGCATCTCACAAAAAGGCTTGTTTGTTTTGGTTGTGACCATAAATTGCAACTTGCGCTTTATGGTTATTTACTTCTGGTTGACTTGTCATGAGTGTTTCCTCCATCAATTGATCAACAAGGCACGCTCTAACATTTGTTTTACATTTTTTATTTCCAATGAGTTCAGGCACATGCAGCTTCTGCAATTCTAAACTTCAGCGAAAATTGCAGACCTGACATTTTAACACCATACTTGGATGTGATAGTCACCAAACTTCTGGTGTTGCTTCAGGTTAATTTTGCTTCCAACTTTGAATCTTCAGTGGCTACGGTATATACATGTGCATAATTTGACATATTTTGGAAAATTTCCTTGTTTTCCTTGCAGTCTGGAAGCCAAATGGTGCAAGAAGGTGCTTTAACTGCCTTAGCATCAGCTGCGGATTCTTCTCAGGTACAATAGGAAATAATGTCGATGGTTTCCTGGTAAATATTATCGCTAATTCGTTCCAAACATATTGCTTCAGGAACACTTCCAAAAATATTATGATGCGGTCATGCCATATCTCAAGGCTATACTCATGAATGCAACTGATAAATCAAGCAGAATGTTGCGTGCCAAATCCATGGAATGTATTAGTTTAGTTGGTATGGCTGTTGGGAAACAAAAGTTTAGGGATGACGCTAAGCAGGTAATGATCTTTCTAGTTGCTCAGATGCATATCTATTTCATGTTGTGAGCAATTTTCAAGTTATTAAATACCAGTTCTCAAATATCCAACTAGATTGTACAGATGTTATATGCAGTTTGTTCTGATTTTATTGCTGATGTGTTCGCTGGAATACTGTCTGCAAAATTCCTTAGTTTGCCCTTCGAGTCAAGTATAATACATTTTGTTTGTTAGGTGATGGAAGTTTTGATGTCACTGCAAGGATCACAGATGGAGGCTGATGACCCGATTACAAGTTACATGCTGCAAGTACGTTGGAAATTGAAACCCTAGTGGCAGTTAATACGATCACTTGTGTGCTTACTATGACTTAATCTAATTGCGATCACTAGCGTGCCTCACTTTTGCTTAATCTAATTGCATTTGTAGGCATGGGCGAGACTGTGTAAATGCCTTGGTCAGGAGTTCCTTCCGTACATGAATGTCGTTATGCCCCCTCTACTTCAATCTGCTCAGCTAAAACCAGATGTGAGCATCACTTCTGCAGGCGATGATGGAGAATCTGACGACGAGGGGTATGTTATAGGATTTCCCTCCATGTCTAAATTGGCATTTTGTCATATCTTGTTTTCTTGTAGGGTGTAGGTGGGGCAGGGCGGTTTGCCTCTTTTGCTTTCAGGATGACCTCTTCGAAGTATTTAGGGTTAATGTTCGGCGTGGTCCTCTTAAACAGGGTAATGCGCTTAACTAGGGTAGGTTCCTAGGGTCAGCCATATGTGGCTGGAAACACAGATGAAACACATCAACCTGTGAGTTTGCCTGCACATGCTGGTGAGTGGAGGCCCTGGCCGTTGCACCGCAGCAGTGGCGATGGTCGAGGGCATTAGGTTTGGTGGGTGAGGATGTGGAAGGCGGCAGCAGTGGGTGGTGGAGAGGAAGGGATGGGATGATCTCTTTGGGGCTGCTTGATGCATTTGCTCTTGTCCCATGAATAAGAGACTCTCAAAGTTAGGTCCAGGCTCGGTTGACCCTAGCTTTGGTCAGATCATCGCTGCTGTTCATCCTCATTTTATATGGTTTGGTCGCTTGTTCCAGAACGCAGTGGTGCCAGTGTGTTACTGTCGGTTCAGTGGGCTGCCCCCCCCCCCCCCCCCAAATCCCTATTTTCCTGTATTGATTTTTCATCCTCTTGTCAGTCAGTGGTGAATCTGATCATACAAGCATGTTTGCAGTAACTTCCTGCATGCTTAGGCATGATGATGTTTGTGATAATTTGGTTTGTTATTCCGAATTTGCATGCGTAAGTTAGATCCATGCAGGATTGAAACTCGGATTGACTTGTGCTCCATTTAGTTCAGCCTCTTTTTATTGAACCAGTGCTGAGATTATTACACCAGGAGATTTCTGCTAATCATCTGTATGCGCTGAACAAAATCCTTACTTCCTGTATGAAATATGAATGCAGTGTTGAGACTATCACCCTGGGAGACAAGAGAATTGGCATCAGGACCAGTCTTCTGGAGGAGAAAGCCACAGCATGCAGTATGCTGTGTTGCTATGCTGATGAGCTCAAGGAAGGGTTTTTTCCATGGATTGATCAGGTTTTATGTTGTCGTTTTTTTAATTCATCCTCCCTGTCTCCATTTTCTCATTGTACGCGTGTGCGAAGAATTGCAGCTGAATCTTGATTTGTACAGGTCGCAACTACTCTGGTACCTCTCCTCAAATTCTATTTTCACGACGAAGTTAGGAAGGCAGCTGTTTCAGGTTAGGGATCTTTTTTATTTTTTATTTTTTTTATATTTTACATGTTCTCAAGCTGTATGCATAATGCAATCTTTGCAGCTATGCCTGAGCTTCTACGTTCAGCAAAGTTGGCAGTAGAAAAAGGCCAAGCTCAAGGCCGGGATAATTCTTATCTTAAGCAACTATCTGATTATATAGTTCCAGCTCTTGTAGAGGCTATAAATAAAGTAAGTGCAGCTAAGACATTTACAATTCTGATTAGTGCTCATTCTGTTAGTTATTGTTCTTTGGTTTAAGCATTGTATTGAAACTCTGTAGGAACCTGAGACACAAATTTGTGCAAGCATGCTGGAGTCATTGAACGAGTCAATACAGGTATTGCATTTTGTGCTATTGTACTGTGGTTACAGTTACTTGTGACACTGCTCCGAAAAGTTATGTTTTCTTCAAAGGCCTTAATATCTTGACTTGGTGCACAGCCAGCTCTTGCTTATTTTGACATGTTTTTGTCATGATTATTCAACATTACTGGACTATGCTAAATTTACACCTGTGCTGTGTGTGAATACGGGAGTAGTGTATCATGTCGACCTACTCTGTAGTCTGTGATGCACAATTTTGGCTGTAAAGTTAAACATGATTATGTCTATAGTGCTGTGCTGATTCTTCTGCTGAAAGATTTGGCTAAAGTACTCTACCATTCTACTCATACTTTTAATAACATGTAACAATCTTTACCTGCTAGTACATGTCATCAACTCACAAACATCTGCGCCTTTTCAGTTGGCGGTGTATTCCCGTGCACTATGTGAGATCACTGATAAGTAGTAATAATCTGTAATCTATTGTCTTCGTTCAGATGTCAGGAACACTACTTGATGAAGGTCAAGTTAGATATATAGTGGAATGTATCAAAGAAGTAATAACATCAAGCTCTAATAGGAGGACAGACCGAACAGAGAGGTCAAAGGCTGAAGACTTTGATTCAGAGGAAGATGAGCTGCTAAGGGAAGAAAACGAACAGGAGGATGAAATCTTTGATCAAGTAAGCTAACGAAATGCTAGACTGAACTTTTGGACAACGCAACATAGGAGTACTTGTATTTTCTGATCCATATAGTGGTATAGACAAGTAACACGAATGTGTACTGAAATCAATGATTTACTTAGATGCCTCATTAATTACCTTATAAATGTAACTAAAGCAATGAAAGTTGCATGCATGATTGTTTTGTACTTTTGGTTGCTAGCGTAAACAGCTGCCAATTCTAATTGCTCAGCATCATTGCCAGTAGTTTACGCACGTTTACCCTTTGTGATTTCGCAGGTTGGTGATTGTTTAGGTACTCTGGTCAAAACTTTCAAGACTTATTTTCTCCCATTCTTTGATGAGCTCTCCGTCTATTTGACACCGATGTTGGTAAGTGAAATGATTAACCATGGGATTTGGAGTCTATGTTTATTAGCCTAAGAATAGTTTTGAAACTGAACTTTATGCCAAAAATCATTTTTTGACTTGCTAATACCAAGTCTTAAACCATTCTCTGTCACCCTTTTGGTCATCACCCTTTTGGTCATTTTCAGATAGTATGTCCTTAGACCCAACTGCTTGCTTAGCTGTTTAACGCTTCTCGTTTGTAATCCTTTCTTGAGATGTTTTTCGTTTCAAAGGAAACTTCAATGTGTATATGTTTTTTATGTGGATCCCATGATAACCGCTAAACATCTCATTGCACAAGTTGCATTCCTGTTACACAATGCATTATTTAGATGGACCTCATAAATTAAGTTATTTTCTATTACGTTTGATCCCTTACTAGGGCAAGGATAAGACATCAGAAGAAAGAAGAGTTACCATATGCATTTTTGACGATGTCGCAGAACACTGTCAAGAAGCAGCAGTTAGGTAACATCTTTATGCTCGTCCTACTCTTTTCTATAAGAAATAACTTAAAACCTTTTCCTATGAAGCAAAGTTTTTATGTTATATCTCGTCCTCAGGTATTATGACACATATCTTCCTTCTCTGTTAGAAGCCTGCACAAGTGAAAACCCAGATGTTAGACAGGTATGAATCTTTCTTGATTGCACAAAGGTTCATGACTTCATGTGATAATATTGCATAATTTCTCAAGAAGTTTTCTCTAGAAGTGTGTGGGTTCATATTTAACCTGCTGTTCTCAGGCTGCAGTTTATGGTATTGGCATCTGTGCGGAGTTTGGTGGCTCTGCATTCAGGCCTCATACTGGGGGTACGTGTTTTACTCACTGTGAATCACACTATTTTATTGTTACATTTGTTGTTGACATCGATTATTTGTTTCAGAGGCACTCTCTAGATTATACAATGTAATCAAACATCCTAATGCATTGGATTTGGATAACGCGATGGCATATGACAATTCTGTTTCCGCTCTTGGAAAGATATGTCAGTTTCATCGTGATAGCATTGATGCATCTCAGGTATCGTATGAGTCATATGCCTTTATTTTCTTACTCTGAGGTGCATTGATGCTTGGAATATGTGGTGAACTGGCGATTAAATGTAGGAAGTATTTAACTTTAACTCCTGCAGTTGTTTCCTTGAAAATTCAAAAAGGCTCAGGAATGGGTATAGATGTCTGACGTTTATGTAATAATGCTGTCTCAAGGGTACCATGTTCATTTATTCCTTAAGAAATAGTTGTGCTTGCTGCTGAAAGTAGATATAACAGCACCTTAAGGCTCAAAGTAGGCACTGAGTGTCCAAACCTTAAATGGGGTGTGCAAAACATTAAATGGGTTTGAACTAACAAAACATGATGGAGTTTAAGTTGAAACTAGACTATGCAATCATACCTAAAGTTGAACCTGTCTTCCTATTCAACCAGTTAACCTACACCAGTAGCAGGTTGACCAGACAGGTTATATATGGATATTTTCCTCTTTTCTTTGAATTAGTATTATAGAGTCTATATTTCTCAAAAGTGAACTCATTGCCTACAACTCCACTATTTATGTTGTAAGCTAAAGGTCTACTCTCTCCGATCCATAATAAGTTCAAAGTGAGGTTAGTTCAAATTTATACCACACCCTGAGTAAAAGCATGACAATTATTATTGATCGGAGGGAATACTTAATGGCAGTATTGCTCTCTTGATGTCACTAGAGTTTTTTTTTTAATTAAGATGTACATCTGAACCCAACAAATACTAAGGTATCATTATGTACTTCAAATAGGAAAAGAATAGTTTTCAACAATTGTTCATTGGATCTTGTAAAGAATTAAAGATTGAATGTCACTTATCTATGTCCTTACTCATTTGCCTCAAATATCAGATGATGGGTTTTACCTGTTAACTGTTACTTTGTTATTTTATAAATTCCTTAAACAGTGCTTCTGACGTGCAACACCTTTCAATTTTAACAGGTTATTCCTGCTTGGTTAAGTTGTCTTCCTTTAAAAAATGACTTAGTTGAGGCAAGGATTGTCCATGAACAGATGTGTGCAATGCTTGAGAAGTAAGCAATAGCCAAAAATTATTTCCACAGGATTGTGCAGTTTTACCAAGTCATGGTTTATAGAAAGACCAACATACATTTACTTAGTAGCATGATTATGTTCTTTCATACTGACTTTGTTGGCATGACTAACAGGTCTGATGCAGAGCTTTTGGGCAATAACAATCAATATCTTCCGAAGATTGTATCTATTTTTGCAGAGGTATTCTTTTATGTTTACTTCCTTTTTTTTATTTGCTGGTAAAGATGTTGTTACATGCATTCTTGGAACCATAGAGGATTTGTATACTATTCCGTTTGATGCCTTAACTTTCCGAAATCGAGCTGAAATTAACGTTAAATGATATATAAGCTATTACTGTAAAGTGCATGTAAATAGATCTTGGAGTATCGACAAAAGCGGATACCAACTGTTGTCTGTCTTGTTAATAACTCAAACCTCTAGGTTGAACCTGAAACATGGTTGCTGCAACCTATAGTTCATTGAGGATTTAGGGTCACAATGCTGTCATCCGTAGCATGTGCTTTTGCAACAATTTGCCACTCATTTCAATTGCTGAATTCTCTGTTGCCCTATATGTACTGCTGAAACTTTTCTTATCTTTTTCATGATCTTATTTTAGCATTCAGCACTTCATATTTTCCCCATTGCAATCATGGGTCCTTTCGTAGTAACACAATCGTTCTTCATTCCTCTAGATTTTATGTGCTATGCCTTATTCTATAAATGAATCAATCAAGTTAATTTGACAGAAACATTGCAATTTTACTTGTACTTGTGAATATAGTATGTGAGTTCGTCATGGAATCTTATCCATTTTTCACGTGACAATCACTATATGACCCACAGTAGTTTCAGAGCGTTCAACAGTAGCTTTTTAACACCCTATTTATTTTTGCTAAGTGCAGATATTATGCGCGGGCAAGGATCTGGCAACAGAACAGACTGCTAGCAAGATAGTTAATCTGCTAAGACAGCTTCAGACCACTCTGCCCCCTGCAGTACTTGCCTCGACATGGTCTTCTCTTCAGCCACAGCAACAGCTTGCCCTACAATCTGTATTGACATCATAGCTAGCCAGAATAACCTCAATGGTTTTACACACATGGCTCTTCACAGCTTACCTTTTTTTCTTGTGTTTTATTCACATATTTTTGTGCCTGGGTTCCTGGGGTTTGTGCAGCATACAAATGCCCTGAGCTTTTGTACGAGGGCAAGGTTTGCGCCTGGTGTGTATATTATTGCGAGTGATGTGTATGAGGCTGTGTTATCTCCACATCGCCCTGGTGAAGCTGTAAAGTTACATATCCGATTCACTAGTTAGTTGGATCGAAAGAGTTGTAAAGTGACATCAATTTTGATCGATGGTGGTTGATAGTGGAAATTATTCTGTTAGCACTTGTTCATTCATTTTGGCTTGTTTTAATTTTGTGTTTCCTATTCTCGATTCTTTTAGAATGCCACACATTGATTTCATTTAAGAAATTGCATACACATATGACCTTGATCAGCATGGAGATATTTTGCTCCGTGAAGTTTGGTATGCTATGTTTGCTAATGTGAAATTACATACACATATGACCTTTGATTTTAATGTTTGCTATGCTACGGCCTCCTCACGTTGTCAGGCCTCGTATGACCGGTGGATGGCCAATGGAAGCATTTATATATTTGATGGAAACAAACTCACCAGAAGAAAGAGAACACGGGGAGAGAAAATTCCTGCCAGCTAGGAGACAATTCGAGGCTTCTATAATGTAGGCTGACAAAGAAAGTTCATCGTCTGCGGTTTGGTGTTTGGTCGGAGACATAGAATCTTATGTAGGGCGTCTGCGTTGGAGACAAAATCTTATGTACTCCCTCCGGTTTCTTTTAATTGACTCGAATTTAGTATAACTTTTTTGATTTAGTATAGCTTTGTATTAAATCTGAGTCAATTAAAAAGATCGGAGAGTAGACGTTATGCATCAATATTTTTTAATTTCTAAGTGGCTGCACATGCGTCCGTGCAATGGACATGGTGTTGGAGATATGCCCAAGAGGCAATAATAAAAGTAGTTATTATATATCTTTATGTTTATGATAAATGTTTATATACCATGCTATAATTGTATTAACCGAAACATTGATACATGTGTGATATGTAAACAACAAAGAGTCCCTAGTATGCCTCTTAACTAGCTTGTTGATTAATGGATGATTAGTTTCATAATCATGAATATTGGATGTTATTAATAACAAGGTTATATCATTGTATGAATGATGTAATGGACACACCCAATTAAGCGTAGCATAAGATCTCGTCATTAAGTTATTTGCTATAAGCTTTCAATACATAGTTACCTAGTCCTTATGACCATGAGATCATATAAATCACTTATACCGGAAAGGTACTTTGATTACATCAAACACCACTCGCGTAAATGGGTGGCTATAAAGGTGGGATTAAGTATCCGGAAAGTATGAGTTGAGGCATATGGATCAACAAGTGGGATTTGTCCATCCCGATGACGGATAGATATACTCGGGCCCTCTCGGTGGAATGTCGTCTAATGTCTTGCAAGCATATGAATAAGTTCATAAGAGACCACATACCACGGTACGAGTAAAGAGTACTTGTCGGAGACGAGGTTGAACAAGGTATAGAGTGATACCGAAGATCAAACCTCGGACAAGTAAAATATCGCGTGACAAAGGGAATTGGTATTGTATGTGAATGGTTCATTCGATCACTAAAGTCATCGTTGAATATGTGGGAGCCATTATGGATCTCCGGATCCCGCTATTGGTTATTGGTCGGAGTGAGTACTCAACCATGTCCGCATAGTTCACGAACCGTAGGGTGACACACTTAAAGTTGGATGTTGAAATGGTAGTACTTGAAAATGGAATGGAGTTCGAATATTTTTTCGGAGTCCCGGATGAGATCCCGGACATCACGAGGAGTTCCGGAATGGTCCGAAGAATAAGATTCATATATAGGATGTCATTTTATGTGAATTAAAATGTCGCGGAAGGTTCTATGGAAGGTTCTAGAAGGTTCTAGAAAAGTCCGGAAGAAACCACCAAGGAAGGTGGAGTCCACATGGGACTCCACCTCCATGGCCGGCCAACCCTAGTGGGGGAGGAGTCCCAAGTGGACTCCCCTTAGGGGGCCGGCCACCCCCCATATGGGAGGTGGAACTCCCACCTTTGGTGGGAGTCCTAGCTTGGCTAGGTTTCCCCTCCTTATGGAAGGTTTTTGGTTCGGGTCTTATTCGAAGACTTGGATACCAACACTTGGGGTTCCACCTATATAATGAGGGGCATAGGGGAGGGGCCGGCCACAACAAAGCCACAAGTTGGCCGCACCCCTTGAGGCCGGCCACCCCCTCCCAAACCCTAGCCGCCCCCTCTCCTCTATATCTCCCGCGTAGCTTTAGCGAAGCTCCGCCGGAGTTCTCCACCGCCACCGACACCACGCCGTCGTGCCGTCGGATTCAAGAGGAGCTACTACTTCCGCTGCCCGCCGGAACGGGGAGGTGGACGTCGTCTTCATCAACAACCGAACGTGTGACCGAGTACGGAGGTGCTGCCCGTTCGTGGCGCCGGAACCGATCGTGATCAAGATCTTCTACGCGCTTTTGCAAGCGGCAAGTGAACGTCTACCGCAGCAACAAGAGCCTCATCTTGTAGGCTTTGGAATCTCTTCAAGGGTGAGACTCGATACCCCCTCGTTGCTACCGTCTTCTAGATTGCATCTTGGCTTGGATTGCGTGTTTGCGGTAGGAAATTTTTTGTTTTCTATGCAACGTTGTCCTACAGGTGGTATCGCAGCCGTGTCTATGCATAGATGGTTGCACGAGTAGAACACAATGGTTTGTGGGCGTTGATGCTCTTGTTATCTTTAGTTGAGTACTTTGCATCTTTATGGCATAGTGGGATGAAGCGGCTCGGACTAACTTTACATGACCGCGTTCATGAGACTTGTTCCTCGTTCGACATGCAACTTGTATTGCATAAGAGGCTTTGCGGGTGTCTCGTCTCTCCTACTATAGTAAAGATTCAATTTACTCTTCTATTGACAACATTAGTATCAACGTTGTGGTTCATGTTCGTAGGTAGATTAGATCTATATCGAAAACCCTAAACCACGTAAAATATGCAAACCAAATTAGAGAGCGTCTAACTTGTTTTTGCGGGGTTTGGTGATGTGATATGGCCATAATGTGATGATGAATATGTATGAGATGATCATTATTGTATTGTGGCAACCGGCAGGAGCCTTATGGTTGTCTTTAAATTTCATGTTGAGTAGTATTTCAAAGTAGTTGTAATAGTTGCTACATGGAAGACAATCATGAAGACGGCGCCATTGACCTTGACGCTACGCCGACGATGATGGAGATCATGCCCAAAGATGATGGAGATCATGTCCGTGCTTTGGAGATGAAGATCAAAGGCGCAAAGACAAAAGGGCCATATCATATCACATATGAACTGCATGTGATGTTAATCCTTTTATGCATCTTATTTTGCTTAGATCGCGACGGTAGCATTATAAGATGATCCCTCACTAAAATCTCAAGATAATAAAGTGTTCGTCCTTAGTAGCACCGTTATCAAGTCTTGTCGTTTCGAAACATCTCGTGATGATCGGGTGTGATAGATTCGATAAGTACATACAACGGGTGCAAGTCAGTTTTGCACATGCGGATACTAAGGTGGCCTTGACGAGCCTAGCATGTACAGACATGGTCTCGGAACACATGATACCGAAAGGTAGAGCATGAATCATATGATTGATATGATGAACACTTTGAGTGTTCGCCATTGAAATCACACCTTTTCTCGTGATGATCGGGTTTAGGTGCGGTGGATTTGGTTCGTGTGATCACTAAGACAATGCGAGGGATATTGTTTTGAGTGGGAGTTCACCTAGATTTTTAATTATGTTGAATTAAAATTTGAACTCATTTTGTCATAAACTTAGTCTAAACTATTGCAAATATATGTTGTAGAGATGGCGTCCTCAATCAATTTTAACCAGCTTCCTAGAGAAAGAAAAGCTTAAGAGCAACGGTAGCAACTTCACCGATCGGTTCCGTCATGTGAGGATCTTCCTCTCCGGCGGAAATCTGCAATATGTGCTTGATGCACCGCTAGGTGACCCTCCCGCAGAAACCGAAACCGATGAAGTAAAAGCTGTTTACGAGACTCGGAAAACTCGGTACTCTCAAGTTCGATGTGCCATCCTCGTGCGATCCGGAATCCGATCTTCAAAAACGTTTTGAGCACCACGATCCTCATGAGTTGATGAATGAGCTGAAAGCTATTTTTGAGACTCATGCGGCCGTGGAATGCTATGAAGCATCGAAACATTTCTTCACCTGTATGATGGAAGAAGGCAGCTCCATTAGTGAGCACATGCTCGCCATGACCGGGCATGCGAAGAAACTCGGTGACTTGGGAATAGTGATTCCTAACAGATCGGGGATTAATCGTGTCCTTCAATCACTGCCACCAAGTTACAAGAACTTTGTGATGAACTACAATATGCAGAACATGAACAAGGAGTTACCCGAACTCTTTGGCATGTTAAAAGTCGCTGAGATTGAGATCAAGAAAGAGCACCAAGTGTTGATGGTCAACAAGACCACCAGCTTCAAGAAACAGGGCAAGTCTAAGGGAAAATTCAAGAAGGGTGGCAAGAAAGCTGCCACGCCTCCTATGAAACCTAAGAACGGCCCTAAGCCCGATGCTGAGTGCTATTACCGCAAAGAGAAGGGACACTGGAAGCGTAATTGCTCCAAGTATTTAGCGGATCTGAAGAGCGGCCTTGTCAAGAAGAAGAAAGAAGGTATATCTGATATACATGTTATAGATGTTTATCTCACTAGTTCTCGTTCTAGTACCTCGGGTATTTGATACTCGGTTCGGTTGCTCATATTTGTAACTCGAAACAGGAACTAAAGAATAAACGACAACTACCGAAGGATGAAGTGACGATGCGCGTTGGAAACGGATCCAAGGTCAATGTGATCGCAATCGGCACACTTCCTCTACATCTACCTTCGGGATTAGTTTTAAGCCTAAATAATTGTTATTATGTACCTGCGTTAAGCATGAACATTATATCCGGATCTTGTTTAATGCAAGACGGTTATTCATTCAAGTCCGAGAATAATGGTTGTTCTATTTTTATGAATAATATCTTTTATGGTCGAGCACCACAAAAGAATGGCTTATTTCTATTAGATCTCGATAGTAGTGATACGCATATACATAACATTGATGCTAAGCGAATTAAATTGAATGATAATTCTACTTATATGTGGCAATCGTCGTCTTGGTCATATTGGAGTGAAACGCATGAAGAAACTCCATACCGATGGATTACTTGAATCACTTGACTTTGAGTCACTTGATAGATGCGAAGCATGTCTAATGGGAAAAATGACTAAGACTCCATTTTCTCGGTATGATGGAGCGAGCTACCGACTTATTGGAAATCATACATACCGATGTGTGCGGACCAATGAGTGTAGCATCGCGCGGTGGTTATCGTTATGTTCTAACCTTCACAGATGATCCGAGTAGATATGGGTATATCTATTTCATGAAACATAAATCCGAAACTTTCGAGAAGTTTAAGGAATTCCAAAGTGAAGTAGAAAATCAACGTAACAAGAAGATAAAATTTCTACGATCCGATCGTGGAGGTGAATATCTGAGTTATGAGTTTGGCATGCATTTAAAGAAATGCGGAATACTTTCACAATTGACACCGCCGGGAACACCACAACGAAACGGTGTGTCCGAACGTCGTAATCGAACTCTCTTAGATATGGTTCGTTCTACGATGTCTCTTACTGATTTGCCGTTATCATTTTGGAGTTATGCATTAGAGACAGCCGCATTCACTTTAAATAGAGCACCATCAAAATCCGTAGAAACGACACCGTATGAATTATGGTTTAATAAGAAACCTAAGCTGTCGTTCCTTCAAGTTTGGGGTTGCGAAGCCTATGTAAAACAGTTACAACCGGACAAGCTAGAACCCAAAGCGGAGAAATGCATCTTCATAGGATACCCTAAGGAAACTATAGGGTACACTTTCTATCACAGATCCGAAGGCAAAATCTTTGTTGCTAAGAACGGAACCTTTCTTGAGAAAGAATTTCTCACTAAAGAAGTGACTGGAAGAAAAGTAGAACTCGATGAGATTAATGAATCTATACTCGTTGATCGAGTAGCGCAAGTACCGAAGTTGTACCTGTACCGCCTACACCGGCAACAGAGGAAGCTAATGATAATGATCATGAAACTTCGAACGAGGAAACTACCGAACCTCGCAGATCGACAAGGGAACGTGCCACTCCCGATTGGTATGATCCTTGTCTAAATGTCATGATTGTGGATAACAATGATGAGGACCCTGCGACGTATGAAGAAGCGATGATGAGCCCGGATTCCAACAAATGGCAAGAAGCCATGAAATCCGAAATGGGATCCATGTATGATAACAAAGTATGGACTTTGGTAGACTTACCCGATAGCCGAAAGGCCGTCGAGAATAAATGGATCTTCAAGAGAAAAACGGATGCCGATGGTAATATTACTCGTCTATAAAGCTCGACTTGTCGCAAAGGGTTTCCGACAAATTCAAGGAATTGACTACGATGAGACTTTCTCACCCGTAGCGAAGCTAAAATCTGTGAGGATTTTGTTAGCAATAGCTGCATTTTTCGATTATGAGATTTGGCAGTATGGATGTCAAAACGGCGTTCCTTAATGGAGACATTGAGGAAGAGTTGTATATGGTACAACCCAAAGGTTTTGTCGATCCTAAAAATGCCGACAAAGTATGCAAACTTCAGCTGTTCAATCTATGGACCGAAGCAAGCATCAAGAAGTTGGAACCGACGTTTTGATAAGGTAATCAAAGACTTCGGGTTTATACAAGTGTCATGGAGAGGCCCGTATTTACAAGAAAGTGAGTGGGAGCTCGTAGCATTCCCGATATTATATGTAGATGACATATTATTGATTGGGAATGATATAGAACTATTAAGCAAAGGTAAAAGGTTATTTGAATAACAGCTTTTTCAATGAAAGACCTTGGTGAAGCATCATATATATTAGGCATCAAGATTTATAGAGATAGATCAAGACGCCTAATAGGGCTATCACAGAGTACATACTCGGACAAGATTCTAAAGAAGTTTAGAATGGACGAAAGTAAGAAAGGGTTTTTACCTATGTTACTGTGCAAGGTCTTGAGTAAGACTCAAGGACCAGCTACGGCAGAAGAAAGAGAAAGGATGAATCGGATCCCCTATGCTTCGGCAGTAGGCTCTATTATGTATGCCATGCTATGTACAAGACCGGATATAGCGCATGCTGTTAGTTTGACTAGCAGATATCAAAGTGATCCAGGAATGGAGCACTAGACAGCGGTCAAGAATATCCTGAAGTACTTGAAAAGAACTAAGGATATGTTTCTTTGTTATGGAGGTGACCAAGAGCTCGTTGTAACAAGTTACACCGATGCAAGTTGGAACACTGATCCCGATGACTCTAAGTCACGATCCGGGTACGTGTTTATATTGAATGGTGCTGCAGTAAGCCGGGCAAGCTCGAAGCAATGCACGGTGGCGAAGTCTTCAACGTAATCGGAGTACATAGCGGCTTCGCAGGCTTCATCGAAGCGGTATGGATGAAGAGGTTCATTGTAGAGCTCGGTGTGGTTCCTAGTGCATTGGACCCACTAGTCATATACCGTGACAACATGGGTGCCATCGCCAATGCACAAGAACCAAGGTCACACAAGAGGCCGAAGCATATCAAGCCGCGTTACCACTCGATTCGCGAGTACATCGAAGATGGAGAAGTAAAGATTTGCAAAGTACACACCGATCCGAATGTAGCAGTATCCGTTGACTAAAGCTCTCCCTAGGGCAAAGCATGACCAACACCAGAATGCCATGGGTGTTAGGTTCCTTACAATGTAATCTAGATTATTGACTCTAGTGCAAGTGGGAGACTCGTTGGAGATATGCCCAAGAGGCAATAATAAAAGTAGTTATTATATATCTTTATGTTTATGATAAATGTTTATATACCATGCTATAATTGTATTAACCGAAACATTGATACATGTGTGATATGTAAACAACAAAGAGTCCCTAGTATGCCTCTTAACTAGCTTGTTGATTAATGGATGATTAGTTTCATAATCATGAACATTGGATGTTATTAATAACAAGGTTATATCATTGTATGAATGATGTAATGGACACACCCAATTAAGCGTAGCATAAGATCTCGTCATTAAGTTATTTGCTATAAGCTTTTAATACATAGTTACCTAGTCCTTATGACCATGAGATCATATAAATCACTTATACCGGAAAGGTACTTTGATTACATCAAACACCACTCGCGTAAATGGGTGGCTATAAAGGTGGGATTAAGTATCCGGAAAGTATGAGTTGAGGCATATGGATCAACAAAGGGATTTGTCCATCCCGATGACGTGATAGATATACTCGGGCCCTCTCGGTGGAATGTCGTCTAATGTCTTGCAAGCATATGAATAAGTTCATAAGAGACCACATACCACGGTACGAGTAAAGAGTACTTGTCAGAGACGAGGTTGAACAAGGTATAGAGTGATACCGAAGATCAAACCTCGGACAAGTAAAATATCGCGTGACAAAGGGAATTGGTATTGTATGTGAATGGTTCATTCGATCACTAAAGTCATCGTTGAATATGTGGGAGCCATTATGGATCTCCGCATCCCGCTATTGGTTATTGGTCGGAGTGAGTACTCAACCATGTCCGCATAGTTCACGAACCGTAGGGTGACACACTTAAAGTTGGATGTTGAAATGGTAGTACTTGAATATGGAATGGAGTTCGAATATTTGTTCGGAGTCCCGGATGAGATCCCGACATCACGAGGAGTTCCGGAATGGTCCGAGAATAAGATTCATATATAGGATGTTATTTTATGTGAATTAAAATGTCGCGGAAGGTTCTATGGAAGGTTCTAGAAGGTTCTAGAAAAGTCCAGAAGAAACCACCAAGGAAGGTGGAGTCCACATGGGACTCCACCTCCATGGCCGGCCAACCCTAGTGGGGGAGGAGTCCCAAGTGGACTCCCCTTAGGGGGCCGGCCACCCCCCATATGGGAGGTGGAACTCCCACCTTTGGTGGGAGTCCTAGCTTGGCTAGGTTTCCCTCCTTATGGAAGGTTTTTGGTTCGGGTCTTATTCGAAGACTTGGATACCAACACTTGGGGTTCCACCTATATAATGAGGGGCATAGGGAGGGGGCCGGCCACAACAAAGCCACAAGTTGGCCGCACCCCTTGGAGGCCGGCCACCCCCTCCCAAACCCTAGCCGCCCCTCTCCTCCATATCTCCCGCGTAGCTTTAGCGAAGCTCCGCCGGAGTTCTTCACCGCCACCGACACCACGCCGTCGTGCCGTCGGATTCAAGAGGAGCTACTACTTCCGCTGCCCGCTGGAACGGGGAGGTGGACGTCGTCTTCATCAACAACCGAACGTGTGACCGAGTACGGAGGTGCTGCCCGTTCGTGGCGCCGGAACCGATCGTGATCAAGATCTTCTACGCGCTTTTGCAAGCGGCAAGTGAACGTCTACCGCAGCAACAAGAGCCTCATCTTGTAGGCTTTGGAATCTCTTCAAGGGTGAGACTCGATACCCCCTCGTTGCTACCGTCTTCTAGATTGCATCTTGGCTTGGATTGCGTGTTTGCGGTAGGAAAATTTTTGTTTTCTATGCAACGTTGTCCTACACATGGCCTTATTGACTAAACATGTTTTTTTTGTGCTCGAAGCAAATTCTATAGATGAGGAAACCATGTTTAGGATTGAAATACCTCTCTGTTTGATGGAGACAACTTTATTATAGGAAGCAAATTCTCTTATAATAGATGGAAACATTATTTTTGATGCTTTCAAATTCTTCGCACTCCCTTTGTTCATGCTTCAATGATTATCAAGCTTACTACCCAATAAGTGCTTCAATATTACAAGTAACGTGCTTTGAATTTTGACACAACATGTTCCTATTCCCCGCATATGTTCTTCCTTCCATAGACCTGATCTAAACAAATTTGTGGGTACAAATATTTTTTTAGATATAAGCAACTTTCTATTGCACGGAAGCAAGTCGTAATATTATTCTCCTCCCGTGAAAGAAAGAGAGGATGTAGATAGGATGGAAACCCCAGCAGCCGTCGTCGTCTACCTCGTCCTCGCCGTCTACAACTGGGAATGGACGGGTCTCCGCCTCCTCTACTAGCCGCTCCAGCGGCGGGAGGGGGTGGGGACCTTGGACCTGCTTTCGACGCTCTAGAAAGGTCCCTAAAGTTAGAGTTTGGTCAATCGACATCGTTATCACGGTGGCTATGACGGCGTTTTGTGGGACAAGAATAAGGTACACGTGTACTCGTTGGCGGCGTTCTCGCCTGTGACGTCGAGGAGGGCGGAGATTCGTCTGGTCAATGTTTCCATGGAGTTTTGGATCTCGTCGAGTCTAAGTGTGTTATAGGTTTGGTTTTAGAAGGTTCGAGATCAATTCAAGGGTTCAATGATGATAGCTACGACTCTAGGACGCTATGCACGAAGACTTCCCGGGAGTCATCAACAACGTCAGGCCGACTCCGGTAAGGAAGCGGCGACATCGACGCGTCGGTGGCTCGCTTTAGCGGCAATACTAGTCTTTAGGTGATTCAAGGATCTCGATGTGATGTTTATTATGCTAGGATGCTTTGTACTTCTTGTGAACTGATAAAATAGCTCCGGATCTTTTGATAAAAAAGATTTAACATTATTAAAAGCAAGATTTACTTGCTAAAGAAGCATACTCCAAAAATATCAGTAGTTTCCAATTTTTTTTTCCTGAAATCAGTTTCCTAACGAGTCCAAACTGAAGCAAATAATAACAAGAACTCTAGTTAATTGGCGGAAGAAATTAGATCTGGCGTGATGTATGCGCGACTAATTTGGAAACAAGAAATCGTATCCGGATGGAGTTCCTGTTTTTAGTTTGACACATCGTACGCTTCAGAGTTCAGATAGAACCGATCCTACGATGCTAGAGTCCCGATGGGAAACCGAAGCCGATTACTAGTCTTTCTTTTGTTTCTGAAGGGAAAATCCTTCTACTTAAGCCATCGGGGACCCGGGTCTCTCCCTTCAGAAATCAGAAGTCTCTGTCGTCCGCAGCCGCCTCGCTAGGATTTCGTTTGCCCCCAAATCCGCCGCCGATCCCCGACCTCAACCCACCCAAATCCGCCGCCGATCCCCGACCTCAACCCACCCATGGCGGCTGAGGACAAGAAGATCACGCTCAAGTCCTCGGACGGCGAGCAGTTCGAGGTGGACGAGGCGGTGGCGATGGAGTCGCAGACGATCCGCCACATGATCGAGGACGACTGCGCCGACAACGGGATCCCGCTCCCCAACGTCAACGCCAAGATCCTCTCCAAGGTCGTCGAGTACTGCAGCAAGCACGTCCAGGCGGCCAAGCCCGCGGCGGCCGATGGTGCGGCGGACGGCGCCCCCGCCGAGGACCTCAAGAGTTGGGACGCCGAGTTCGTCAAGGTCGACCAGGCCACCCTCTTCGACCTCATCCTCGCCGCCAACTACCTCAACATCAAGGGCCTGCTCGACCTCACCTGCCAGACCGTCGCCGACATGATCAAGGGCAAGACCCCCGAGGAGATCCGCAAGACCTTCAACATCAAGAACGACTTCACCCCCGAGGAGGAGGAGGAGATCCGCAGGGAGAACCAGTGGGCCTTCGAGTAAATCTGCACCCTGCCGCGTTTGCTCGTCATTTCAACGCTACTTTTATCTCCACATCGCCCCGGTGAAGCTGTAAAGTTACATAGTATTCAATTCACTAGATAGTTGGATCGAAAGAGTTGTAAAGTGACATCAATTTTGATCGATCGTGGTTCATTCGTTTTGGTTTGTTTTAATTGTGTGTTGCCTATTCTGATTCTTTTATAATGGCACACCTTAATATCATTTAAGAAATTGCATACACGTATGACCTTGATCAGCATGGTGCTAACCACATATTTTAGAAGATATTTTGCTCCCTGTGGTTTGGTATGTGAAATTGCATATACATATGACCTTTGATTTTGAAGTTTGCTATGCTACGGCCTCCTCACGTTGTCAGGCCTCAGGCGTTGAGCGACTGGTGGATAGCCAATGGAAGCATTTATATATTTGATGGAAACAAACTCACCAGAAGAGCAGACGGGGAGAGAATTCCTGCTAGCTAGTAGAAATTCCTCCCAATTATCTAAATAAGTTAGGGCATGTTTGGATTGCAGCCAAAGCTAACCATACCAAAAAGTTGGCTCGCCCCAAAAATTTGGTACCCGTTTTGGATCGGTGCCAATTATTTGGCTCGCCAGCGGCGCCCGCCCCACGCCTGTGTTCATCTTGCCGCCGCGCGGGCGAATTGAGGGCGCGGAGAAGCTCCGCCAAAAAATTGGCGTGGTACTTGCCACTCTCTCCCAGGTGGCCCCATGTAATTTTCTATTTACTTTTTCTGTCTTCTAGTGCATGGAGAACAGCAGTTTGATTCTTTTAGCTTTTGATTAAGCGCTGGGTCCTTTGTCTTTTGCGATTATGGAGTGCATGCAGCTCGGCATGTTCAACAATTTTCAGCGCAGCATGGTGAGTTCTGTCATGGAGTCACAGGTAGCTGCAAACCAAATAAAATCTCCATTTTGCCAAAATTTTGGAAGGTGCGTTGGATACCATCCAAACAACGGATACGAACCAAAATTTTGGGGTGCGTTTGGTTCTAGCCCCACTGCACCCTACCAATTTTCGCCTTACCAAATTTTTGGCGCGGGATTTGCCCGCCCTCACTTCGCCCAAGATTTGGCAAAAAAGTGAACTGACATACACAGAGCGGAGCGGGCTAGCCAATATTTTGGAGCTAAACCAAGCAGCAGCCCAGGGTCACGGGACGTACCAATTATTTGGTCAGGCTAGCTCTGGCTACAAACCAAACCTACCCTTGGTCATGCCCTTGATTTGGTCATGCCAAAATTTTGGCGGGGCAAGTTGGGGCTCAAACCAAACATACCCTTAATGCTGTTGCCATCCCTGTCTTCTCAGCGATTTGACGCGGATCGCCGTGTGGGCCAGCGTATAACAGAGGCGCTGAGCACCGGCTCACTTGCAGCTCGTCGGATCCGGCTGGCCGCAACCCAACCCTTCTCTCTTTCTTCTCTCTGCTTTATCCCGAGTCTAGGGTTCACCTTGGCCGCCTCAACTCCTCCCGCTTCGGCAGCTCCCTCCATAAGTCGCCGCCGAGGCCACGGCCTGCCGGGGCCCGCGTTTTTGCCATCCTCACGAATCCTGGCGTCTTTGCTCGACGCGACGGACGTCGAGGAGAAGGAGGAGGGGAGCATGTCTCCGCACTTGATCGTGCTCACCAGCGCCGAATTCCGGGCCAGTGGCCGGGCCATGGAGCTGCCGTGAGGGCTCATACTGGTCAAGGAGGGGATGAGCTTGTCATGATCTCGCAGTTCATGATGGAGCTGCATGAGATTCAAGACCGTGGACGGCGAGGACTTGCCCAGGATCCTCCACTTCAACCCCCCGCCTCCGACGAGTGGAGCGGTAAACCCGCCATCGAGTAGAACACTTTCACCTCCTCACACTTTCTACCGCATGTAGTGGGGCGCCCCAATTCGATGCGAGGGTTGGATGTCCCGCACTGACGAGGAGGCGAGGAGCCCTGACGACTAACTGCGCACCAGGTTATACAACCACATCATCGCACACTCCATAAGCGGGAAGTTTGTCCTCCGCGTCGCGGATACTGACATCAAGCGCTCCACCAAGAAGTCTGAGGAGGTGGTCCTCAGCGACTTCTCCTGGCTCGGGCTTGCCGATTCATTTCTGGTTTTGCGGTTGGCTGTTGAAGTCTGCGAAGGTGCTTGCTTGCATTGAACGTTCTTCCGGATGTGAACATACGAGTGTCTATTGTTCCGTAATCCTTAACCTTTCAATGTTGCCTTTCTCCCTTGCACACTTTCACCAAGACACATCTTCTATATGATGTGGAGGCTATATATTTCGGATTTGTTTCGCTATGTGCTCAATAGAAACTGCCCGTCGGAGCAAACAATTTGTTTTGTACTTGTAGAGATATAAGCTCGAAGTGGAGGGGAACCTCGGCATGGTGCACAGGTTCTAAAATGAATTTGTTGTGAGGGGGCAGCAAGGTGTGTAGCAAGCGGCAACAAGATGATCATCAGGTATTGGAGGTGGGATAGTATGTGGCATGTACTACATGCATGCAGAAATAAAATTGCATTGACTATTTAAGCTTCTCGATCCGTTTAGTTCGTTATTTTTGATGAAACATGAAAATACTTAAAAAAATGATTATAGTTTCTGCGGGTGATTTCAGGTTTAATGTTGACATTAATATTGGAACTGTTGTTCTGCTAGGGGTTAGTGCCAAACCAACATAGAACAAGGACGTTAAAGATAGGTGGTGATCTTATTTCTTTCGATATCATACACATTTCCATATTTCTTTCCAAAGTTATTTCTTTACATGTACATATATGATGATATATATGTATGCCGATATATTTGAACCAATCCTTGTGTTCCTATTATTGATAGCTATGGTAAGTGGCAACATGAGTAATACTACGCTTGATTTATGAAATTCCGTTGTTGTATTCTTTACTACCAACAGGAAAAAATAAATGAAAGAAATTATGTCTGCAAGGAATTGTATATCCGTTTGTTTTGAAATGGATCTTAAGATGGGAAGTTTCCAACTTTCCATATAACTGTAAATCACGAGTTTTAAGATCAGCATATGACAGCAGTATTTATTTTGATCTTATCTAAAGTTAGTATTGTGATCAACAAGATATCGGAGAACCGCATTGTCAAGCACACGGTGCAGTGATGTTTTTCTTCTTCTTCAATATTGTGTCATCCTTTCTAAATCTATATTTAGAGGAGCACTTTGAAATCTCTTCTCTGGATGGGTATTTTGACAAGTGACAACCATATATTACTGGACCGAAAGAGCACATGTGCTGCAGTAATACACTTCCACAGTTCTACTACATGTTCGACAAAATACTATCTGTTCGGTTGGAACACTTAGAATTAAAAGAAATGATTTATGGTACCTAACATGTGCGGTGTTGCTGCTCTCGGCCCAAGGCCCTCTTCCTGAGAGCGGCGGCAGACACAAGTTCACTTTGACCGAAGCTTGGCATGACAAGTTATTCGTCCTTTGGAGTCCTCATCTCAACTGGATTTAGGCTGCGACATGTTTCTTCTTTTCCTTGATCTGGTCTACCCTATTTTCCTTTTTCCGATCCTTCAATTTTGGACAGTTCTTATATGAAGATTCAGGTTTAAAAATATCTCTTTGCATGTATTATTCTTTGGTTGTTTACTCTTGGATAAAGTTTTTGTATGAACTAACATAGCTTGAGATTGGTGTGTGGACGGCGTGGTTTACCACCAGGGCTTCGGTGATGGTAGATTGTCAGCCTACTAATAGATGTCTAGAGGTTATATTTCTTATTTGAAAGGTTTGTACATTTTTTACCGTAAGTAAATTCGCCAATCATATTTATCTTAATTCTCTAATTCCTTTGATTTTATTGCTTCTGAAGGTAACTGCATTTAGTGAATTGCTTTTTGTCTTCATCTTGAATAACTGGAACCTCAAATTTGGTCTGAACAAGTTGTGATGCTGCAGTTCTTTTTGTACAGCTTCTGAAGGTACACATTGGTCTTTTGTGCAGTACATGTTATGACTATATAAAACACACCATCAACATGAATCAAAAACACCTACAATAGTTTGTAATTATGTAGGAGCGGAAGTTCCATTTTATTTCCATTTTACTTGGGATAATATTCATTCACCTATGATAGTTCTTCATGAAAGAAAATCCTTATGATAAATACGCTTATATATAGGTACATGACCTTTAAATAAATTGTTATTTCAACTTTATTTTTTCTTCACAAGAGAACAATTTAGAGCTTCATGTCAAAAGAGGTTCTTTATTATTATTAGTCTCCAACGTGGAGTAACTCTTATCGGTTAACAGAATCTATTCTCTGGGGTGTGTTAGTCTTTAGTCCTATACACAATATTTCTATTCACTTTTTCTTAATGATGAGTCTACCTTGTGCGAAAGAAAATATTGCTCTCCAGTTTGCACACAAAACTGCCCATTGTTTTTCCAAATGGGTAATGGACTATTAACCAGCTTCATCATAGTACATGCTTTTGCTTTATAAGGTACTACAATTATGCTCTATGAGATTCTGTGTTGCTATTTCCAAGGTTGACACGAACATGGTTTTCCACACACTAATACAAAGTTTGAACCATGGTTGACACAAATATAAAACATTGTACAATAACTAAACCTAACTAGTGTTGGCATCGCAGGTTTCGTATGTTTGCTGCCAAGAAAGAACACTCACAGGCACACCCAGTCACCCAAACTGGAAAATCCAGCTGTTGACGGTGCCCCTGTTGGTTCTTTCGAGGAAGAACAACCATAAACCTCCGTGCCTATTTTCGCTGCGAAGAAACAACACTCAACCATCATCCTCCTCGGCGCTGTCGCCGTGGTAGTGTCGCCAGCAGCGCGTCTCGTCGAAGACCTTGACGCTCATATCCCCCTCGCCAAGGTAGGAGAACATGAGTACGAAACCGGCTTCGAGTTGGTGGTAGCGCGAGAACTTCTCCCAGCCGATGTGGAGGTACATCTTTCCGCGCGCGCCGTAGATCACGTCCACGATCCACCGACAGTAGCCGCACGCAGCCTCCCGCAGATGCAGCGATCCTGGCTCGTCGCCGGCGACGAAGTTGGTGAACGTGATCGGCAGCCTCTGGATGCCGTGTGGATCGCCCTTGTGGAAGACGACAAACTCGAACACCACCCGCCGCTCCTCCTCTTGCAGATCCGACGATGAAGATGACGGCGTCGCAGGCGACGACAAGTGTGCAGCTCTGTCGCGGCCACGATCACGACCACAGCCGTGACCTCGGCCTCCGCCTCTACCAGCCATGGAATCGACTCTTGAGATGGTGGCGGCTAGGGTTGGGAGAGGGGCGCTAGGATTTGTGTGTGAGAGGGACGATGATAGAGCGGCCCTTTTTATAGGCCGGAGGGAGGCGGGGAGCGGTGGCGCTCATTAACGCCGGCACGCAAAGCTAGGTGCGACGAGATGCTTCGCTGCGCCTCTGCGGAAACTGCACCGTCACTGCGCGCCAATAACTTCCGTCGCGAGGTAGGCGACGGGTAGGTTAAACTTCAATGTGCCGCTGACGCGTCGGTCCCGCCACTCCCTGCCTCGCTTTTCGTTGTGTCCGGCGTCCCCGGAGCGTCCCCTGTGTAGCGGGGACGGGCTCGGGGCGCCGAACACCGTATCGGGCCGCGTCGGACAAAAAAAGGCTTTGGGGGACATGGCTGGGAACGTTTTTGTCCGCCATGCCCCAAATCCCTTTGGGGGACGCGGCTGAAGGTGCTCTCACGATGCAATAGCTTCGATGCATCATGGTCGAAGTCAAAGGATATTGAACATGGCTTTGAGAAGTTCCATTCGAGCCATATCATCATAAGAATGATACTTGGTTGTCCTGGATTTGCTGATTTATACATGTACCTCATATTTAATCCTTTATATGACTGTTCTTTATAAGTTATATAACCCTGTTCTGTTCATCAATTTTGTGAACCATGCTTGAATGAAATTTCAAAGTTTATGTGTTAGTGTACTCCTTCGAGTGTAATTTTAGGTAAGTTCTCTCTCGATATGCTTAGCTATGTCCGATGAGGTTTGTTTCTTCTCAACTTCTTGGTCACTGCAGTTCCAAGGTGGTCGCTCCTTATCTGGAATCTCCAGATTCCGCGGTGAAGGATCTTGCGAAATCCGAGCTGCTGCTGATTGATGGTGGCAAACTGATAATCCCAGACCATAAAGCAGCTGAGAAGAAGTGAGCTTTCTTGATGGTGCTTTCACCATCGCCGGCAGGTAAAGGTGGTGTCCACGCTTCACCCATAGATGAATTTTTGTCACTTGGCTTTGTCATGAATATGATAGTTTGCACCAATGAGTAGGGAATGATCCTATCACCTCCGTTACTCCGAAGAACGAAATCTTACCATATTTTGGTGTATATCTTTTGCATTCGAGTTACCATCCTGATTCATTTTTTGTATGTTTTCACTGAGAGTAGCAAGATTTTATTCGTCTAGACATACCAGTGAAGGAATACTCATTTTTAACAGAAATTTGAGCAGCATCACTGACAAAAAAACATATATTTTATCTCCTAAAAAACAGATAATTTGTTGCATTAGAATCAAGAAAAAAATAGTGCACAATAGCGCCAGAATGATGTAGTGTGAACTGTCTAGAAACGCTTAGCGTGCTATTAGCGTCGAAATAGCGCGCTATTTTTTTTCCATGATTAGAATACATTTTGTGCATATGTTGAGTGACACTAATCTAAAATGTGAAAGAGAAGAGAATCAACACATAAACCTGAGAAAATCTTTCCAGATAGAAAAGTTTAATTACTGTTGAAGGTGCGTCTTAAAGCTGGTTTAAGCCATGCTGCAGCCTTCTAACTGTGTGATTTTGTATTAGGACCTGTAGTTATTGAAGAATCCCGTATGATCCTAGGGCATAGAAACAAAACAAAGCGCGGGAAAGTTTATCGTCTGCGCTTTGGTGTTTGCGTTGGAGACATGCTCCACGGACTCTTATTTAGACGCGCATTAAGGGTATGTCCAGCGGCGCGACGCATTTCGGACGTCCAAACGGACGCGTCGTGTCCGTTTGTGTCGGGCCAAATGGTCGAAACCGTCCGGGCGTCCGTCTGCGTCGGGGGGTGGCTCCAGCGGCACGACGCATAATTTTTTTTTCATTCATTCGCCATAATTTAAAGGGATTTCTATTTTCCTGCCCCTGGCACCTTAGTTGTACTCAGTTTTCCCCAGCTCCTTGGTTTTTCCTCAGTTTTCCCCAAGGCCTTGTTTGAAACCCGCAGAAGCAGCTCAGACGGCAGGATTCCCGTTTAGTTGACCGTTCTGTCAGGTGTGGGGCCGCGTCGCGTGGGGCTGGTAGAAAGGGACCGCGTGGGACAGGACGAGACCGCGTTTGGTTGCACGTGAGCAGGAGCTGGGTTCTGTCTCTCTCGGCCCCAAATTGGCATTATTAAGAGCACCTTTTCCCCTCTTTCTCTCTGTCCTTTTCACCAAAATAGTATCAAATCTAGAGAAGCTTGCATTTCTGTATTTCTTCAATTATTTGTGTCTTTTGGCCCTCGTTGTTTGCCCAATATGGCAGCAAATCTAGTACTCCCTCCGGTCCATATGTATGTAGTTAAATCTAGAAGCAAATCTCCAGGGTAATGTACGATAAATTCACAGTCATAGTAAATAGAGAAAACAAAGACCAACAAAATATAGTAGAATAGGGATAGATAATAGGGATCCCTCCCTAGATAATAAGCTGCATACACAGCAGCCAACTTAGTAACAGGTTCGAGGTTCTTGACAACACCATCATATTAACAACATAACAACAAGGGATCCCTAGCTAACAACAAAGGGATCCCAACAACAAAATGGGAGGCAGCAGCAGCACACGTCCAGGACTCCGCCTACCCCATCTGGCTCTCCCTCCACTTGTTGCTGCAGCTCCCCTTGGGAGCCTTGGGCTTGAGCGGAGGCATGCGCCCGGCGGAGATCTCCACCCGCCGCATGTCTGCGGAGGTGCATGCCGAGCGCCCGTGCTTGGCGCGGAAGGAGTAGACGTTCACCGTCGTGCCGACCTTGGGGAAGGTGTTGCTGATGTTCTCGGCATGCGTGACGAGGCAGTTGAAGTCCGTGGCGCCGAGTCTCCTGGTGCAGAAGGGGCACCTGTACACACCCTTGGCGAAGTAGGAGATGTACTGGCCGACCTGCAGCCTCCGCAGCACCTGGCGAGTCTTGACGTCCTCCTCCTCGTCGTCGCTGCCGACGTCGCTGCCGACGTCGCTGCCAGACATCTGATCCATATCAACCAGAAACTATGAGTGAATGAGTTGCAACGATGACGAACGTGCATGATAACAAAGTTAGGAAAAACAGAGTCAGCCTCAGTTAGAGTGGGCATGATTATATATCTACAGGGAAGGTGTAAGCGAACCAAAGCTCATGCACAACAGATTTGTACATAGCAATGGTTCGCTGAACCCTCCCTGTAAAAAAATGTGCCCAACGATTCATCATAGGCAAAGAAACAGATTCCAGATCTGAACTTGAACACATTCCAGATTATTGCAAAATTAAACGGTTGATATCTTTTGATTAGTGCATAAAATAACTGATTGAGATCCCATGATTACTTGCATAAATTAACCGATTGAGATCCAATTATTACTTGCATGAATTAACCGAACGGCCGAACCCCAAATCTTAAAGGAAATCAAGAAGTGATCAAAACAAAATGGAATAAAATCGGCGTAAATATTAGCCCAATACTCATCCATCTACAGATCCATCTACACCAGCAAAAATAGGGTTCCAAAAGGAATGGGGAAACAAAAAAGGAAGCAAACCGTAGTTACCTCGTTCCATGGGTCCTCCAGGAAGGTGTCGTAGGGGTTCGGGGGCCGGACGTACGGCACCGGCTCATAGGGGTCAAATCCCGGCGGGATCTGACTGCCACCGGCGGCAGCAGCCTCCGATGCACCGGCGGCGGCGGCGACGACGTCCGTTGAGGGGACGGCGTCGAAGAGGGAGGCGTCGCGCTTGGAGCCGACGGCGCCGTCGACGATGGGATTGGCATTCTCCTTGTCCATCTCGCCGGCGAGAGGAGAGGGAGAGGGTTTTTGCTTGGGAGCTTTGGAGAAGATGATGGGACGTGAGAGAGGCGTCGTTGCGTGGGCGAGTGAGAGTGACAGAGATAGTGGGAGGAGGCGTCTATAAAGGCGAGGGGTGGTTAATGCGACCCGCGTCCACCACTGCACGTCTGCACGGCTTGGACTTCTGCAATGCGACACGCGTCCACGATTGCACGTCTTCGACTTCTGCACCGCGACCCGCGTCTACGCGTCAACAATTGCACGTCTTCCATTTCTGCAACACGCGTCCTCGAGTCTAACCCTGGAAATTTAGATATACTCAGATATAACCTCGAGTCATATACTAGCATTTTTTGTGTGCTCAGTTTTCCCCTTGAGTGCTAATACTGGCTAGTGCAATATGCTCAGTTTTACCCTCAAGTGGCTGGTCAACAGACAGTCAACAAATGAGATTAACTAGTTAAATGAGTCATTTAATGTGCAAAAAATTCCGAAAAATAGTGGCACATACTCATGGAGTCTTTACCACAAATTGCCAGTTCTCAAAACATAGATAAGTCATAGATAAATCAAGTTTTACCATAAATTGCCACTTCTCAAAGGCCTTCTCAAATCACCTAGTAGCTATGAATGTGCATGGTTTTCCACAATAAGCCCTTCCCAAAACATACTTTGTCTAAATGAGGCCACAATTCTCACAGTCATGTATATTTGTATTGCAAATAGTTTGAGGTAGGCCAAGATGGGTTTCATTGTACAAAACACGCATTTTCCATTTTTTAAATCTCATATTTGAATCCCTTAGTCCGTTTATTATACAGGTGCCATTGGTTTCTTGATACTACTCAGTTTTGCCCTCTCCCTCCACAAATTCTCGCAGATGTGCAACATTGCTCTGATTGGTCTAGCCCATGTCACGCGGATCGTGCCCGCCGACCGTTGATCGTATGATCTAACGGGCCGGATAACCCCTCTCTCTCTGTCGGCGGTTACCTTCCACTCTCTAAGTATGCTAAAGGGCGGTTTTCTGTATTCATTTTCACGCGCTAAAAATTATAAACTCTTTTAGGCATTACTTTTCACGACAAAAATAATAAACCATCACCGATTTGTTGTAGCCATTAATTTTCATGAAAAAAATAAACCATCACCGATTTGTTGTAGCCATTAATTTTCACGCAAAAAATGATAAACCATCACCGATTTGTTGTACCCATTAATTTTCACGCAAAAAATGATAAACCATCACCGATTTGTTGTAGCCATTAATTTTCACGCAAAAAATGATAAATCATCACCGATTTGTTGTAGCCATTAATTTTCACGCAAAAAATGATAAACCATCACCGATTTGTTGTATCCATTACTTTTCACGCAAAAAAATCCCTTTTCAGAAGGTCGAAAAAACCTAACTTGTTACAAAAGCTGGTTTTAGTGAGACCTAACCAAATTTGGCATACATGATGCCATATCTATAACAACAAGGAATATCTAAAAGGGGAAGTTTCACAAAATTTCAAATTTAGGGCGAAAATGATGCCATACATTATGCCATAACTTGTTACCAAATCTGAAAATCAATTGGGGATTATAAAGGGAAATAAAAAGTTCGAAAAATATAAAAACGAAACAATCTATCTATCTATGTATAGAAGATCAGTTGTATGAAATTTGAGGTCATTTAGAGAATGTAGAAAAAATCACCTTGTTAGAAAAGCTGGTTTCAGTGAGACGAAACGGCATGCGTTTAAGCAAAGTGATTTTTTCGAACATCTCCAAATGACCCCAAATTTGCCATACATGATGCCATACTTGTAACAACAAGGAAGCCTATCTAAAAAGTGTCAAAAAAGTTTGCCCAACCGTATAGCTCTATCAAAAAGAACCTCACCATGGCGCTAGTATAATTTTGGGCTTAGTTACAAGGGTCCCTAGTTACAAACTTTCGTTACCTAACCTTCAACACGAAACTTGTTTCAAATCACTTTTGGCGTACAAGAAACAAATCCCACCTTGATTCGAGCACCATGATGACCCACAAGTATAGGGGATCGCAACAGTCTTTGCGGGAAGTAAAACCCAAATTTATTGATTCGACACAAGGGGAGGTAAAGAATACTTATAAGCCTTAACAGCGGAGTTGTCAATTCAGCTGCACCTGGAAAAGCACTAGTAACAGGGGTGATGTGAAAGTAGCAGTGATATGAGAGCAATAGTAACAGTAACATAGCAGCAGTAATAGTAATATGAGAGCAATGGCACCAGAAAATAGTTGATACTACTTCCAATGACATGTAGAACGAGTATATGATGATGAAAGATGGACCGGGGTTCCCAGCGATCTACACTAGTGGTAACTGTCCAATAACAAGTGTTGGGTGAACAAATTACAGTCGGGCAATTGATAGGATTGAAATAGCATTAAGACAGAACATCAAGATCATTAATCATGTAGGCATGTTTTCCATATATAGTCATACGTGCTCGCAATGAGAAACTTGTACAACATCTTTTGTCCTACCAGCCGGTGGCAGCCGGGCCTCAAGGGAATCTCTCGGAAATTAAGGTACTCCTTTTAATAGAGCACCGGAGCAAAGCATTAACACTCCGTGAAAACATGTGATCCTCATATCTAAGCCTTTCCCTCCAATTGTCCCAATTCTGTCACTTTGGGGTCTTTGGTTCCGGACATAGACATGTGCATACAACTTGTAGATACAATCTAAGCAATAAGTATAGAGCTCAAATCTAAGATCATGCCACTCGGGCCCTAGTGACAAGCATTAAACACAACAAGATTGCAGCAACAATAACTTCATAAACTTTGTAGATAGACAATCATAACGTAACAATCCATCGGATCCCGACAAACACAACACCGATTACATCAGATGAATCTCAATCATGTAAGGCAACTCATGATATCATTGTATTGAAGTACATGGGAGAGATGATACCAACTAGCTACAGCTAGAACCCGTAGTCCATGGGGGAACTACTCACGGAGCATGATGGAGGCGATGGCGTTGATGGAGATGGCTTCCGGGGGAACTTCCCCGTCCCGGCAGGGTGCCGGAACAGAGACTTCTGTCCCCCGAATTGGAGTTTCGCGATGGTGGCGGCGCCCCTGGAGTCTTTCTGGAGTTTCGTCAAGAGGTACTGCGTTTTTAGGTCGAAAGGGGTTTTATAGGCGAAGAGGCGGCGCAGGAGGGTGCCTGGGGGCTCCTCACCATAGGCTGGCGCGGGCCCAGGCCAGGCCGCGCCGCCTTATGGTGTGGTGGCCCTCCGGCCCCTCTCCGACTCTTCTTCGGTGTTCGGAGCCTTCCGGGAAAAATAGGAGGTTTGGCGTTGATTTCGTCCAATTCCGAGAATATTGCCCGAACAGCCTTTCCGGAACCACAAACGACGAGAAAACGAGAACTGGCACCGTGACATCTTGTTAATAGGTTAGTTCCGGAAAACGCATAAAAACATTATAAAGTGCAAGCAAAACATGTAAGTATTGTCATAAAACAAGCATGGAACATCGGAAATTATGGATACGTTGGAGACTTATCAGCATCCCCAAGCTTAGTTCTGCTCGTCCCGAGCAGTGTAAACGATAAAAAGAATAATTTCTGTAGTGACATGCTACTTACATAACCTTGATCATACTATTACAAAGCATATGAAATGAATGAAGTGACTCAAGGCAATGATCTATAGTTGCTAACAAATAGATAACATATAGCAAAACTTTTCATGAAGAGTACTTTCAAGACAAGTATCAAAAGTCTTGCACAAGAGTTAACTCATAAAGCAATAAGTTCAAAGTAAAGGCATCGAAGCAACACAAAGGAAGATATAAGTTTCAGCGGTTGCTTTCAACTTGTAACATGCATATCTCATGGATAATTGTCAACACAAAGTAATATGATGAATGCAAATATGCAAGTATGTAAGAATCAATGCACAGTTGACACAAGTGTTTGCTTCTAAGGTGGAAGGAAGTAGGTAAACTGACTCAGCATAAAGTAAAAGAAAGGCCCTTCGCAGAGGGAAGCAGGGATTAAATCATGTGCTAGAGCTTTTTAAGTTTTGAAATCATATAGAGAGTATAAAAGTAAAGTTTTGAGAGGTGTTTGTTGTTCTCAACGAATGATAGTGGGCACTCTAACTACCTCATCAACCAGACTTTCAAGAGCGGCTCCCATGAAGGACGTTATCTCTACCAAGCAAGGTAGATCATCCCTCTTCTCTTTTGTTTACACATGTATTTTAGTTTTATTATTTATGGATGACACTCCTCCCAACCTTTTGCTTACACAAGCCATGGCTAACCGAATCCTCGGGTGCCTTCCAACATTCACATACCATGAAGGAGTGTCTATTTGCAAAATTAAGTTGCTTACTGATAGATCAGGGCAAAACACGTGAAGAGAATTATTAATGCAAGTTAATTAATTGGGGCTGGGAACCCCATTGCCAGCTCTTTTTGCAAAATTATTGGATAAGCGGATGAAGCCACTAGTCCATTGGTGAGAGTCTGTCAAGAGTAAATGACAAGGTTGAAAGATAAACACCACATACTTCCTCATGAGCTATAAAACATTAACACAAATTGAGAAGCATTTTGAAGGTTTAAAGGTAGCACATGAAGTATTTACTTGGAATGGCAGGAAATACCACATAGTAGGTAGATATGGTGGACACAAATGGCATAGTGGTTGGCTCAAGGTTTTGGATGCACGAGAAGCATTCCCTCTCAGTACAAGGCTTTGGGCTAGCAAGGTTATTTGAAGCAAACAAAATTATGAACCGGTACAGCAAAACTTAGATAAGAACATATTGCAAGCATTATAATACTCTACACTGTCTTCCTTGTTGCTCAAACACTTTTACCAGAAAATATCTAGACCTTAAGAGAGACCAATCATGCAAACCAATTTCAACAAGCTCTACAGTAGTTCTCCACTAATAGGCTTAGACTACATGAAAAAACTTAATCATAATCTACTTGAGAGCTCAAAACAATTGCCAAGTGTCAAATTATCCAAGACATGATGAGGCATTTTCTATTTTCAACCAAATATAAATAAGTGCAATAGCTTCCAACTTTTATCATTGAACATTAAAAGTAAAACGAAGAACACGAGTGTTCATATGAAAAAGCGGAGCGTGTCTCTCTCCCAAACAAGGATTGCTAGGATCCGATCTTATTCAAACAAAAACAAAAACGAAAATAAACACACAGACGCTCCAAGTAAAGCACATAAGATGTGACTGAATAAAAATATAGTTTCAGTAGAAGAAACCTGATAAGTTGATGAAGAAGGGGATGCCTGATGTCTACGTTCCCCCTCCTTTCCTGTAGACAGTGTTGGGCCTCCAAGAGCAGAGGTTTGTAGAACAGCAGCAAGTTTCCCTTAAGTGGATACCCAAGGTTTATCGAACTCAGGGAGGAAGAGGTCAAAGATATCCCTCTCATGCAACCCTGCAACCACAAAGCAAGAAGTCTCTTGTGTCCCCAACACACCAAATAGGTGCACTAGTTCGGCGAAGAGATAGTGAAATACAGGTGGTATAAATAAGTATGAGCAGTAGCAACGGTGGCGAGAAAAGTGCTTGGCGTGTAGTGGATGGTGATGGTATTGCAACGGTAGTAACGCAATAAAACAGATAAACAAGCAGTAGTAACTCAGCGGTAGTAACGCAGCAGTAGTAAACAAGCAGTAGTAACTCAGCAGTATTTAGGAACAAGGCCTAGGGAATAGACTTTCACTAGTGGACACTCTCAACATTGATCACATAACAGAACAGATAAATGCATACTCTACACTTTTGTTGGATGATGAACACATTGCGTAGGATTACACGAACCCTCAATGCCGGAGTTAACAAGCTCCACAATAATGCTCATGTTTAAGTAACCTTTAGTGTAAGATAGATCAACGCTACTAAACCAAGTACTAGCATAGCATGCACACTCGTCACCTTCATGCATATGTAGGAGGAATAGATCACATCAATATTATCATAGCAATAGTTAACTCCATAATCTACAAGAGATCATGATCATAGCATAAACCAAGTACTAACACGGTGCACGCATCGTCACCTTTGCACACATGCGGGAGGAATAAACTACTTTAATAACACATCACTAGAGTAGCACATAGATAGTAGTGATACAAACATGCTGCAATCATAAAGAGATATAAATAAGCACCTCACTATGCCATTCAACAGTGAATAAGTATTCCGTGAAATCTAGCCTAAGAGACCCACACGGTGCACACACTGTCACCTTTACACACGTGGGACGAGGAGTCTCCGGAGATCACATAAGTAAAACTCACTTGACTAGCATAATGACATCTAGATTACAAGCATCATCATATGAATCTCAATCATGTAAGGCAGCTCATGAGATTATTGTATTGAACTACATAGGAGAGAGATGAACCACATAGCTACCGGTACAGCCCCGAGCCTCGATGGAGAACTACTCCCCCCTCATGGGAGCAGCAGCGGTGATGAAGATGGCGGTGGAGATGGCAGCGGTGTCGATGGAGAAGCCTTCCGGGGGCACTTCCCCGCTCCGGCGGGGTGCCGGAACGGAGATCCTGTCCCCCGGATCTTGGCTTCGCGATGGCGGCGGCTCCGGCGGGTTTCGTGGGTTTCGTCAATTGGTATCGGGTTTTCGATCCGGGGGCTTTATATAGGCGAAGAGACGGCGCGGAGAGGGCTGACAGGGGGCCACACCATAGGGCGGCGCGGCCCCTCTCGGCCGCGCCAGCCTAGGGGTTTGGTGGCCCTGTGGCCCCCTCCGGTCCTTCCCGGTGTTCGGATGCTTCCGAGTGAAAATAGGAACTTTGGCGTTGATTTCGTCCGATTCCGAGAATATTTCGTTACTAGGATTTCTGAAACCAAAAACAGCAGAAAACGAGGAACCGGCACTTCGGCATCTTGTTAATAGGTTAGTTCCGGAAAATGCACGAATATGACATAAAGTGTGCATAAAACATGTAGATAACATCAATAATGTGGCATGGAACACAAGAAATTATCGATACGTTGGAGACGTATCAGCATCCCCAAGCTTAGTTCTGCTCGTCCCGAGCAGGTAAAACGATAACAAAGATAATTTCTGGAGTGACATGCCATCATAAACTTGATCATACTATTTGTACAGCATATGTAGTGAATGCAGCGATCAAAACAATGTGTATGACATGAGTAAACAAGTGAATCATAAAGCAAAGACTTTTCATGAATAGCACTTCAAGACAAGCATCAATAAGTCTTGCATAAGAGTTAACTCATAAAGCAATAATTCAAAGTAAAAGCATTGAAGCAACACAAAAGAAGATTAAGTTTCAGCGGTTGCTTTCAACTTGTAACATGTATATCTCATGGATAATTGTCAATGCAAAGCAATATAACAAATGCAATATGCAAATATGTAAGAATCAATGCACAGTTCACACAAGTGTTTGCTTCTTGAGGTGGAGAGAAATAGGTGAACTGACTCAACAATAAAAGTAAAAGAATGGTCCTTCAAAGAGGAAAGCATCGATTGCTATATTTGTGCTAGAGCTTTGATTTTGAAAACATAAAGAGAGCATAAAAGTAAAGTTTTGAGAGGTGTTTGTTGTTGTCAACGAATGGTAGCGGGTACTCTAACCCCCTTGCCAGACAAACCTTCAAAGAGCGGCTCCCATTTTATTTTATTTTTGGATGGCACTCCTTCCAACCTTTCTTTCACAAACCATGGCTAACCGAATCCTCGGGTGCCTGCCAACAATCTCATACCATGAAGGAGTGCCTTTTTTTATTTTAGTTTTATTATGATGACACTCCTCCCAACCTTTGCTTACACAAGCCATGGCTAACCGAATCCTTCGGGTGCCGTCCAACAATCACATACCATGGAGGAGTGTCTATTTTTAGTTTGTTAATTTGGGACTGGGAATCCCATTGCCAGCTCTTTTTGCAAAATTATTGGATAAGCGGATGAAGCCACTAGTCCATTGGTGAAAGTTGCCCAACAAGATTGAAAGATAAACACCACATACTTCCTCATGAGCTATAAAACATTGACACAAATAAGAGGTAATAAATTTTGAATTGTTTAAAGGTAGCACTCAAGCAATTTACTTTGGAATGGCGGAGAAATACCATGTAGTAGGTAGGTATGGTGGACACAAATGGCATGGTGTTGGCTCAAGTATTTGGATGCATGAGAAGTATTCCCTCTCGATACAAGGTTTAGGCTAGCAAGGTTGTTTGAGGCAAACACAAGGATGAACTAGTACAGCAAAACTCACATAAAAGACATATTACAAGTATTATAAGACTATACATCGTCTTCCTTGTTGTTCAAACACCTTACTAGAAATTATCTAGACCTTAGAGAGACCAATTATGCAAACCAAATTTTAGCATGCTCTATGTATTTCTTCACTAATGGGTGCAAAGTATATGATGCAAGAGCTTAAACATGAGCACAACAATTGCCAAGTATCACATTACCCAAGACATTATAGCAATTACTACATGTATCATTTTCCAATTCCAACCATATAACAATTTAACGAAGAGGAAACTTCGCCATGAATATTATGAGCTAAGAACACATGTGTTCATACGAACCAGCGGAGCGTGTCTCTCTCCCACACAAGCATGATGTAATCCAATTTATTCAAACAAAAACAAAAACAAAAGCAAACAAACAGACGCTCCAAGAAAAAGCACATAAGATGTGATGGAATAAAAATATAGTTTCAGGGGAGGAACCTGATAATGTTGTCGATGAAGAAGGGGATGCCTTGGGCATCCCCAAGCTTAGACGCTTGAGTCTTCTTGATATATGCAGGGGTGAACCACCGGGTGCATCCCCAAGCTTAGAGCTTTCACTCTCCTTGATCATAGTATATCATCCTCCTCTCTTGACCCTTGAAAACTTCCTCCACACCAAACTCGAAACAACTCATTAGAGGGTTAGTGGACAATAAAAATTAACATGTTCAGAGGTGACACAATCATTCTTAACACTTCTGGACATTGCATAAAGCTACTGGACATCAATGGATCAAAGAAATTCATCCAACATAGCAAAAGAGGCAATGCGAAATAAAAGGCAGAATCTGTCAAAACAGAACAGTCCGTAAAGATGGATTTTATTAGGCCACCAGACCTGCTCAAACGAAAATGCTCAAATTGAATGAAAGTTGCGTACATATCTGAGGATCATGCTCGTAAATTGGCATAATTTTCTGAGCTTCCTGCAGGGCAGTGGGCTCAGATTCGTGACAGCAAAGAAATCTGGAACTGCGCAGTAATCCAAATCTAGTACTTACTTTTCTGTCAACGGCTTAACTTGGCACAACAAAACACAAAACTAAGATAAGGAGAGGTTGCTACAGTAGTAAACAACTTCCAAGACACAAATATAAAACAAAGTACTGTAGCAAAATAACACATGGGTTATCTCCCAAGAAGTTCTTTTCTTTATAGCCATTAAGATGGGCTCAGCAGTTTTGATGATGCACTCGCAAAAGATAGTATGTGAAGCAAAAGAGAGCATCAAGAGGCAAATTAAAAACACATTTAAGTCTAACATGCTTCCTATGCATAGGAATCTTGTAAATAAACAAGTTCATGAAGAGCAAAGTAACAAGCATAGGAAGATAAAACAAGTATAGCTTCAAAAATTTCAGCACATAGAGATGTGTTTTAATAACATGAAAATTTCTACAACCATATTTTCCTCTCTCATAATAACTTTCAGTAGCATCATGAGCAAACTCAACAATATAACTATCACATAAAGCATTCTTATCATGAGTCTCATGCATAAAATTATTACTCTCCACATAAGCATAATCAATTTTATTAGTTGTAGTGGGAGCAAATTCAACAAAGTAGCTATCATTATTATTCTCATCAAGTGTAGGAGGCATAGTATAATCACAACAAAATTTACTCTCAGCAGTAAGTGGCACAAAAAGACCACTATCATTATCATCATCAGAAATAGGAGGCAAAGAATCATCAAAGAAAATTTTCTCCTCAATGCTTGGGGGACTAAAAATATCATGAGAATCAGCTTCCCCAAGCTTAGAACTTTCTATATTATTGTCAACAATGGTGTTCGAAGCGTTCATACTAATATTACTACCAGCATGCAAATAAGGTTCCATAGGTTTTTTAATTTTCGCACCAAACAATCCATGTTTTAATTCAGGAAATAGAATAAGAAGCTCATTGTTGTCCATTATGCCAAACTAGTGTAAACAAGAAACAACAAGATGCAATTGCAGGATCTAAAGGAAATAGCTTTGAGCACACACACAACGGCGCCGGAAAAATACTTTACCTGGGACCGTAGTATGAGAGCCTTTTACCTTTCCTCCCCGGCAACGGCGCCGAGAAAAGTGCTTGATGTCTACGTTCCCCCTCCTTTCCTGTAGACAGTGTTGGGCCTCCAAGAGCGAGAGGTTTGTAGAACAGCAGCAAGTTTCCCTTAAGTGGATACCCAAGGTTTATCGAACTCGGGGAGGAAGAGGTCAAAGATATCCCTCTCATGCAACCCCGCAACCACAAAGCAAGAAGTCTCTTGTGTCCCCAACACACCAAATAGGTGCACTAGTTCGGCGAAGAGATAGTGAAATACAGGTGGTATAAATAAGTATGAGCAGAGTAGCAACGGTGGCGAGAAAAGTGCTTGGCGTGTAGTGGATGGTGATGGTATTGCAGCAGTAGTAACGCAATAAAACAATAAACAAGCAGTAGTAACGCAGCAGTAGTAACGCAGCGAACAGTAAACAAGCAGTAGTAACTCAGCAGTATTTAGGAACAAGGCCTAGGGAATAGACTTTCACTAGTGGACACTCTCAACATTGATCACATAACAGAACAGATAAATGCATACTCTACACTTTTGTTGGATGATGAACACATTGCGTAGGATTACACGAACCCTCAATGCCGGAGTTAACAAGCTCCACAATAATGCTCATGTTTAAGTAACCTTTAGTGTAAGATAGATCAACGCTACTAAACCAAGTACTAGCATAGCATGCACACTCGTCACCTTCATGCATATGTAGGAGGAATAGATCACATCAATATTATCATAGCAATAGTTAACTCCATAATCTACAAGAGATCATGATCATAGCATAAACCAAGTACTAACACGGTGCACGCACTGTCACCTTTGCACACATGCAGGAGGAATAAACTACTTTAATAACACATCACTAGAGTAGCACATAGATAGTAGTGATACAAACATGCTGCAATCATAAAGAGATATAAATAAGCACCTCACTATGCCATTCAACAGTGAATAAGTATTCTGTGAAATCTAGCCTAAGAGACCCACACGGTGCACACACTCGTCACCTTTACACACGTGGGACGAGGAGTCTCCGGAGATCACATAAGTAAAACTCACTTGACTAGCATAATGACATCTAGATTACAAGCATCATCATATGAATCTCAATCATGTAAGGCAGCTCATGAGATTATTGTATTGAACTACATAGGAGAGAGATGAACCACATAGCTACCGGTACAGCCCCGAGCCTCGATGGAGAACTACTCCCCTCATGGGAGCAGCAGCGGTGATGAAGATGGCGGTGGAGATGGCAGCGGTGTCGATGGAGAAGCCTTCCGGGGGCACTTCCCCGCTCCGGCGGGGTGCCGGAACGAGATCCTGTCCCCGGATCTTGGCTTCGCGATGGCGGCGGCTCGGCGAGGTTTCGTGGGTTTCGTCAATTGGTATCGGGTTTTCTGATCCGGGGGCTTTATATAGGCGAAGAGACGGCGCAGGAGGGCTGACGGGGGGCCACACCATAGGGCGGCGCGGCCCCCTCTCGGCCGCGCCGGCCTAGGGTTTGGTGGCCCCGTGGCCCCCTCCGGTCCTTCCCGGTGTTCTGGATGCTTCCGATGAAAATAGGAACTTTGGCGTTGATTTCGTCCGATTCCGAGAATATTTCGTTACTAGGATTTCTGAAACCAAAAACAGCAGAAAACAGAACCGGCACTTCGGCATCTTGTTAATAGGTTAGTTCCAGAAAATGCACGAATATGACATAAAGTGTGCATAAAACATGTAGATAACATCAATAATGTGGCATGGAACACAAGAAATTATCGATACGTTGGAGACGTATCAATGCCTTGGGCATCCCCAAGCTTAGACGCTTGAGTCTTCTTGAAATATGCAGGGATGAACCACGGGGGCATCCCCAAGCTTAGACTTTTCACTCTTCTTGATCATATATCATCCTCCTCTCTTGACCCTTGAAAACTTCCTTCACACCAAACTTCTCATAAACTTCATTAGAGGGGTTAGTACTCAATTTTTTTTGAATCCACCTTGGTCCTGTAGTGGCACATTGAAAGAACTCAATAAAACATTAGCTACAGCTCTCCACGTCTAGAAAACCTCGCTTAAAGTCCACAAGAGACAATGCAAAAAACAGAGACAGAATCTGCCAAAACAGAACAGCCAGTAAAGACGAATTTTAAATAAATACTTCCATTGCTCAAATCAGAAAACTCAAAACTAATGAAAGTTGCGTACATATCTGAGGAACACGCATGTAAATCGGCATATTTTTCTGAGTTACCTACAGAGAAAACAGCCCAGATTCGTGACAGATAGAAATCTGTTTCTGCGCAGAAATCCAAATCTAGTATCAACCTTCGATTAGAGGCTTCACTTGTCATAACAAAACACAAAACTAAGATAAGGAGAGGTTGCTACAGTAGTAAACAACTTCCAAGACACAAATATAAAACAAAGTACTGTAGCAAAATAACACATGGGTTATCTCCCAAGAAGTTGCTTTCTTTATAGCCATTAAGATGGGCTCAGCAGTTTTAATGATGCATTCGCAGGAAATAGTATTTGAAGCAAAAGAGAGCATCAAGAGGCAAATTCAAAACAAATTTAAGCCTAACATGCTTCCTATGAAAAGGAATCTTGTAAATAAACAAGTTCATGAAAAGCAAAGTAACAAGCATAGGAAGATAGAACAAGTGTAATTTCAACAATTTCAGCACATAGAGAGGTGTATTAGTACCATGAAAATTTCTACTACCATATTTTCCTCTCTCATAATAATTTTCAGTAGCTTCATGAACAAACTCAACAATATAACTATCACATGTAGCATACTTTTCATGATCCACAAACATATAATTTTTATCAATCTCAAGAATAGTGGAATTAAAACTTTCAAACTTACTTTTATCAATAATATAACAAGATGATTGATCAATATCAAGAGATATGGGACACATAGATAAAGTTAAAACCTCTCCAATCCCATTTTCATTAGTAGTACAATTAATATTATCAAATAACATAGGACCATCGTCTAGAGCTTTATCATAAACATTTGCCAAGCAAAATTCTTTAGTACCATGCATTTCGACATCAGGCACAAACAAAGCATTATCATAAAATTTATCAAAGTAGAATGGATTATCATATATAACAGTAGCATAATTAGTTTCACAAGTTTTACTCATAGGTAATATTTCAAGAGAATCCACAGGAACATAACATTCAACCTCTTCCGGTAAGCATGGAGGACAATCAAATAGTGTAAGAGATAAAGAGTTACTCTCATTGGAAGGTTGGCATGGGTGGCTAATCCATTCTTCCTCCTTTTGTTCATCACTCTCCTCTTCTTTTTCATCCAATGAGCTTTCAAGTTCATCAATTTCCTCCTCTTTTTCATCCAATGCGCTTTCAGGTTCATCAATTTCTTCTTCCACCGGTTCCTCGCAAATTGTGAGTGCATTCTTGTGCATTAATGAGTCTCTCTTTATAATCAATGATATAAGGATTACCACTGTAGCATTCTATGCAAGAATTAAGGATAGTAGAGACATAATCTTTAAGGTCCTTACAAATAGCACAAGTTTCATAATTCTCAACCATGAAGGATTCTATCTCGGAGGCTCCCATAAATAAGACAAATTGTTCTACCTCTTCGAACCCATAATGAATATAGCAATTCCGATTATAGTTCGTAATTAAAAATTCCTCACTAAAGCCACATTGAAATTTAAGATGTTTAGTATCCTGTTGAGAGCAACAGTTTATATCATGGCGTCTAAGCAAGATTCTAGCCATTGTATTCAATTTTTCTATCATAGCACTCATTATTTTACCAGTTCTTGATTCTCTATAATTATTATAACATTCTATAAGCTCCAAGTAGGTTGTAGGTTCTCCCATAACAGCAATTTTTAATTTTTCGATTTTTCAAATTTTTATGGATTTTTGGGTATATGAGGAAAGTAAAAAAAAACTAAAATAAACTAGACAAAAGTAAACTAAGCAAACTAATACTAGACAGAAATAAACTAAGCACAAATAAACTAGACAAAAGTAAACTAAGCAAAACAAAATAAAATAAAACAGAGAGAGATGTAGAGTGTACTCCCCGAGTGAACTTATGAGTAGAGCTATGCCTCCCCGGCAACGGCGCCAGAAAATAGTCTTGATGACCCACAAGTATAGGGGATCGCAACAGTCTTCGCGGGAAGTAAAACCCAAATTTATTGATTCGACACAAGGGGAGGTAAAGAATACTTATAAGTCTTAACAGCGGAGTTGTCAATTCAGTGCACACTGGAAAAGCACTAGTAACGAGGGTGATGTGAAAGTAGCGGTGATATGAGAGCAATAGTAACGATTACACAGCAGCAGTAATAGAAATATGAGAGCAATGGCACCGGAAAATAGTTGATACTACTTCCAATGACATGTAGAACGAGTATATGATGATGAAAGATGGACCGGGGTTCCCAGCGATCTACACTAGTGGTAACTCTCCAATAACAAGTGTTGGGTGAACAAATTACAGTCGGGCAATTGATAGGATTGAAATAGCATTAAGACAGAACATCAAGATCATTAATCATGTAGGCATGTTTTCCATATATAGTCATACGTGCTCGCAATGAGAAACTTGTACAACATCTTTTGTCCTACCAGCCGGTGGCAGCCGGGCCTCAAGGGAATCTACTGGAAATTAAGGTACTCCTTTTAATAGAGCACTGGAGCAAAGCATTAACACTCCGTGAAAACATGTGATCCTCATATCTAAGCCTTTCCCTCCAATTGTCCCAATTTCTGTCACTTTGGGGTCTTTGGTTCCGGACATAGACATGTGCATACAACTTGTAGATACAATCTAAGCAATAAGTATAGAGCTCAAATCTAAGATCATGCCACTCGGGCCCTAGTGACAAGCATTAAACACAACAAGATTGCAGCAACAATAACTTCATAAACTTTGTAGATAGACAATCATAACGTAACAATCCATCGGATCCCGACAAACACAACACCGATTACATCAGATGAATCTCAATCATGTAAGGCAGCTCATGAGATCATTGTATTGAAGTACATGGGAGAGATGATACCAACTAGCTACAGCTAGAACCCGTAGTCCATGGGGGAACTACTCACGGAGCATGATGGAGGCGATGGCGTTGATGGAGATGGCTTCCGGGGCACTTCCCCGTCCCGGCGAGGTGCCGGAACGAGACTTCGTCCCCCGAATTGGAGTTTCGCGATGGTGGCGGCGCCCACGAGGTCTTTCTCGGAGTTTCGTCAAGAGGTACCGCATTTTTAGGTCGAAAGGGGTTTTATAGGCGAAGAGGCGGCGCGGAGGGTGCACTGGGGCTCCTCACCATAGGCCGGCGCGGGCCCAGGCCAGGCCGCGCCGCCTTATGGTGTGGTGGCCCTCTGGCCCCTCTCCGACTCTTCTTCGGTGTTCTGGAGCCTTCCGGGAAAAAATAGGAGGTTTGGCGTTGATTTCGTCCAATTCCGAGAATATTGCCCGAACAGCCTTTCTGGAACCAAAAACAACAGAAAACAGGAACTGGCACTGTGGCATCTTGTTAATAGGTTAGTTCCGGAAAACGCATAAAAACATTATAAAGTGCAAGCAAAACATGTAAGTATTGTCATAAAACAAGCATGGAACATCAGAAATTATGGATACGTTGGAGACGTATCACACCACAGCCTCCAAACGATGCTGATGCCGATATCGGCATGGTCAGAACGACTATGCTCGCCGCCACTGCTAGGTCACCGTCGGGATGCACCATCAATCCCGTCCCCTCATTCGATCACTGACACACCAGAGATACCGCCGAGGCCAATGCCGAACGTACATGCCGATGCCAATGCCGAACATGCATGCACGCCGCCGTGGGCACGGCCACGCCGCCCCGCTATGCTGGACGCCACGGACCACCGCGAGGTCTTTCCCTTCGCCACCACACTCTTCTAGCACCCATCTATACACGCCGAAAGGAGAGACACTAGTTTTCTCTACATTGCTCGCGTTCGTGTCGGACACGGTCAGTCAAAGTTTTGAGGTAGTCGTCGATGTCGTCGACCATTTCTTCTCTTCTTTGCATGGTTAAACGCGTCTAGTTCATATCTATCTAATGCGTCTGGTCTCGCCTCATGCAGTTCTTTGTGGACGTCGATCTCATCTCGGCACCCCGCAGACCACCTCCTCTGTGCCATCGCTGTAGAGCTCCATTTAAAAATCTATTCCTACCCGTGTATTGCCCATTGTATCAGCGCCATGGCCCACTTGTCATTCGATATACCGAAGCCCCACTCGTGCGCGTTTTGGTCAGGGGTACACCGATGCTTACGGTCAAAAAAAAGGCTTTGGGGGACATGATTGGGAACGTTTTTTATCCGCCACGCCCCAAACCCCTTTGGGGGACGCTTTGGGGGACGCGGCTGGAGGTGCTCTCACGATGCAATAGCTTCTAATGCAGCATGGTCGAAATCAGAGGATATTGAACATGGCTTTGAGAAGTTCCATTCGAGCCATATCATCATAAGAATGATACTTGGTTGTCCTGGATTTGCTGATGTATACATGTACCTCATATTTAATCCTTTATATGAATGTTCTTTATAAGTCATATAACCATGTTCTGTTCATCAAATTTGTGAACCATGCTTGAATGAAATTTCAAAGTTTATGTGTTAGTGTACTCCTTCAGTGTAATTTTAGGTAAGTTCTCTCTGATATGCTTGGCTATGTCTGATGAGGTTTGTTTCTTCTGAACTTCTTGGTCACTGCAGTTCCAAGGTGGTCGCTCCTTATCTGAATCTCCAGATTCCGCGGTGAAGGATCTTGCGAAATCCGAGCTGCAGCTGCTGATTGATGGTGGCAAACTGAAAATCCTAGGCCATAAAGCAGCTGAGAAGAAGCGAGCTTTCTTGATGGTGCTTTCACCATAGCCAACAGGTAAAGGTGGTGTCCACGCTTCACTCATAGATGAAATTTTGTCACTTCGCTTTGTCATGAATATGATAGTTTGCACCAATGAGTAGGGAATGATCCTATCACCTCTGTTACTCTGAAGAACGAAATCTTACCATATTTTGGTGTATATCTGTTGCATTCGAGTTACCATCCTGATTCATTTTTTTGTATGTTTTCACTGAGAGTAGCAAGATTTTATTCGTCTAGACATACCAGTGAAGGAATACTCATTTTTAACATAAATTTGAGTAGCATCACTGACAAAAAAAAACATATATTTTATCTCCCGAAAAACAGATAATTTGTTGCATTAGAATCAAGAAAAAATAGTGCGCTATAACAAAATAGCGCCGACCAAAAAATAATCTATTAGCATGCTATAGTGCGCTATAGCACGCAATAGCGCCAGAATCATGTAGCGTGAACTGTCTAGAAACGCTTAGCGTGCTATTAGCGTTGAAATAGCGCGCTATTTTTTTCCATGATTAGAATACATTTTGTGCATCTGTTGAGTGACACTAATCAATCAACACATAAACCTGAGAAAATCTTTCCCGATAGAAAAGTTTAATTACTGTTCAAGGTGCGTCTTAAAGCTGGTTTAAGCCATGCTGCAGCCTTCTAACTGTGTGATTTTGTATTGGGACCTGTAGTTATGCAAGAATCCCGTATGATCCTAGGGCGTAGAAACAAAACAAAGCGCGGGAAAGTTTATCGTCTGCGCTTTGGTGTTTGCGTTGGAGACACGCTCCACGGACTCTTATTTAGACGCTATGCATTAATATTTTTTAATTCCTAAGCGGCTGCACATGTGTCCGTCCAATATACATGGCCTTATTGACTAAACATGTTCTTTTTGTCTTGGAAGAAAATTCTGTAGACGAGGAAACCATATTTAGGATAAAAATACCGTAACAACTTTAGCATATGAAGAAAATTCTCTTATAAAAGATGGAAAATGATTTTTGATGCTTTGAAATGCTTCATTACCCCTTTGTTCATGCTTCAACGATTGTCAAGCTATGGTTCTGTTGTCTTACATACTACCCAGTAAGTGCTTCAATATTACAATTTACAAGTAACATGCATTGAATTTTAACACATCATGTTCCTATTATCTGCATACATGCTTCGTATCTAAACAAATTTATAGGTACACATATTTTTTCAGATGTAAGCCACTTTTTAATGCACTGAAGAAGTCGTAATATTATTCTCCTCCCATGAAAGAAAGAGAGGATACAGATAGGGTGGAAACCCTAGCAGCCGTCGTCATCTATCTCGTCCTCATCGTCTACGACCGGGAATCGACGGTTCTCAGCCTCCTCTACTAGCCGCTTCAGCGGCGGGAGGGGGTGGGGACCTTGGACCTGCGCTCGACGCTGTAGAAGGTCCCTAATGTTAGAGTTTGGTCAACCGACATCGTCATTATGGTGGCTATGGCGGCGTTGTAAAGGACAAGAATAAGGTATACCTGTCTCTTTGTCGACCTCGTCAGCGATGTTCTCGTCGGTGGAATTGAGGAGGGCTGAGATTCATCTGGTCAATCCATCCATGAAGTGGTTGATCTGTCGAGTCTACGCGTGTTATAGGTTTGGTTTTAGAAGATTCAGATCAATTTTTTTAAACATAAGGCCGTAGCCGTAACTTAAATTAATAAGGCCATAGGAGGCGAGTTGTTACAGGGTGCTGAAAAAACAGCTAACATGAGACGAAAAAATAACAAGCATACAAGAAAAGAAATGAAACATATCTTGAGCTTCGTGTCTGTTGTCCACCCTTGCGATCCGTCTGAAGAGGCACTGAAGCTGGTGAAGAGGACCGCCATTGAGAACTCCCGCCCTAGTCAACCTCTAGAGGCCAGGCAAAAACCCAAGCACCATCCGTTTCTACCTCTGCAGAAAGCTCCCTGCTTTCTCGCCCCGGATCGAAGGGCGCCGGACCTGTCGGAGGTTGACCGCTCTCTCCAAGCACACATCGATGTCGGAAGTCACTGTCGGGGAGAAGGACTCCAAGCACTCGCCTTGCCACACCGCCACCCACGAAAATCACCGCCACCCGCAACCCACACCACAACACACCAGACCAAGCTGCCAGGAGCAGGCACAGACACCGTCTACCAACCACCGCCGATCTCGTCCACCCATATCCACTATCTCCAAACGGCGCCTCCATCGAGGGAACGAAACCAAAGCGCCGCCACCGTCCAAACCAAAGTTTTTGGCTTTCACCCGAGATAGGAAGAGCAGGGAGGGAGGGGATACGACCTCGATGTCGCCTTCAAGAAGGAGCACGACGCTGTCGTCAGCGTTGTTGACCTCATGGCCGCCACCGTCAGCGAAGAGTTTGACCTGGTTCAAGGCCACCACCGATCAACCCCACCAAACCACCGGAGGGAGTTCGGGGCCAGGGAGGTGGGAGGAGCACCTGATGGAGGATCAGCAACCGTCCAGATTTGATGCCGGAGGCCTGACGGGGCGACCTTCGCACCAGGCCTACGCCTGCCGCCTCTTCGCCGTCCACACGACCGAAGAGTGCAGATCGCAGCACCGGCACCCGCCACCCGCCGCCAGGTCGACGACGCCCTGCATCCATGGTCCCCGCACGGTCGGCGGCGCGTAGCACCCAACCACTAGCCACCACTCCCAGGCGCCAACAAGGCCAGGCCGGAGAGGGGAGCGAAGGGAGGATGTCCAGCACCGCGTCCCTGAACGGAGACCACCCTACCCTGGCGCCTTCCTCCCTGTAGCCGCACACGGGGGCCTGAGAGCATCTCCCTGCCGCCCCCATCACCGGTGCTGCACAGCCTTGCCGACGACCGCCTCCAGGGGCGATAAGAAGGGGAGAGGAGGTTGGTGGAGGTGGCGGTGGCGTGATTTAGGGTTTCTCCCCCGGTCGCCTGGAGGGGCAGCACGAGGGAGAGAGAAAGGGGGCATTACTCGTGGGTATGCCGTTTTCTCAGATCAATTCAAGGGTTCAATGACGATAACTTCGGATCTAGGGCGCTGGTCCTTAGGGGTACGTGAGCGAAGACTTCCGTCGTCATCGGCAACGTCGGGGTGGCTCCGATAAGGAAGCGGAGATAGAGGCACATCGGTGGCTTGCTCTAGAGGCAGTACTGTATTTAGGTGGTGCAAGGAGCTCGATGTAATTTTTATTATGTTGAGGATGCTTTGTGTTCTTTTGAACTCATGGAATAGTTTTGGATATTTCAAAAAAAAGCCATAACATATTGAAAGCAAGATTTACTTTCCAAAGAAGCATAGTTCAAAAATATTTGTTTCCAAAAAAAATCCTGGAATCAGTTTCCTAAAGAGTATCATAAGTAGTATCATGCATGCCGTGTTGGCAAAAATCTGATGTGTCACATCAATTAATGAGGTGGGAGATGAGAGTAGTATCATAATATGATACCGTATCATGACACATAAACCTAGAAAACTTCATGACAAATACATCATGTACACATATTTGCATTGAGATTCTACAAAACATTAAATATGACATAAGTATGATACCATATTATGATACTATATCCATTATAGAGATGGTATCATAAACTAGTATCATGTGCATGATACTAGTGTATGATACTTCCCATTGTGACTAGTCTAATTAGGAACAAAATCGTATCCGGATGGAATACCTATTTTAGCGGCACACGCATCGTCTTCCGTGCGCAGTAAAGGCTGCCGACGGTCAGCACTACGCGGCGTGGAACTCGTACTTCCTGCGGCGGTGGGAGCAGGAGCTCGCCTCCTACGACGGCCCGCCGCCTCCGCCTCCGCGCAACAACACCGCCAGACGAAAACGTTGGTGGAGCGTGCCGGGCCGGACGCTCGACGCCGTCATCGAACACATCGAGGGCGGCAACGCGCCCGTTCTCACGATGCCGCCGCCGTCGAGGGCATCGGCCAGCCGCCGGGGCAGCTGGCAGCCACGGCACATGGCTGCCAGCTCCTCTTCGTCCGGTTCGGCGTCGAAGTCGACGCCGAGCTCCAGGTTGGCGCCAACATTGGCGCCGGTGAAACGGGAGCCTCTTTCCCCGTCGCGCTACCGTGATCGCAGCGGCGACGGGATCGTCATCCGCGAGTCGTCGACGCCACGCGGCCACCTCCGCTTGGTTCACCCCAAGCGCGAACCAGGCACCTCCGACGAGCGGAAGTGCAAGCCGGTGAAGGCGGAGGAGGTCCACGATGCCGAGGAAGCCGCAATCCTCGAGGTCGTCATGGCGAGGTCCCTCCAGACCTCGTCCCCGCCGACAACGCCATGCCCCTCGACCGAGGCCTACACCGGTCGAGGGAGCGGCGGAGAAGGAGGAGGCGGAGCGGTAGGCTCGGCTCCTCGAGCGGGCCGCTCGCTACCGCCGGCCTGCGACTCCTCCATCCGGTGTCCCCATCCCCGTCATCGACCTCGAGGAGTCCGACGACGAGTGGTACAAGCCCTCGCCGTCCCCGCCGCGCAACAGTGGCCGGTGGGGAGACCCCGGCCAGGGCACCAGCAGCCAGGCGGCGGCGGCGCCGCCTCGTTTCGACGACGGCTCCGACGATGATGGCGGCGACGGCGACAAGGACTACACTGTGTTCTACCGCCATTTCGGCATGTAGAGCGCCGTGTTTAAATATTTAAAGTTGTATTCCCCGGCCGAGTCGAAATATATTTGTGACTTCGAATTCGGCCTCTATGTATGAACTTCGCCCTCTATATAGTAAATATCATTAAATTTAGTCTAAATTCAATCGTTTTTAGCCATATTTCGTTAAGTTTTCGTTTTTCAAAATTAGATCGCCGTCTTCGCCTGAGATCGTGGCTGGGAAACTGGCCCTCCCCACGCCTTTTTTACGTCCAATCCGGACGAAATTTACCCCGGATTTCGGACGTGAGGAGGCCAAACGAGTGGAGATGCTCTTAGAAAACAAAAATCGTATCCGGATGGAGTTCAGATAGTAGAACCGATCCTACGATGCTAGAGTCCCGATCGGAAACAAACAAAATATCTGCATCCGATTACTAGTCTTTTTTGTTTCTGAGGGGAAAATCCTTCTACTTAAGCCATCGGGGACCCGGGTCCTCTGCCTTCAGAAAATCAGAAGTCTCTGTCGTCCGCAGCCGCCTCGCTAGGATTTCGTTTGTCCCCAAATCGCCCCCAAATCCGCCGCCGATCCCCAACCTCAACCCACCACCCATGGCGGCCGAGGACAAGAAGATCACGCTCAAGTCCTCGGACGGCGAGCAGTTCGAGGTGGACGAGGCGGTGGCGATGGAGTCGCAGACGATCCGCCACATGATCGAGGACGACTGCGCCGACAACGGCATCCCCCTCCCCAACGTCAACGCCAAGATCCTCTCCAAGATCATCGAGTACTGCAGCAAGCACGTCCAGGCGGCCGACGGCGCCGCGGCGGCGGACGGAGCTCCCGCCCCGCCCCCCGCCGAGGACCTCAAGAACTGGGACGCCGAGTTCGTCAAGGTCGACCAGGCCACGCTCTTCGACCTCATCCTCGCTGCCAACTACCTCAACATCAAGGGCCTGCTCGACCTCACCTGCCAGACCGTCGCCGACATGATCAAGGGCAAGACACCCGAGGAGATCCGCAAGACATTCAACATCAAGAACGACTTCACCGCAGAGGAGGAGGAGGAGATCCGCAGGGAGAACCAGTGGGCCTTCGAGTAAATCTGCACCCTGCCGCGTTTGCTCGTCGTTTCAACGCTACTTTTATCTCCACATCGCCCCGGTGAACCTGTAAAGTTACATAGTATTCAATTCACTAGTTAGTTGGATCGAAAGATTTGTAAAGTGACATCAATTTTGATCGTTGGTGGTTGATACTGTAATCATTCTGTCAGCACTTCTTCATTCGTTTTGGTTTGTTCTAATTTTATGTTGCCTATTCTTGATTCTTTTAGAATGGCACACCTTAATATCATTTAAGAAATTGCATAGACGTAAGAACTTGATCAGCATGGTGCAAACCACAGATTTTAGAAGATATTTTGCTCCCTGAGGTTTGGTATGTGAAATTGCATATACATATGACCTTTGATTTTAATGTTTGCTATGCTAAGGCCTCCTCACGTTGTCAGGCCTCAGGGTCTCCACGACTGGTGGATGGGCCTAGCTAGGAGAAATTGCTGCCAATTATCTAAATAAGTTAATACCGTTGCCATTCGGTGCGCCGGTATAACAAAGGCGCTGAGCACCGGCTCACTGGCAGGCCTTTTCATCGGACCCGCCTGCCCGTAACCCAACCCTTCTCTCTTTCTTCTTTCTGCTTTCTCCTGAGTCTAGGGTTCACCTCGGCCGCCTCAACTACTCCCGCTCCGGCAACTCCCTCTGTAAGATTGCCGTCGGGGCCCGCGTTTTTGCCGTCCTCACAAATCGTCGAGGAGAAGGAGGAGGGGAGCAGGTCTCCGCACACGATCATGCTCACCGGCGCCTAGTTCCGAGCCATTGGCCGGGCCATGAGGCTGCCGTGAGGGCTCATGCTGGGCTCCTACATCACGGTCGCTGCCACGCCGCGTGCTGCGCACCCCGAGCGGGACCTTAAGATCATACTGGTGATCCGGTCATGATCTCGCAGTTCATGTTGGAGCTGCAGGAGATTCAAGACCGTGGACGGCGAGGACTTTCCCAGGATCCTCCACTTCAACCCCCCGCCTCCGACGAGTGGAGCGGTAAACCCGCCATCGAGTAGAACACTTTCGCCTCCTCACACTTTCTACCGCATGCAGTGGGGCACCCGAATTCGATGCGAGGGCTGGATGTCCCGCACCGACGAGGAGGCGAGGAGCCCTGACGGCTAACTACGCACCAGGTTATACAACCACATCATCGCGCGCTCTAGAAGCGGGAAGTTTGTCCTCCGCATCGCGGGCGGATACTGACATCAACCGCTCCACCAAGAAGACTGAGGAGGTGGTCCTCAACGACTTCTCCTGGCTCGGGCTTGCCGATTCATTTCTGGTTTTGCAGTTGGCTGTTGAAGTCTGCGAAGGTGCTTGTTTGCATTGAATGTTCTTCCGGATGTGAACATACGAGTGTCTATTGTTCCGTAATCCTTAACCTTTCAATGTTGCCTTACTCCCTTGCACACTTTCACCAAGACACATCTTCTATATGATGTGGAGGCTATATATTTCGGATTTGTTTCGCTATGTGCTCAATAGAAATTGCCCGTCAGAGCAAACAGTTTGTTTTGTACTTGCAGAGATATAAGCTCGAAGTGGAGGGAACCTCGGCATGGTGCCCAGGTTCTAAAATGAATTTGTTGTGAGGGGGCAGCAAGGTGTGTAGCAAGCGGCAACAAGATGATCATCAGGTATTGGAGGTGGGAAGAGTATGTGGCATGTACTACATGCATGCAGAAATAAAATTGCATGGATTATTTAAGCTTCTCGATCCGTTTAGTTTGTTATTTTTGATGGAACATGAAAATACTTTAAAAATGATTATAGTTTCTGCGGGCGATTTCAGGTTTAATGTTGACATTGATATTGGAACTGTTGTTCTGCTAGGGGTTAGTGCCAAACCAACATAGAACAAGGACGTTAAATATAGGATGTGATGTTATTTCTTTCGATATGATACACATTTCCATATTTCTTTCCAAAGTTATTTCTTTACATGTACATATATGATGATATATATGTATGCCGATATATTTGAACCAATCCTTGTGTTCCTACTATTGATAGCTATGGTAAGTGGTAACATGAGTAATACTACGCTTGATTTATGAAATTCCGTTGTTGTATTCTTTACTACCAACAGAAAAAAATAAATGAAAGAAATTATGTCTGCAAGGAATTCTATATCCGTTTGTTTTGAAATGGATGTTAAGATGGGAAGTTTCCAACTTTCCATATAACTGTAAATCATGAGTTTTAAGATCAGCATAGGACAGTAGTATTTATTTTGATCTTATCTAAAGTTAGTATTGTGATCAACAAGATATCAGAGAACCGCATTGTCAAGCACACAATGCAGTGATATTTTTCTTCTTCTTCAATATTGTGTCATCCTTGCTAAATCTATATTTAGAGGAGCACTTTGAAAACTCTTCTCTGGATGGGTATTTTGACAAGTGACAACCATATATTACTGGACCGGAAGAGCACATGTACTGCAGTAACTAGATGATACCCCGCGCATTGCGGCGGAAATGGTTTGTAGAAAGTGTTTAACTATAATTGCTATGTTAGTGTAGTAAAAACAACTACATATGACATGTTTTGTATACCACCCTTAACAATGATAATATCATGATCTGTGGTACAGATGGCGAGAGAGAAATAAGACACGCGTGGAGGCCTTGTAAAAGAATTCAAAGCAGCTAATTTACTTTAGATCTGCTTAGTTGCACATTAAAAGAAACATAGTTTTCTCCATTCAATCTGATCGTCAAAATGCAGATAATGGATTCAAATATTATTGTTAGTGTAAAAGAATTTATAAAGATGAAATGAATGGTCATCTATTGAAGCAGACAATTCCAAGTCGCATGTTAGTGTCACGATATTTGAATTTCTTCTCCATGTTTGATTGTTCTCTTGCCGAGCAAACAAAACAACTAAAGTGAATGCATCATTAATTATGTATAGATATCAAATATCGAAACCTTTGGCTACGCTAAGTTTGATAGTTTGAAAAAAATGAAGCTACCAAGATAGGGCCATTTTTCTTGAGTTGCAAGCTACTCCATGATGAAATATAAACCCGATAGGAGTTAATATAAGGAAATACTTGTAATAGTCAACTAAAATTAAGAGAAAATAATGAAAATATGGTGAGCACAAGAAAGAATGTATATCATAGGAACCACCAAGGATTAAGAAAATGTGAAAACATTTACCTCGATTTAAAAATTATTTGCCGAAATAGAAAGTTTGTCTGGAATTGGAAAAAGATCTTTGACATTCGACAGTACACTCTGCTAGTGCTCGCTATATACCATGTAATGGATACATTATTATCCTCCATAGACCAATGCAACACTAAAACGGCAAAACCATCGGAGTATCAGTTGAGGGTGTCAAGTAATAACATGAATAGGCCATAAGAACGACCATGGCGCTGTTGGATAATTAGGCACAATTTTCATGATTAATTCCAGAATATAAAGCATGACGAAAGTAACTACTAACATGTGAAACTCGAACATACTAGATGCTGTGATCAACATGAACAGTAGCAGAGCAAACGGTACAACATCCATCGCTAAACAGATCGAGATATGTCGCACGTACCGATCTGGTGGAGGTGGCGGTGGAGGTGTAGCAGACGATGTCGCAGCAGTAACGTTGTTGATGACAACGTTGTTGATGACGGGGACGATGGGTCGAAGTAGACGGCGTTGAAGACGACGGTAGGCAGCACCGCCCGACTTGGACGGAAGGCGACCCGTGATGAAGAGCTTGAGCGGTCGCGCGAGCGCTTCCCAAAACCTAGTCGCCCTCTCCCGTACAGGATCGCAAGGACGAGCGGTTCCGGAGACCTGCTCTCCCGTTCGCCGATGCACGTCGGCGCGCGGGATGGAGTAGGCTACGATGGCGGCGCAAGCGAGAGAGAGGTGGAAACCCTAACTCGTGTATTAGATGTATTTACTGCGGTAGCCGGGCAAGAGATTATATAGGCTCGGGAAACCCTAGGCAACGTGGGCCACGCCCACGTCGCACGAACGTTTCGAGTCGGTTACGGATAGCCCACGATCCGGGAGCGACCCGAACCAACTAAGCGTGACGCGTCCGTCTAGGACTCTGTTCGTTTTCTCCGAGGTGCAAAAAGTAAGGAAAGTCTCGGCTCGAGGCTCAATCCACTCACCACGAGCACGGCGCGCGCGTCGTGACGTGTCGTGTCGAGATGAGCGAGCGAGGAGGAGGAGGAGCGCGCGCGTGTAGCACTCCTATTCTCACTCACTTACTAGTGGTGAAACAACCCACCTTATAAGGTGGTCTAACTTCCTCCCAACTTTCCATGTGGGACTAAACTTCCCACCTCTTGCCACTCCCTAGTGAGCTGCCACCAACTTGGGCTCAAACTCACATGGCTGCCACTATGTGGGCTTTGAGATTTATAGGAAAAACTGAAATCTAATTTGGGCCACTAAAGGTGGGCCCAATATTTCAACAATCCCCCACCGGATCTCAAATCCCCATTTAGAGATTTACCAATACTCGCTGCTTGTTTATATACCGAGTGTTTCAGCGGAGACTCGTTAAGTTGAACTTCCGCCTAGAACCTTAAGCTACATCCATTCACACTTGAACAATAGACTAAGCCTTGAATTGCAAGTTTTGCGTGAACAGGGTTTCACTCAAAGTCATGACCGGTACATGGCTGCCGGTAGCCTACCCCGCGGGTGAAGCATATGCGTCATACTTCGTGGTCTCTTCATGAGTTTACTAGAGATCACCCAAATCTCATAGATTGCGACGTTTAACAATCGGACTCATATAGGTGTGTTATTTCAAGAATGCTCTGTAGGACAGCACCTTTGCTAAAATAGCCAACATAAACACATTAAGGCTTGTTGCCAACCTGCCTTACAGCAATTGAGAGTTGTGCATCTTCACATAGAGAGGGTTACAGAATACTCTCCTCAATTAAACCACTAGTTTGTTCTTCCCAGGTCCTAATTCACGGGATCTACGATCACAAAGGTTGGGTTACCACTATGGTGTAACATCAACGGGTCTCAAACCCATCTCCCTCGATGCACTTTCTATCACATTACATGATAGTCCCTTTGTAAAGGGATCTGCCAGGTTTTTGTCTGTTTGAATATATGTAACAGTTATTACTCCGGAGTTTCGCAATTTCCTGACAGACTTTAAACGTCTCTTGACGTATCTTGATGACTTCGCGTTATCCTTAGAATTGTTCACTTTGACAATTACAGTTTGATTGTCACAATTCAAAAGGATTGCCGGAACAGGTTTTTCAACCACAGGCAAGTCCATCAAGAGCTCACGCAACCATTATGATTCAACAGTGGTTGTGTCTAAAGCGATGAAGTTACGCTTCCATAGTTGACCTCGTCAATATGGTTTGCTTGCAAGATCTCCATGACACTGCGCCACCTCCAAAGGTAAATACATACCTGTAGGATAACGTTGCATAGAAAACAAAAATTTTCCTACCGCGAACACGCAATCCAAGCCAAGATGCAATCTAGAAGACGGTAGCAACGAGGGGGTATCGAGTCTCACCCTTGAAGAGATTCCAAAGCCTACAAGATGAGGCTCTTGTTGCTGCGGTAGACGTTCACTTGCCGCTTGCAAAAGCGCGTAGAAGATCTTGATCACGATCGGTTCCGGCGCCACGAACGGGCAGCACCTCCGTACTCGGTCACACGTTCGGTTGTTGATGAAGACGACGTCCACCTCCCCGTTCCAGCGGGCAGCGGAAGTAGTAGCTCCTCTTGAATCCGACAGCACGACGGCGTGGTGTCGGTGGCGGTATAGAAGTCCGGCGGAGCTTCGCTAAGCTATGCGGGATGTGGAGGAGCGGGCGGCTAGGGTTTGGGGAGAGGGGGGCGCCGGCCACTAAGGGGTGCGGCCACCTTGGTGGTTCTTGGGTGGCCGGCCCCTCCCCTTGGTCCCTCATTATATAGGTGGAACCCCAAGAGGTGGTGTCCAAGTCTTCGAATAAGACCCGAACCAAATCCTTCCATAGGAGGGGGCAATCCTAGCCCAACTAGGACTCCCACCCAAAGGTGGGATTCCCACCTCCCATGTGGGGGTGGCCGGCCCCTAAGGGGAGTCCACTTGGGACTCCTCCCCCACTAGGGTTGGCCGGCCATGGAGGTGGAGTCCCTTGTGGACTCCACCTTCCTTGGTGGTTTCTTCCGGACTTTTCTAGAACCTTCTAGAACCTTCCATAGAACCTTCCGCGACATTTTATTCACATAAAATGACATCCTATATATGAATCTTATTCTCCGGACCATTCCGGAACTCCTCGTGATGTCCGGGATCACATCCGGGACTCCGAACAAATATACTAACTCCATTCCATATTCAAGAACTACCATTTCAACATCCAACTTTAAGTGTGTCACCCTACGGTTCGTGAACTATGCGGACATGGTTGAGTACTCACTCCGACCAATAACCAATAGCGGGATCTGGAGATCCATAATGGCTCCCACATATTCAACGATGACTTTAGTGATCGAATGAACCATTCACATATATTACCAATTCCCTTTGTCTCGCGATATTTTACTTGTCCGAGGTTTGATCTTCGGTATCACTCTATACCTTGTTCAACCTCGTCTCCCGACAAGTACTCTTTACTCGTACCGTGGTATGTGGTCTCTTATGAACTCATTCATATGCTTGCAAGACATTAGACGACATTCCACCGAGAGGGCCCGGAGTATATCTATCCGTCATCGGGATGGACAAATCCCACTTGTTGATCCATATGCCTCAACTCATACTTTCCGGATACTTAATCCCACCTTTATAGCCACCCATTTACGCGAGTGGTGTTTGGTGTAATCAAAGTACCTTTCCGGTATAAGTGATTTATATGATCTCATGGTCATAAGGATTAGGTAACTATGTATCGAAAGCTTATAGCAAATAACTTAATGACGAGATCTTATGCTACGCTTAATTGGGTGTGTCCATTACATCATTCATACAATGATGTAACCTTGTTATTAATAACATCCAATGTTCATGATTATGAAACTAATCATCTATTAATCAACAAGCTAGTTTAAGAGGCATACTAGGGACTTCTTGTTGTCTACATATCACACATGTACTAATGTTTCGGTTAATACAATTATAGCATGACATATAAACATTTATCATAAACATAGAGATATAAATAATAACCACTTTTATTATTGCCTCTAGGGCATATCTCCTTCGATCTCCCACTTGCACTAGAGTCAATAATCTAGATTACATTGTAATATACCTAACACCCATGGCATTACGGTGTTGGTCATGCTTTGCCCTAGGGAGAGCTTTAGTCAACGGATCTGCTACATTCGGATCGGTGTGTACTTTGCAAATCTTTACTTCTCCATCTTCGATGTACTCGCGAATCGAGTGGTAACGCAGCTTGATATGCTTCGACCTCTTGTGTGACCTTGGCTCTTGTGCATTGGCGATGGCACCCATGTTATCACGGTAAATGATTAATGGGTCCAATGCACTAGGAACCACACCGAGCTCTACAATGAACCTCTTCATCCATACCGCTTCGATGAAGCCTCCGGAAGCCGCTATGTACTCGATTCACGTTGAAGACTTCGCCACCGTGCACTCGCTTCGAGCTTGCCCGACTTACTGCAGCACCATTCAATATAAACACGTACCCGGACCGTGACTTAGAGTCATCGGGATCGGTGTTCCAACTTGCATCGGTGTAACCATTTACAACGAGCTCTTGGTCACCTCCATAACAAAGAAACATATCCTTAGTTCTTTTCAAGTACTTTAGGATATTCTTGACCGCTGTCCAGATGTTCCATTCCTGGATCACTTTGATATCTCGCTAGTCAAACTAACGGCATGTGCTATATCCGGTCTAGTACATAGCATGGCATACATGATAGATCCTATCTGCCGAGGCATAGGGGATATTACTCATCCTTTCTCTTTCTTCTGCCGTAGCCGGTCCTTGAGTCTTACTCAAGACCTTGCACAGTAACATAGGTAAGAACCCTTTCTTACTTTCGTCCATTCTAAATTTCTTTAGAATCTTGTCCAGATATGTACTCTGTGATAGCCCTATTAGGCATCTTGATCTATCTCTATAAATCTTGATGCCTAATATATACGATGCTTCACCAAGGTCTTTCATTGAAAAACTATTATTCAAATAACCTTTTACACTGCTTAATAGTTCTATATCATTCCCAATTAATAATATGTCATCTACATATAATATCGGGAATGCTACGGAGCTCCCACTCACTTTCTTGTAAATACGAGGCCTCTCCATGACACCTGTATAAACCCAAAGTCTTTGATCACCTTATCAAAGCGTCGGTTCCAACTTCTTGATGCTTGCTTCGGTCCATAGATTGAACGCTGAAGTTTGCATACTTTGTCGGCATTTTTAGGATCGACAAAACCTTTGGGTTGTACCATATACAACTCTTCCTCAATGTCTCCATTAAGGAACGCCGTTTTGACATCCATCCGCCAAATCTCATAATCGAAAAATGCAGCTATTGCTAACAAAATCCTCACAGATTTTAGCTTCGCTACAGGTGAGAAAGTCTCATCGTAGTCAACTCCTTGAATTTGTCGGAAACCCTTTGCGACAAGTCGAGCTTTATAGACAGTAATATTACCATCGAGCATCTGTTTTTCTCTTGAAGATCCATTTATTCTTGACGGCCTTTCGGCTATCGGGTAAGTCTACCAAAGTCCATACTTTGTTATCATACATGGATCCCATTTCGGATTTCATGGCTTCTTGCCATTTGTTGGAATCCGAGCTCATCATCGCTTCTTCATACGTCGCAGGGTCCTCATCATTGTTATCCACAATCATGACATTTAGACAAGGATCATACCAATCGGGAGTGGCACGTTCCCTTGTCGATCTGCGAGGTTCGATGGTTTCCTCGTTCGAAGTTTCATGATCATTATCATTAGCTTCCTCTCGTTGCCGGTGTAGGCGGTACAGGTACAACTTCCGGTACTCGCGCTACTGCGATCAACGAGTATAGATTCATTAATCTCATCGAGTTCTACTTTTCTTCCAGTCACTTCTTTAGTGAGAAATTCTTTCTCAAGAAAGGTTCCGTTCTTTGCAACAAATATTTTGCCTTCGGATTTGTGATAGAAAGTATACCCTATAGTTTCCTTAGGGTATCCTATGAAGACGCATTTCTCCGCTTTGGGTTCTAGCTTGTCCGGTTGTAACTTCTTTACATAGGCTTCGCAACCCCAAACTTTCGAGAACGACAGACTTAGGTTTCTTATTAAACCATAATTCATACGGTGTCGTTTCTACGGATTTTGATGGTGCTCTATTTAAAGTGAATGCGGCTGTCTCTAATGCATAACTCCAAAATGATAATGGCAAATCAGTAAGAGACATCATAGAACGAACCATATCTAAGAGAGTTCGATTACGACGTTCGGATACACCGTTTCGTTGTGGTGTTCCCGGCGGTGTCAATTGTGAAAGTATTCCGCATTTCTTTAAATGCATGCCAAACTCATAACTCAGATATTCACCTCCACGATCGGATCGTAGAAATTTTATCTTCTTGTTACGTTGATTTTCTACTTCACTTTGAAATTCCTTAAACTTCTCGAAAGTTTCGGATTTATGTTTCATGAAATAGATATACCCATATCTACTCGGATCATCCGTGAAGGTTAGAACATAACGATAACCACCGCGCGATGCTACACTCATTGGTCCGCACACATCGGTATGTATGATTTCCAATAAGTCAGTAGCTCGCTCCATCATACCAGAAAATGGAGTCTTAGTCATTTTTCCCATTAGACATGCTTCACATCTATCAAGTGACTCAAAGTCAAGTGATTCAAGTAATCCATCCAGTATGGAGTTTCTTCATGCGCTTCACTCCAATATGACCAAGACGACAGTGCCACATATAAGTAGAATTATCATTCAATTTAATTCGCTTAGCATCAATGTTATGTATATGCGTATCACTACTATCAAGATCTAACAGAAATAAGCCATTCTTTTGTGGTGCTCGACCATAAAAGATATTATTCATAAAAATAGAACAACCATTATTCTCAGACTTGAATGAATAACCGTCTTGCATTAAACAAGATCCAGATATAATGTTCATGCTCAACGCGGGTACAAAATAACAATTATTTAGGCTTAAAACTAATCCCGAAGGTAGATGTAGAGGAAGTGTGCCGACAACGATCACATCGACTTTGGATCCATTTCCAACGCGCATTGTCACTTCATCTTTCGGTAGTCTTCGTTTATTCTTTAGTTCCTGTTTCGAGTTACGAGATATGAGCAACCGAACCGAGTATCAAATACCCAGGTACTAGAACGAGAACCAGTGAGATAAACATCTATAACATGTATATCGGATATACCTTCTTTCTTCTTCTTGACAAGGCCGCTCTTCGGATCAGCCGGATACTTGGAGCAATTACGCTTCCGGTGTCCCTTCTCCTTGCGGTAATAGCACTCAGCATCAGGCTTAGGGCCGTTCTTAGGTTTCATAGGAGGCGTGGCAGCTTTCTTGCCACCCTTCTTGAATTTTCCCTTAGACTTGCCCTGTTTCTTGAAACTAGTGGTCTTGTTGACCATCAACACTTGGTGCTCTTTCTTGATCTCAATCTCAGCAGCTTTTAGCATGCCAAAGAGTTCGAGTAACTCCTTGTTCATGTTCTGCATATTGTAGTTCATCACAAAGTTCTTGTAACTTGGTGGCGGTGATTGAAGGACACGATTAATCCCCGATCTATTAGGAATCACTATTCCCAAGTCACTGAGTTTCTTCGCATGCCCGGTCATGGCGAGCATGTGCTCACTAATGGAGCTGCCTTCTTCCATCATACAGCTGAAGAAATGTTTCGATGCTTCATAGCATTCCACGGCCGCATGAGTCTCGAAAATAGTCTTCAACTCTTTCATCAACTCATGAGGATCGTGGTGCTCAAAACGTTTTTGAAGATCGGATTCCGGATCGCACAGGATGGCACACCGAACTTGAGAGTACCGAGTTTTCCGAGTCTCGTAAACAGCTTTTACTTCATCGGTTTCAGTTTCGCAGGAGGGTCACCTAGCGGTGCATCAAGCACATATTGCAGATTTCCGCCGGAGAGGAAGATCCTCACATGACGGAACCGGTCGGTGAAGTTGCTACCGTTGCTCTTAAGCTTTTCTTTCTCTAGGAACTGGTTAAAATTGATTGGGGACGCCATCTCTACAACATATATTTGCAATAGTTTAGACTAAGTTTATGACAAATTGAGTTCAAATTTTAATTCAATATAATTAAAAATCTAGGTGAACTCCCACTCAAAACAATATCCCTCGCATTGTCTTAGTGATCACATGAACCAAATCCACTACACCATAGTCCGATCATCACGAGACAAGGTGTAATTTCAATGGCGAACACTCAAAGTGTTCATCATATCAATCATATGATTCATGCTCTACCTTTCGGTATCACGTGTTCCGAGACCATGTCTGTACATGCTAGGCTCGTCAAGGCCACCTTAGTATCCGCATGTGCAAAACTGGCTTGCACCCGTTGTATGCACTTGTTGATTCTATCACACCCGATCATCACGAGATGCTTCGAAACGACAAGTCTTGGCAACGGTGCTACTAAGGATGAACACTTTATTATCTTGAGATTTTAGTGAGGGATCATCTTATAATGCTACCGTCGCGATCTAAGCAAAATAAGATGCATAAAAGGATTAACATCACATGCAGTTCATATGTGATATGATATGGCCCTTTTGTCTTTGCGCCTTTGATCTTCATCTCCAAAGCACGGACATGATCTCCATCATCTTCGGGCATGATCTCCATCATCGTCGGCGAAGCACCAAGGTCAATGGCGCCGTCTTCATGATTGTCCTCCATGTAGCAACTATTACAACTACTTTGAAATACTACTCAACATGAAATTTAAAGACAACCATAAGGCTCCTGCCGGTTGCCACAATACAATAATGATCATCTCATACATATTCATCATCACATTATGGCCATATCACATCACCAAACCCTGCAAAAACAAGTTAGACGCTCTCTAATTTGGTTTGCATATTTTACGTGGTTTAGGGTTTTCGATATAGATCTAATCTACCTACGAACATGAACCACAACGTTGATACTAATGTTGTCAATAGAAGAGTAAATTGAATCTTTACTATAGTAGGAGAGACAGACACCCGCAAAGCCTCTTATGCAATACAAGTTGCAAGTCGAACGAGGAACAAGTCTCATGAACGCGGTCATGTAAAGTTAGTCCGAGCCGCTTCATCCCACTATGCCATAAAGATGCAAAGTACTCAACTAAAGATAACAAGAGCATCAACGCCCACAAACCATTGTGTTCTACTCGTGCAACCATCTATGCATAGACACGGCTCGATACCACCGTAGGATAACGTTGCATAGAAAACAAAAATTTTCCTACCGCGAACACGCAATCCAAGCCAAGATGCAATCTAGAAGACGGTAGCAACGAGGGGGTATCGAGTCTCACCCTTGAAGAGATTCCAAAGCCTACAAGATGAGGCTCTTGTTGCTGCGGTAGACGTTCACTTGCCGCTTGCAAAAGCGCGTAGAAGATCTTGATCACGATCGGTTCCGGCGCCACGAACGGGCAGCACCTCCGTACTCGGTCACACGTTCGGTTGTTGATGAAGACGACGTCCACCTCCCCGTTCCAGCGGGCAGCGGAAGTAGTAGCTCCTCTTGAATCCGACAAGCACGACGGCGTGGTGTCGGTGGCGGTATAGAAGTCCGGCGGAGCTTCGCTAAGCTATGCGGGATGTGGAGGAGCGGGCGGCTAGGGTTTGGGGAGAGGGGGCGCCGGCCACTAAGGGGTGCGGCCACCTTGGTGGTTCTTGGGTGGCCGGCCCCTCCCCTTGGTCCCTCATTATATAGGTGGAACCCCAAGAGGTGGTGTCCAAGTCTTCGAATAAGACCCGAACCAAATCCTTCCATAGGAGGGGGCAATCCTAGCCCAACTAGGACTCCCACCCAAAGGTGGGATTCCCACCTCCCATGTGGGGGTGGCCGGCCCCTAAGGGGAGTCCACTTGGGACTCCTCCCCCACTAGGGTTGGCCGGCCATGGAGGTGGAGTCCCTTGTGGACTCCACCTTCCTTGGTGGTTTCTTCCGGACTTTTCTAGAACCTTCTAGAACCTTCCATAGAACCTTCCGCGACATTTTATTCACATAAAATGACATCCTATATATGAATCTTATTCTCCGGACCATTCCGGAACTCCTCGTGATGTCCGGGATCACATCCGGGACTCCGAACAAATATACTAACTCCATTCCATATTCAAGAACTACCATTTCAACATCCAACTTTAAGTGTGTCACCCTACGGTTCGTGAACTATGCGGACATGGTTGAGTACTCACTCCGACCAATAACCAATAGCGGGATCCGGAGATCCATAATGGCTCCCACATATTCAACGATGACTTTAGTGATCGAATGAACCATTCACATATATTACCAATTCCCTTTGTCTCGCGATATTTTACTTGTCCGAGGTTTGATCTTCGGTATCACTCTATACCTTGTTCAACCTCGTCTCCCGACAAGTACTCTTTACTCGTACCGTGGTATGTGGTCTCTTATGAACTCATTCATATGCTTGCAAGACATTAGACGACATTCCACCGAGAGGGCCCGGAGTATATCTATCCGTCATCGGGATGGACAAATCCCACTCGTTGATCCATATGCCTCAACTCATACTTTCCGGATACTTAATCCCACCTTTATAGCCACCCATTTACGCAGTGGTGTTTGGTGTAATCAAAGTACCTTTCCGGTATAAGTGATTTATATGATCTCATGGTCATAAGGATTAGGTAACTATGTATCGAAAGCTTATAGCAAATAACTTAATGACGAGATCTTATGCTATGCTTAATTGGGTGTGTCCATTACATCATTCATACAATGATGTAACCTTGTTATTAATAACATCCAATGTTCATGATTATGAAACTAATCATCTATTAATCAACAAGCTAGTTTAAGAGGCATACTAGGGACTTCTTGTTGTCTACATATCACACATGTACTAATGTTTCGGTTAATACAATTATAGCATGACATATAAACATTTATCATAAACATAGAGATATAAATAATAACCACTTTTATTATTGCCTCTAGGGCATATCTCCTTCAATACCCACTTGTGGCGTACAGATCAGCTACATCTGAGATCCAATTCGAATCACTATATCCTTCAAGCACAGCTGGGTGCCCTGAATAGTGAATCCCATAACTCATTGTACCACATAGGTAGCGCATGACCCTATCAAGTGCATGCCAATGATCGGTACCCGGGTTTGACATGAACCTACTCAACTTGCTAACGAGCAAAAGAGATGTCGGGTCTAGTCGCGCTCGCTAAGTACATGAGTGAGCCAACGATCCGAGAATATCTCAATTGATCTATGGCAATCCTCCGGTTCTTGCGTAGTGTCACACTCGGGATCATAAGGTGTTGAAGAAGGCTTGCTATCAATATAGCCGAACCGGCTCAAGATCTTCTCAACATAATGGGATTGCGTTAGAGTAATCCCACTCTTGTTCTTAATCAGCTTGATGTTCGGAATCACATCAGCTTCTCCCGGATCTTTCATATCAAAGCTCTTTGACAAGAAAGACTTGACCTCGTGTATTACTTTCATGTTTGTACCAAAGATCAGAATATCATCCACATACAAACATAGTATAACACCTTCGCCCCCACCATGGCGATAGTAAACGCACTTGTCGGCCTCATTGACAACAAAGCCTACGAAGTCAAAGTTCTGTCAAACTTCTCATGCCATTGCTTAGGTGCTTGTTTCGGGCCATATAAAGATTTCAGCAACTTGCACACCTTTCTCTCTGCACCTTTTACTACAAACCCATCGAGCTGATCCATATAGATTTCCTCTTCCAACTCTCCATTAAGGAAAGCTGTCTTTACGTCCATTTGATGAACGATAAGACCATAGGAGGCAGCCATGGAAAGTAGTACTCGAATGGTGGTAAGTCTAGCGACGGGTGAATAGGTGTCGAAGTAATCTTCGCCTTCTCTTTGTGGGTAGCTTTTCGCTACAAGCCGCGCTTTGTACTTCTCAATAGTACCATCAGGCCTTAGCTTCTTCTTGAACACCCATTTGCAGCCTACAGTCTTGCATCCATGGGGTCGTTCTGACAGCTCCCAAGTTCCATTAGAAAGAATCGAGTCCATGTCATTATGGACAGCTTCTTTCCGATCATCTCGCATCCGGAGATGCATATGCCTCTGCAATGGACGTGGGAGTATCATCCACAAGGTACACAATGAAATCATCACCAAAGGATTTTTCAATCCTCCGTCTCTTGCTCCGTTTAGGAGCTTCATTGTCATCCTTCTCAATAACAATCTCATGTGATTGTTCAAAATACTCATTAGATGTACTAGATTCAGGAACTATCTCAGTATAAATTCTAGCAATGCTATGCATATCTTTCATAGGAAACATATTCTCAAAGAATGTTGCATCACGAGATTCCATAATAGTATCAACATGCATATCGGGTACTTCGATTGAACTACTAAAAATCTATAGCCTACACTCCGCGGAGCATAACCTAGAAAGATACAATCCACTCGTCTTTGGTCCGAGTTTGCGCTTCTTAGTAATTGGAATATTGACTTTCGCCAAACATCCCCATGTGCGCAAATACGAAAGTGATGGTTTTCTCCCGGACCACTCCTCGTAAGGGGTTTTATCTTTATTCTTGTTAGGAACTCTATTCGGGACATGACATGAAGTCAACAAAGCCTCCCCCACCATGCCTTTGATAAATCAGCGAGTGGCTAACATGGAGTTCACCAAGTCGGTCGGCGTGCGGTTTTTCCTCTCGGCAACCCCGTTTGATTGGGGCGAATAGGGAGGCGTCCTCTCATGAATAATACCATGTTCCTCACGGAATTCATCAAAGATTTTAGGAAAATACTCGCCACCACGATCCGACCTAAGACGCTTGATCTTTCTCTCTAGTTGATTTTCAACTTCGGCCTTATAAATTTTAAAGTAGTCTAAAGCTTCATCTTTAGTTCGCAACAAATAAACATAGCAAAATCTAGTCGCATCATCAATCAATGTCATGAAATATCTCTTTCCACCTTTTGTCAACACACCATTCATCTCGCATAGATCAGAATGTATGAGTTCTAGAGGTGCCAAGTTTCTCTCCTCGGCCGCCTTGTGAGGCTTCCGAGGTTGCTTTGATTGCACACAACTATGGCACTTAGAACCTTTGGCAATGGTGAAATTCGGAATTAAACTTAAACTGGATAGCCGAGACATAAAACCAAAATTAATGTGACATAAACGAGAATGCCAAACACTGGTATCATCACTAACATTGCCACAAATATGGTTCACGGACTTATTGCTGAAATCGAAAGCGAAAAGCGGAACAAGCCTCCGCACTCATAGCCTTTACCAATAAATTGTCCAAACTTGGAAACAACTACTTTATTCGACTCTAAAACAACCTTAAACCCATCTCTGCATAGAAGGGAGCCGCTAACGAGATTCTTGTTCATAGTAGGGACATGCTGCACGTTCCTCGGTCGCACGATCTTCCCGAAGTGAACTTCGGATCTACCGTGCCAACACCACGAACGGAAGCATATGACCCATTCCCCATCAAGACGGAAGAATCCCGGCGACCTGGTAAGAAGTGAACATGGATATGTCGGCACACACATGAACATTAGCACCTGTATCAATCCACCAACATGGAGATTGAAATACCGAAAGAACAAGAAAGAGATTACCGTACCCATCGGCATTGCTAGCGGTCACCGTGTTGACTTGCCTCGCCTTTTCTTGCGGTCTGCCCTCTCCGGACGAGTCCTTAGAAAAGTGGCCAGCCTCTCCACGGTAAAGCAGCTCGGATCCGCTTTGTTTATCATCTTCTTCTTCTTGAAGGTTGTAGTCTTCATAGGCTTATTGAAGGAGGGCTTGTTATTCCCTTTGTTCTTGCTGTAGGGTTTCTTCCGCACCATGTTGGCGCTAGACCGACCCTCTCCTTTCTCAGTATTATCCTTAGCCCGAGCTTTCTCCTCAACATCAAGAGACGCTATCAGATTTTCAACTGATATCTCCTGTCTCTTGTGTTTGAGAGTTGTGGCAAAGTTCCTCCATGAAGGGGGCAACTTAGCGATGATGCATCCAGCCACAAACTTGTCAGGTAAGGCACACTTAAGGAGTTCAAGCTCTTTCGCAATGCATTGTATCTCATGAGCTTGTTCGACTACGAACGGTTGTTTACCATCCCGATGTCATGGAAGCTCTCCATGATGTACAGTTCATCGCTCGCATCGGTTGCACCGAATTTAGCATTCGAGTGCATCCCGGAGCTCTTTACCATCTGTTATGTGCATGTACACATCACACGGACGATCGACAAGAATACTCGTAACGCATCCGACGAAGAGAGTATTGTTTTCCTTGAACTTGTTCTGATCTTGGTCAGATATAGTTCCTTCGGGTAAACCATCGATAACGTCGAATATTTTCATATGAGTAAGCCGGAGCATGGCCTTAACTTGCCACCTCTTAAAGTGCACACCGGTGAACTTATCCGGCCTCAAGTGCATCAGCAAAACCAGCCATTGTTAACTCAGGAAATTGCCTACAATTAGGTTTTTGGATTGTTGGATAATTAGGCACAATTTCCATGATTAATTCCAGAATATAAAGCATGACGAAAGTAACTACTAACATGTGAAACTCGAACATACTAGATGATGTGATCAACATGAACGAGTAGCAGAGCAAACGGTACAACATCCATCGCTAAACAGATCGAGATATGTCGCACGTACCGATCCGGTGGAGGTGGCGGTGGAGGTGTAGCGGACGATGTCGCAGCAGTAACGTTGTTGATGACAACGTTGTTGATGACGGGGACGATGGGTCGAAGTAGACGGCGTTGAAGACGACGGTAGGCAGCACCGCCCGACTTGGACGGAAGGCGACCCGTGATGAAGAGCTTGAGCAGTCGCGCAGAGCGCTTCCCAAAAACCTAGCTCGCCCTCTCCCGTACAGGATCGCAAGGACGAGCGGTTCCGGAGACCTGCTCTCCCGTTCGCCGATGCACGTCGGCGCGCGGGATGGAGTAGGCTACGATGGCGGCGCAAGCAGAGAGACAGGTGGAAACCCTAACTCGTGTATTAGATGTATTTCTGCGGTAGCCGGGCAAGAGATTATATAGGCTCGGGAAACCCTAGGCAACGTGGGCCACGCCCACGTCGCACGAACGTTTCGAGTCGGTTACAGATAGCCCACGATCCGGGAGCGACCCGAACCGACTAACTGTGACGCGTCCGTCTAGGACTCTGTTCGTTTTCCTGAGGTGCAAAAAGTAAGGAAAGTCTCGGCTCGAGGCTCAATCCACTCACCACGAGCACGGCGCGCGCGTCGTGACGTGTCGTGTCGTGTCGAGTCGAGACGAGCGAGCGAGGAGGAGGAGGAGCGCGCGCGTGTATCACTCCTATTCTCACTCACTTACTAGTGGTGAAACAACCCACCTTATAAGGTGGTCTAACTTCCTCCCAACTTTCCATGTGGGACTAAACTTCCCACCTCTTGCCACTCCCTAGTGAGCTGCCACCAACTTGGGCTCAAACTCACATGGCTGCCACTATGTGGGCTTTGAGATTTATAGGAAAAACTGAAATCTAATTTGGGCCACTAAAGGTGGGTCCAATATTTCAACAATCCCCCACCAGATCTCAAATCCCCATTTAGAGATTTACCAATACTCGCTGCTTGTTTATATACCAGTGTTTCAGCGGAGACTGTTAAGTTGAACTTCCGCCTAGAACCTTAAGCTACATCCATTCACACTTGAACAATGGACTAACCCTTGAATTGCAAGTTTTGCGTGAACAGGGTTTCACTCAAAGTCATGACCAGTACATGGCTGCCAGTAGCCTACCCCGCGGGTGAAGCATATGCGTCATACTTTGTGGTCTCTTCATGAGTTTACTAGAGATCAGCCAAATCTCATAGATTGCGACGTTTAACAATCGGACTCATATAGGTGTGTTATTTCAAGAATGCTCTGTAGGACAGCACCTTTGCTAAAATAGCCAACATAAACACATTAAGGCTTGTTGCCAACCTGCCTTACAGCAATTGAGAGTTGTGCATCTTCACATAGAGAGGGTTACGAATACTCTCCTCAATTAAACCACTAGTTTGTTCTTCCCGTGTCCTAATTCATGGGATCTCCGATCACAAAGGTTGGGTTACCACTATGGTGTAACATCAACGGGTCTCAAACCCATCTCCCTCGATGCACTTTCTATCACATTACGTGATAGTCCCTTTGTAAAGGGATCTGCCAGGTTTTTGTCTGTTTGAATATATGTAACAGTTATTACTCCGGAGTTTCGCAATTTCCTGACCGACTTCAAACGTCTCTTGACGTGTCTTGATGACTTCGCGTTATCCTTAGAATTGTTCACTTTGACAATTACAGTTTGATTGTCACAATTCAAAAGGATTGCCGGAACAGGTTTTTCAACCACAGGCAAGTCCATCAAGAGCTCACGCAACCATTATGATTCAACAGTGGTTGTGTCTAAAGCAGTAAGTTCTGCTTCCATAGTTGACCTCGTCAATATGGTTTGCTTGCAAGATCTCCATGACACTCGCGCCACCTCCAAAGGTAAATACATACCCACTTGTGGCGTACGGATCAGCTACATCCGAGATCCAATTCGAATCACTATATCCTTCAAGCACAGACTGGGTGCCCTGAATAGTGAATCCCATAACTCATTGTACCACATAGGTAGCGCATGACCCTATCAAGTGCATGCCAATGATCGATACCGGGTTTGACATGAACCTACTCAACTTGCTAACAGAAAAGAGATGTCGGGTCTAGTCGCGCTCGCTAAGTACATGAGTGAGCCAACGATCCGAGAATATCTCAATTGATCTATGGCAATCCCCGGTTCTTGCGTAGTGTCACACTCGGGATCATAAGGTGTTGAAGAAGGCTTGCTATCAATATAGCCGAACCGGCTCAAGATCTTCTCAACATAATGGGATTGCGTTAGAGTAATCCCACTCTCGTTCTTAATCAGCTTGATGTTCAGAATCACATCAGCTTCTCCCGGATCTTTCATATCAAAGCTCTTTGACAAGAAAGACTTGACCTCGTGTATTACTTTCATGTTTGTACCAAAGATCAGAATATCATCCACATACAAACATAGTATAACACCTTCGCCCCCACCATGGCGATAGTAAACGCACTTGTCGACCTCATTGACAACAAAGCCTACAGAAGTCAAAGTTACTGTCAAACTTCTCATGCCATTGCTTAGGTGCTTGTTTCGGGCCATATAAAGATTTCAGCAACTTGCACACCTTTCTCTCTCGCACCTTTTACTACAAACCCATCGAGCTGATCCATATAGATTTCCTCTTCCAACTCTCCATTAAGGAAAGCTGTCTTTATGTCCATTTGATGAACGATAAGACCATAGGAGGCAGCCATGGATAGTAGTACTCGAATGGTGGTAAGTCTAGCGACGAGTGAATAGGTGTCGAAGTAATCTTCGCCTTCTCTCTCGTGTGTAGCCTTTCGCTACAAGCCGTGCCTTGTACTTTTCAATAGTACCATCAGGTCTTAGCTTCTTCTTGAACACCCATTTGCAGCCTACGAGGCTTGCATCCGTGGGGTCGTTCCGACAACTCCCAAGTTCCATTAGAAAGAATCGAGTCCATCTCATTATGGACAGCTTCTTTCCGAGTCATCCGCATCCGGAGATGCATATGCCTCTGCAATGGACGTGGGAGTATCATCCACAAGGTACACAATGAAATCATCATCAAAGGATTTTTCAATCCTCCGTCTCTTGCTCCGTTTAGGAGCTTCATTGTCATCCTTCTCAATAACAATCTCATGTGATTGTTCAAAATACTCATTAGATGTACTAGATTCAGGAACTATCTCGAGTAGAAATTCTAGCAATGCTATGCATATCTTTCATAGGAAACATATTCTCAAAGAATGTTGCATCACGAGATTCCATAATAGTATCAACATGCATATCAGGTACTTCAGATTGAACTACTAAAAATCTATAGCCTACACTCCGCGGAGCATAACCTAGAAAGATACAATCCACTATCTTTGGTCCGAGTTTGCGCTTCTTAGTAATTGGAATATTGACTTTCGCCAAACATCCCCATGTGCGCAAATACGAAAGTGATGGTTTTCTCCCAGACCACTCCTCGTAAGGGGTTTTATCTTTATTCTTGTTAGGAACTCTATTCAGGACATGACATGAAGTCAACAAAGCCTCCCCCCACCATGCCTTTGATAAACCAGCAGTGGCTAACATGGAGTTCACCAAGTCGATCGAGCCGTGCGGTTTTTCCTCTCGGCAACCCCGTTTGATTGGGGCGAATAGGGAGGCGTCCTCTCATGAATAATACCATGTTCCTCACAGAATTCATCAAAGATTTTAGGAAAATACTCGCCACCACGATCCGACCTAAGACGCTTGATCTTTCTCTCTAGTTGATTTTCAACTTCGGCCTTATAAATTTTAAAGTAGTCTAAAGCTTCATCTTTAGTTCGCAACAAATAAACATAGCAAAATCTAGTCGCATCATCAATCAATGTCATGAAATATCTCTTTCCACCTTTTGTCAACACACCATTCATCTCGCATAGATCAGAATGTATGAGTTCTAGAGGTGCCAAGTTTCTCTCCTCGGCCGCCTTGTGAGGCTTCCGAGGTTGCTTTGATTGCACACAACTATGGCACTTAGAACCTTTGGCAATGGTGAAATTCGGAATTAAACTTAAACTGGATAGCCGAGACATTAAACCAAAATTAATGTGACATAAACGAGAATGCCAAACACCGGTATCATCACTAACATTGCCACAAATATGGTTCACGGACTTATTGCTGAAATCGTAAAGCGAAAAGCGGAACAAGCCTCCGCACTCATAGCCTTTACCAATAAATTGTCCAAACTTGGAAACAACTACTTTATTCGACTCTAAAACAACCTTAAACCCATCTCCGCATAGAAGGGAGCCGCTAACGAGATTCTTGTTCATAGTAGGGACATGCTGCACGTTCCTCAGCCGCACGATCTTCCCCGAAGTGAACTTCGGATCTACCGTGCCAACACCACGAACAGTAAGCATGTGACCCATTCCCCATCAAGACGGAAGAATCCCGGGCGACCTGGTAAGAAGTGAACATGGATATATCAGACACACACATGAACATTAGCACCTGTATCAATCCACCAACATGGAGATTGAAATACCGAAAGAACAATAAAGAGATTACCGTACCCATCAGCATTGCTAGCGGTCACCGTGTTGACTTGCCTCGCCTTTTTCTTGCGGTCTGCCCTCTCTGGACAGTCCTTAGAAAAGTGGCCAGCCTCTCCACAGGTAAAGCAGCTCAGATCTGCTTTGTTTATCATCTTCTTCTTCTTGAAGGTTGTAGTCTTCATAGGCTTATTGAAGGAGGGCTTGTTATTCCCTTTGTTCTTGCTGTAGGGTTTCTTCTGCACCATGTTGGCGCTAGACCGACCCTCTCCTTTCTCGCATTATCCTTAGCCCGAGCTTTCTCCTCAACATCAAGAGACGCTATCGGATTTTCAACCGATATCTCCTGTCTCTTGTGTTTGAGAGTTGTGGCAAAGTTCCTCCATGAAGGGGGCAACTTAGCGATGATGCATCCAGCCACAAACTTGTCGGGTAAGGCACACTTAAGAAGTTCAAGCTCTTTCGCAATGCACTCGTATCTCATGAGCTTGTTCGACTACGGAACGGTTGTTTACCATCCCGATGTCATGGAAGCTCTCCATGATGTACGAGTTCATCGCTCGCATCGGTTGCACCGAATTTAGCATTCGAGTGCATCCCGGAGCTCTTTACCATCTGTTATGTGCATGTACACATCACACGAGACGATCAGCAAGAATACTCGAACGCATCCGACGAAGAGAGTATTGTTTTCCTTGAACTTGTTCCGATCTTGGTAAGATATAGTTCCTTCAGGTAAACCATCGATAACGTCGAATATTTTCATATGAGTAAGCCGAGCATGGCCTTAACTTGCCACCTCTTAAAGTGCACACCGGTGAACTTATCCGGCCTCGAGTGCATCGACAGAAACCAGCCATTGTTAACTCGAGAAATTGCCTACAATTAGGTTTTTGGATTGTTGGATAATTAGGCACAATTTCCATGATTAATTCCAGAATATAAAGCATGACGAAAGTAACTACTAACATGTGAAACTCGAACATACTAGATGATGTGATCAACATGAACAGTAGCAGAGCAAACGGTACAACATCCATCGCTAAACAGATCGAGATATGTCGCACGTACCGATCTGGTGGAGGTGGCGGTGGAGGTGTAGCGAGACGATGTCGCAGCGAGTAACGTTGTTGATGACAACGTTGTTGATGACGGGGACGATGGGTCGAAGTAGACGGCGTTGAAGACGACGGTAGGCAGCACCGCCCGACTTGGACGGAAGGCGACCCGTGATGAAGAGCTTGAGCGAGTCGCGCGAGCGCTTCCCAAAACCTAATTCGCCCTCTCCCGTACGGGATCGCAAGGACGAGCGGTTCCGGAGACCTGCTCTCCCGTTCGCCGATGCACGTCGGCGCGCGGGATGGAGTAGGCTACGATGGCGGCGCAAGCAGAGAGGTGGAAACCCTAACTCGTGTATTAGATGTATTTCTGCGGTAGCCGGGCAAGAGATTATATAGGCTCGGGAAACCCTAGGCAACGTGGGCCACGCCCACGTCGCACGAACGTTTCGAGTCGGTTACGGATAGCCCACGATCCGGGAGCGACCCGAACCGACTAACTGTGACGCGTCCGTCTAGGACTCTGTTCGTTTTCCTGAGGTGCAAAAAGTAAGGAAAGTCTCGGCTCGAGGCTCAATCCACTCACCACGAGCGCGGCGCGCGCGTCGTGACGTGTCGTGTCGAGATGAGCGAGCGAGGAGGAGGAGGAGCGCGCGCGTGTAGCACTCCTATTCTCACTCACTTACTAGTGGTGAAACAACCCACCTTAGAAGGTGGTCTAACTTCCTCCCAACTTTCCATGTGGGACTAAACTTCCCACCTCTTGCCACTCCCTAGTGAGCTGCCACCAACTTGGGCTCAAACTCACATGGCTGCCACTATGTGGGCTTTGAGATTTATAGGAAAAACTGAAATCTAATTTAGGCCACTAAAGGTGGGCCCAATATTTCAACAGGCACATCGCTGATTAGATTAGAACATCCAAATTAAACTTGCTGACTTGGTAGCTGCAGGGTGCGCGAACGCAGAAACTCAAACATGGTGGACGCGTGCCTGAGCAGCAAGTTCATCCATGCATGAAACCGCCCCGGCCGCCGGCAGCTCATTTTTCTTCCGAAGGACGCACCAACCGCACATGCACCCAGCTGCCGAGCATGCTGCGAGGGCCAAGGCGTCGAGGAGCAGAGCTTTGGCACACGAGGAGCAGAGCTTTGACTCTGCCGCGAAACTGGTGTATTTGGGCGGCAGCACGAGGAGCTCAGGGGAGGTGTAGTCTAGGGTGGACATACATGAGGGGCAAGAGGCGCGTGCCATTTTCTTAGGTTGGAAGAAGGAAGCTTATAAAGAAGAATGGAGAGAAGTGGTAGCACACGGAGGCAATAATTCAGGCATTTATATCCCTCAGAAGATGGAGCATGAGGGCCATCAGATGTGGAAACTGAAGACGAATATGAAGCGAACTGGACGTGGAAGTGCATTGGACATCGCTGAAGCTATGTGTGGAGTCAGTTTTACATGGACAAATAGTGGACAAATAATGTCTAGTTACTGGAGGAACGATGACATGGTGAGCTAGTGGAGACATGATGATATGGCACTGTTGCATGTTAGGTGGGACCGCTGAGGTGTCATAGCTGCATGTTGAGAGAAATAAGATAGTGGGGATGGACTTCTTAGTTATATAGGATACACTTCCACAGTTCTACTACATGTTCGACAGAATACTATCTGTTCGGTTGGAACACTCAGAATTAAAAGAAATGATTTATGGTATCTAACATGTGCGGTGTTGCTGCCCTCGGCCGAAGGCCCTCTTCCTAAGAGCGGCGGCAGACACAAGTTCACTTTGACCGAAGCTTGGCATGACAAGTTATTCGTCCCTTGGAGTCCTCATCTCAACGGGATTTAGGCTGCGACATATTTCTTCTTTTCCTTGACCTGGTCTACCCTATTTTCCTTTTTCCGATCCTTCAATTTCGGACAATTCTTATATGCAGATTCAGGTTCAAAATAGGGTGTGGCTACAGAGTGCCCGGTTACCGGTTAGTCTTACGCGGTGCTCCCTTGTCTCAAAGGGAAATTTTCCTAAAATAGGAAGTTGTCCCATTAGCTGAAAGTGACACCTAACAGAAATAGAAATCGGGACCGCATTTCCGCACATGCAGTCATCCACCTTTTTTGCGTAGCGTGCACATCAATTGGCGGCACAAGAAAATCGGACCCACATCCTTCTTCTTCCTCCAGTTTATGGCATGTAAGAAAATCTCTTTGCATGTATTATTCTTTGGTTGTTTACTCTTGGATAAAGTTTTTGTATGCACTAACATAGCTTGAGATTGGTGTGTGGACGGCGTGGTTTACCACCAGGGCTTCGGTGATGGTAGATTGTCAGCCTACTAAGATGTCTAGAGGTTATATTTCTTATTTGAAAGGTTTGTACATTTTTGACCGTAAGTAAATTCGCCAATCATATTTATCTTAATTCTCTAATTCCTTTGATTTTATTGCTTCTTAAGGTAACTGCATTTAGTGAATTGCTTTTTGTCTGCATCTTGAATAACTGGAACCTAAAATTTGGTCTGAACAAGTTGTGATGCTGCAGTTCTTTTTGTACAGCTTCTGAAGGTACACATTGGTCTTTTGTGCAGTACATGTTATGACTATATAAAACACACCATCAACAAGAATCAAACACACCTACAATAGTTTGTAATTATATAGGAGCGGAAGTTCCATTTTATTTCCATTTTACTTGGGATAATATTCATTCAGCTATGATAGTTCTTCATGAAATAAAATCCTTATGATAAATACGCTTATATATAGGTACATGACCTTTAAATAAATTGTTATTTCAACTTCATTTTTTCTTCACAAGCGAACATTGTAGAGCTTCATGTCAAAAGAGGTTATTTATTATTATTAGTCTCCGACGTGGAGTAACTCTTATCAGTTAACAAAATCTATTCTCTGGGGTGTGCCAGTCTTTAGTCCTATACACAATATTTCTGTTCACTTTTTCTTAATGATGAGTCTACCTTGTGCGAAAGAAAATATTGCTCTCCAGTTTGCACACAAAACTGCCCATTGTTTTTTCCAAATGGGTAATGGACTATTAACCAGCTTCATCATAGTACATGCTTTTGCTTTATAAGGTACTACAATTATGCTCTATGAGATTCTGTGTTGCTATTTCCAAGGTTGCTGTTGGTGGAAAATACAATGCTTTCGGAAGGCATGACTGAACAGATCCACATAGCATCTCCAGTCGTGTCTCCCAAACCGTCCCCCAAACGGCGCCGGATCGAGCGTTTGGGGGACGTGTTTTGTTCGTGCCGCGTTTGGGGACGTCGCTCCCCAGCCGCGTCCCCCAAACGCCGCCCCCAAACATTAAAGAGACTGCATTTGCTACCCGCATGGGTAGCTACACACCCATGCACTACACCAATATGCAAGCCATATTAACTTGTTTTAGCTCGGTTTTCTAGTACAACGTGGAATTCTAGTGTACAAAAGTGGTTTCCGAATTCTGATAAAAATATTTTTTTATCAAAGTCAACGCACCAACGTATTTTGCATTGACTTTTGAATACTGAGTTGACTTTGACAAAAAAAAGTTCAAATCAAAATTCGGAAATCACTTTTGTACACTAGAATTCCATGTTCTACTAGGAAACCGAGCTAAAACAAGTTAATCTGACTTGCATATTGGTATAATGCATGGGTGTGTAGCTACCCATGCGGGTAGCGGGCTTCATCCCAACATTAAAATACTCCTTTTTTGCATTTTTATTTCAATAAAGAGAAGAAACATTCCACAAACTAATACATAATTGGGAACGTGGTTTACACGAAGATATAATTTGGAACATGGTTTTCCACACACTAATACATAGTTTGAACCATGGTTGACACAAATATAAAACATTGCAAAATAACTAAACCTAACTAGTGTTGGTATCGCAGGTTCCGTATGTTCGCTGCCAAGAAAGAACACTCGCAGGCACACTGATGACCCACAAGTATAGGGGATCGCAACAGTCTTCAAGGGAAGTAAAACCCAATTTATTGATTCGACACAAGGGGAGCCAAAGAATATTTGTAAGCCTTAACAACGGAGTTGTCAATTCAGCTGCACTGGAAACAGACTTGCTCGCAAGAGTTTATCGGTAGTAACAATTTTATAGCGAGTAGCAGTAGTGAAATATCGGCGAGCAGAGTAACAAAAACAGCAAGTAGTGATTATAGTAAACAGCGAGGATTAAAATATCGTAGGCACGGGGATGGATGAACGGGCGTTGCATGGATGAGAGAAACTCATGTAACAATCAAAGTAGGGCATTTGCGAGATAATAATAAAACGGTATCCAAGTACTAATCAATCAATAGGCATGTGTTCTCGATACGTCTCCGACGTATCGATAATTTCTTATGTTCTATGCCATATTATTGATGATACCTACATGTTTTATGCACACTTTATGTCATATTCGTGCATTTTCCGGAACTAACCTATTAACAAGATGCCGAAGTGCCGATTCGCTGTTTTCTGCTGTTTTTGGTTTCAGAAATCCTAGTAACGAAATATTCTCGGAATTGGACGAAATCAAGACCCAGGGGCCTATTTTGCCACGAACCTTCCAGAAGACCGAAGAGCATACGAAGTGGGGCCACAAGGTGGCCAAACCACATGGCGGCGCGGCCAAGGGGGGCCCCGCGCCGCCCTGTGGTGTGGGCCCCTCGTCAGCCCCCGACTGCTGCCCTTCCGCCTACTTAAAGCCTCCGTCGCGAAACCCCGATAAGAAAAACCACGATACGGAAAACCTTGCGAGACGCCGCCGCCAATCCCATCTCGGGGGATTACGGAGATCTCCTCCGGCACCCTGCCGGAGAGGGGATTCATCTCCCGGAGGACTCTACACCGCCACGGTCGCCTCCGGAGTGATGAGTGAGTAGTTCACCCCTGGACTATGGGTCCATAGCAGTAGCTAGATGGTTGTCTTCTCCTCATTGTGCTTCATTGTTGGATCTTGTGAGCCGCCTAAGATGATCAAGATCATCTATCTGTAATACTCTATGTTGTGTTTGTCGGGATCCGATGGATAGAGAATACCATGTTATGTTAATTATCAAGTTATTGCACATGTGTTGTTTATGATCTTGCATGCTCTCCGTTATTAGTAGAGGCTCGGCCAAGTTGATGCTAGTAACTCCAAGAGGGAGTATTTATGCTCGATAGTGGGTTCATGCCCGCATTGACACCGGGACAATGATAGAAAGTTCTAAGGTTGTGTTGTGCTTGTTGCCACTAGGGATAAAACATTGATGCTATGTCCGAGGATGTAGTTATTGATAACATTACGCACCATACTTAATGCAATTGTCACGTTGCTTTGTAACTTAATACTGGAAGGGGTTCGGACGATAACCTCGAAGGTGGACTTTTTAGGCATAGATGCGATTGGATGGCGGTCTATGTACTTTGTCGTAATGCCCAATTAAATCTCACTATACTTATCATGACATGTATGTGCATTGTTATGCCCTCTCTATTTGTCAATTGCCCGACCGTAATTTGTTCACCCAACATGCTTTTATCTTATGGGAGAGACACCTCTAGTGAACTGTGGACCCCGGTCCATTCTTTTAATACTTGAAATAAAAATCTGCTGCAATACTTGTTTTATTGTTTTCTCTCGCAAATAATCATCTTCCACACAATTCGGTTAATCCTTTGTTACGGCAAGCCGGTGAGATTGACAACCTCATCTGTTTCGTTGGGGCAAAGTACTTTGGTTGTGTTGTGCGAGGTTCCACGTTGGCGCCGGAATCTCCGGTGTTGCGCCGCACTACATCCCGCCGCCATCAACCTTCAACGTGCTTCTTGGCTCCTCCTGGTTCGATAAACCTTGGTTTCTTTCTGAGGGAAAACTTGCTGCTGTGCGCATCATACCTTCCTCTTGGGGTTGCCCAACGAACGTGTGAAATACACGCCATCAGTTCCATATTTAGTCGTACGTGCTCGCAATGAGAAACTTGCACAACATCTTTTGTCCTACCAGCCGGTGGCAGCCGGGCCTCTAGGGAATCTACTGGAAATTAAGATACTCCTTTTAATAGAGCACCGGAGCAAAGCATTAACACTCCGTGAACACATGTGATCCTCATATCACCTCCTTCCCCTTCGGTTGTCCCAATTTCTGTCAATTTGGGGCCTCGGGTTCCGGACAACAATACGTGTATACAACTTGCAGGTAAGATCATAAAGCAATGAATATCATCATGAATTATTAACATGTTCAGATCTGAGATCATGGCACTCGGGCACTAGTGACAAGCATTAAGCATAACAAGTTGCAACAATATTATAAAAGTACCAATTACGGACACTAGGCACTATGCCCTAACAATCTTATGCTATTACATGAGCAATCTCATCCAATCCATACCATCCCCTTCAGCCTACAGCGGGGGAATTACTCACACATGGATGGGGGAAACATGGCTGGTCGATGGAGAGGCGTCGGTGGTGATGATGGCGATGATCTCCTCTAATTCCCCGTCCCGGCGGAGTGCCAGAACGGAGTTTCTGGTCCCGAGACGGAGTTTCGCGATGGCGGCGGTGTTCTGGATGTCTTCTGGCGATTTCGTCTAACCCCCGTGCGTTTTTAGGTCGAAGACGTTAAGTAGTCGAAATGGGGGCGTCGGAGGCTGGCCGAGGGGCCTCACCATAGGGCGGTACGCCCCCTAGGCCGCGCCGGCCCATGGTGTGGGGGCCGTGGGCCCCCCGGCTTGCCCTTCCGGCTCCGTGAATCTTCCGGAAAAATAAGCCCTTGGGCATTAATTCGGGGATTTTCCCGAAAGTTGAATTTCGCACAAAAACGAGACACCAGAGCAATTCTGTTGAAAACAGCGTTAGTCCGTGTTAGTTGTATCCAAAATACACAAATTAGAGGCAAAACAATAGCAAAAGTGTTCGGGAAAGTAGATACGTTTTGGACGTATCAACTCCCCCCGAGCTTAGCTTATTGCTTGTCCTCAAGCAATTCAGTTAACAACTGAGTGCGATAAAAGAGCTTTCACGAACACATTTGTTCATATGATGTAAATATTCTCATGATATGGTAAGTACTTAAGCAACTCATAATAAGATACATGCAAATAAAATCATCTAATAGTTATGTCAATCATGGAAAAGGTACCAACAAATTAATAATAAGCATCATGAATCATGTCTATCAGCAGGATTGCAATGCTCATAGAAGGATATGATAAAGTGGTATCTCGCTTGCCCGTATTTGTAAAGCAAAACATAAATGCTCGGGCACCTTTGAAGTTCATGGAAAGACTGGAAGTAGAGATTATCAAAGATAAAAGCATCAAAGTTATACCACAGTTAATCACATTTTGGGACAAGCATATTATACTAAGAATGACTGTTATGCTCTCAAGAAGGTGCTCAAAGAAAGGATGGAGACACAATGTAAAAGTAAAAGATTGAACCTTCGCAGAGGGAAGCAGGGATTAACATGTGCTAGAGCTTTTCATTTGTAAAACATGAGTCAAATTATTTTGAGAGGTGTTTGTTGTTGTCAACGAATGATAGTGGGTACTCTAACTACCTCGTCAACCAGACTTTCAAGAGCGGCTCCCATGAAGGACGTTATCTCTACCAGCAAGGTAAATTATCCCTCTTCTCTTTTGTTTACACACGTACTTTAGTTTTATTATGGATGACACTCCCTCCAACCTTTGATTACACAAGCCATGGCTAACCGAATCCTCGGGTGCCTTCCAACAATCTCATACCATGGAGGAGTGTCTATTTGCAAATTAAGTTGCTTACTGATAAATCAGGGCAAAACATGTGAAGAGAATTATTAATGAAAGTTGATTAATTGGGGCGGGGAACCCCGTTGCCAGCTCTTTTTGCAAAATTATTGGATAAGCGGATGTGCCACTATTCCATTATGAAAGTCTGTCAGGAGTAAATGACAAGATTGAAAGATAAACACCACATACTTCCTCATGAGCTATAAAACATTGACACAAATTGGGAAGCATTTTGAAGGTTTAAAGGTAGCACATGAGAATTTACTTGGAATGGTTTGAAATGCCATGCATAGGTATTTATGGTGGACACTTTGGAATAACTTGGTTTTCAGGCGTTTGGAAGCACGGGCAGTGTTCCCGCTCAGTACAAGTGAAGGCTAGCAATAGACTAGGAAGCGACAATCAAGAGAGCGATGACTCGTCATAATCATGCTTGCGACAAAATAAATTAATGGAGGCATAAAAGTGATACAAGAACTCGAGGTAAAGTAAATCATCGAGGCTTAATTGACTTTTGCTCGGTCATATGCATGCGTGAGCATGTGCCAAGTTGATTCAAGTGAATTATTCAGAGGAGGATACCACAGTGTCATACCTATCTATGAATAAAGCAATGCAAGCAAATATTTATGATATGCTACTCATATTAATAAATTGGAGCTAATCATGAGAGATCATGAACTACTAGACTTTCTTAAATGACATATACCTCACATGAACCAACTAAGCATGCTCACATGGATGAGTATATGTACAAAAATGAAAACAAATAAAGTTCATACCAGCCTCTCACCACAGTCGAATTGTCGTAGATCGTCATCATTGCTTTTCACTTGTGTAGCTTGAATAATATGAAATGAATACCAAGCTCCCGCCACCGAAGACCTCTGAACTCCATAATGAACTTTACAAAACCAAATAAGAACAACAAATATTTTTGGTGTTTTCGAATTGAAAACAAGAACAAAAGGAAACAAGCAAACAAAGCAAAATCTTTTTGGATTTTCTTATAGCAAACCAACGATAGCAAATAAAGCAAGATAAAAGCAAGAAACCAAAATAAACAAATGGTGAAGAGAAACAACATAATGAAAACTAAAAGAGTCACATAAACACAAAGCAGCATAAATTCGTCAAACTTGACGAGATGACGATGAATCGATTTTTAAGAAATTCTTCCACTGCTCAGCTCGAAAAGTGTTCAACTAATGAAAGTTAGATAATAACCTGGGGAACATGCACAAAAATCGGATTCGCAAAATAACGTTCTGGATGTTTTTGAGAATTTTTTTGGTATCAGTCCAGAATCTGTTTCCAATCAGCACTTCCCCAAATATCATCTTCCTCTTATTAGAAAACCACTTTAAGAAGCTAAACAAGTATGTACAAGTATCCAGCAACTATAATATGCAAAGAATGAGTGATGCCGGTATACCTCCCCCCAAGCTTAGGCTTTTGGCCTAAGTGGAGATCAATCCCATGGTGCCCATGAAGTAGCACCTCCGTAGTACGACGAAGATGGATCCTGTTCTGGGTGTCAAAATTATTATTGCAGGGCAGAAAAAGATTTTCAAACCTCTAAACAACTAAGCATCTTGTAAAACAAGTAGTGCTACAGCAAATAAAACAAGTGGAGGAAGAAAGAAATGTTGCTTAGCTCTTCTATGCATATAAAATGTACTTGTTAACAAGGTTGATCAAGTCTTGCCACCAAATAAATTTTACATGACATAAGAAGAAATAAACCTCAAATCAATCATGTTACCTTGTATTGAATTGATATGGATCCAATCATAATATTTTGATATCCTTGCTTAGGCTCATATATAGGACAATCAATAGTTCCCACTTTGATAGTTCTCACATTAGAAATTGTATTAACTCCACATACTTTATCAATCCTCTTGGGAAAATAAACGGTATGCTCCTTGTCATCGACATTGAAAGTAACTTTTCCTTTATTGCAATCAATAACAGCCCCTGCGGTGTTAAGAAAAGGTCTCCCAAGAATAATAGACATATTATCATCTTCGGGCATTTCCAACACAACAAAATCGGTTAATATTAAGCAATTAGTAGTAATTTGAACAGGAACATCCTCACATATACCAACAGGAATAGTAGTAGATTTATCGGCCATTTGCAAAGATATATCGATCGATATCAACTTATCTAAATAAAGTCTCTTATAAAGAGAAAAAGGCATAACACTAACACCTGCTCCCAAATCACATAGAGCAGTTCTAACATAATTATTCTTTATGGAACAAGGAATAGTCGGTATACTAGGTCGCCTGACTTCTTTGGACTTTGCCATTGAAAGAGTAATTAGCAAGCATAGTGGAAATCTCCTCATTAGGAATTTTCCTTTTGTTATAGACAATATCTTTCATATACTTTGAATAAGGAGGCAATTTAATAGCATCAGTCAAAGGTATTTGCAGGAATAAAGGTTTCATCCAATCACAAAATTTATTATAGTGTTCTTCTTCCTTTGATTTTAGTTTCTTAGCAGGAAAAGGCATTTGCTTTTAAACCCAAGGTTCCCTTTCATTACCATGTTTCTTAGCAATAAAATCTTCTTTAGTATACTTTTTATTTTTAGAATGCTTTTAAGGTTCTTCTTCAACCTCTTCTTTATCAGAAGCATCATTGTTATCATTATCTTTATCATGTTCATTACCAGTTTCAGTTTCAGCATCAGAAATAGAAATACTATTAGGATCATTAACAGGCTCAGAGGATTCTACAACAGTTTTATGTTTCTTTTTCTTTTTCTTAGATGGAGCACTAGTTTCGGTTCGTTGAGAATCTTGTTCAACTCTTTTGGGATGCCCTTCGGGATATAGAGGATCCTGGGTAGAAACACCGCCTCTAGTTGTTACTTCATAAGCATGTTTTTCTTTAGAATTATTTTTTAACAAGTCATTTTGCACTTTAGTGAGTTGATCAATTTGAGTTTGAACCATATGAAAATATTTAACAAGCATCTTAACATCATTGGAGGTTCTCTCCACAATACCATGAAATTCACTAATAGCTCGAGAATTTTCCATTAAATGATTCTCTACTCTCATATTAAAATTATTTTGCTTAACAATATAATTATCAAACTCATCTAAGCATTGAGCATGAGGTTTTGAATACGAAATATCTTCTCTAGTAAAGCGTTCAAGAGAGTGTACCTCAATCTTGGATGAAGGGGGAGTAATCTTGCATAAATCTTCTATGGGGGGTAAATTCTTCACATCCTCGGATTTAATACCCTTCTCTTTAAGAGATTTCTTGGCTTCCCTCATATCTTCATCATTTAATTTAATCATACCCCTCTTCTTCAATATTGGTGTCGGGGTTGGTTCAGGTGTAGCCCAATCATCATGCTTCCGGCCTATTCTAGCCAATAATTCTTCGGCGTCGTCCGGAGTTCTTTTCTGAAAACACAACCAGCACAACTATCCAGGTATGCCCTAGACTCAATGGTTAGTACACTATAAAATATATCAAGTAAATCATGCTTTTCCAAATCATGTCCAGGCCGAGCTCTGATAAGAAAGCAAAATCTCGCCTAAGCCTCAGGCAATTTCTCTCCATCTTCCTGGTCAAAATTATAAATTCTCTGCAAAGCAATATGTTGAGCACTAGCAGGAAAGTATTTCCGAAAGAAAACATCAAGCAAATCACTTGGACTATCAATAGAATCAGGAGGCAAACTATTATACCAAGTTTTAGCATCATCCTTTAATGAGAAATGAAATTTTTTAGCAACGAAATAAGTACGCTTCTTAACATCATCAGAAAACAAGCTACTCAGAGTAGACAGCTCAATCATGTGTTCTACATCACTTTCTTTTTCAGTACCACAAAAAGGTGTTTTCTCAACAATAGATATATGAGATAAATCAAGAGAAAAATCATAATCCTTATCCTTAATGTTTATAGGAGATGTGGCAAATTTAGGATCAGGAGACAATTTATATCTAACAGCACGTTGTGCAAGAAGCTTTTTAATATTACTTGTACCAGTAGTAGCATTGCATTTATCAACAAAATCATCATCAAGTTCTACATAATCTTCATCAAGATCATCACTAGAGTATTCAACAGACTCAGGTGAATTAACAGGTGTAGCATTATTTTCATTACGAGTTTCAGTATTTTCAATTTGTCTAGACCTAGCAATTGTAGCATCTAGAAAAAATCCTAATGAACCATCATTATCAAGCACAGCAGAAGCATCATCAAAATTATAAGAGGAATTTTCAGATTCAGCAGAAATACCAGCATTTGAAGCTTGTGGTGGTGAAACAAGTTTACTTATCACAGATGGTGGATCAAGAGCAGTAGAGGTACTCAGAGTTGTACCTTTCGTTGTAGTGGATGGTAATATGGCGACTTTAGTATCGCGAGGTTTACCCATGATAGAGAATTTGCAGCGAACAATATCAATCCAAGTGAACTTGCAAATAAAGCTATGCTCCCCGGCAACGGTACCAGAAAATAGTCTTGATAACCCACAAGTATAGGGGATCGCAACAGTCTTCGAGGGAAGTAAAACCCAATTTATTAATTCGACACAAGGGGAGCCAAAGAATATTTGTAAGCCTTAACAGCGGAGTTGTCAATTCAGCTGCACTGGAAACGGACTTGCTCGCAAGAGTTTATCGGTAGTAATAGTTTTATAGCGAGTAGCGATAGTGAAATATCGGCAGCAGAGTAACAAAAACAGCAGTAGTGATTATAGTAAACAGCGAGGATTAAAATACTGTAGGCATAGGGATGGATGAACGGGCGTTGCATGGATGAGAGAAACTCATGTAACAATCAAAGTAGGGCATTTGCAGATAATAATAAAACGGTATCCAAGTACTAATCAATCAATAGGCATGTGTTCCATATTTAGTCGTACGTGCTCGCAATGAGAAACTTGCACAACATCTTTTGTCCTACCAGCCGGTGGCAGCACGGGCCTCTAGGGAATCTACCGGAAATTAAGGTACTCCTTTTAATAGAGCACCGGAGCAAAGCATTAACACTCCGTGAACACATGTGATCCTCATATCACCGCCTTCCCCTTCGGTTGTCCCAACTTCTGTCACTTTGGGGCCTCGGGTTCCGGACAACAATACGTGTATACAACTTGCAGGTAAGATCATAAAGCAATGAATATCATCACGAGTTGATAACATGTTCAGATTTGAGATCATGGCACTCGGGCCCTAGTGACAAGCATTAAGCATAACAAGTTGCAACAATATCATAAAAGTACCAATTACAGACACTATTCACTATGCCCTAACAATATTATGCTATTACATGACCAATCTCATCCAATCCCTACCATCCCCTTCAGCCTACAGCGGGGGAATTACTCACACATGGATGGGGGAAACATGGCTGGTCGATGGAGAGGCGTCAGTGGTGATGATGGCGATGATCTCCTCCAATTCCCCGTCCCGGCGGTGTGCCAGAGTAGTTTCTGGTCCCGAGACGGAGTTTCGCGATGGCGGCGGTGTTCTGGATGTCTTCTGGCGATTTCGTCTAACCCCCCGTGCGTTTTTAGGTCGAAGACGTTAAGTAGTCGAAAAGGAGGCGTCGGAGGCTGGCCGAGGGGGCCTCACCATAGGGCGGCGCGCCCCCCTACTAGACCGCGCCGGCCCATGGTGTGGGGGCCGTGGGCCCCCCCTGGCTTGCCCTTCTGGCTCCGTGAATCTTCTGGAAAAATAAGCCCTTGGGCATCAATTCTGGGGATTTTCCTAAAAGTTGAATTTCTGCACAAAAACGAGACACCAAAGCAATTCTGCTGAAAACAGCGTTAGTTCGTATTAGTTTTATCCAAAATACACAAATTAGAGGCAAAACAATAGCAAAAGTGTTCGGGAAAGTAGATACGTTTTGGACGTATCACACACCCAGTCACCCAAACTGGAAAATCCAGCTATCGACGGTGCCCCAGTTGGTTCTTTCGAGGAAGAACAACCAGAAACCCCCGTGCCTATTTTCGCTGCGAAGAAACAACGCTCAGCCGTCGTCCTCCTCGGCGCTGTCGCTGTGGTAGTGCCGCCAGCAGCGCGTCTCGTCGAACACCTTGACGCTCATGTCCCTCTCGCCAACGTAGGAGAACATGAGTAAGAAACCGGCTTCGAGGTGGTGGTCGCGCGAGAACTTCTCCCAGCCGATGTGGAGGTACATCTTTCCGCGCGCGTCGTAGATCACGTCCACGATCCACCGGCAGCAGCCGCACGCAGCCTCCCGCAGATGCAGCGAGCCCGGCTCGTCGCCGGCGACGAAGTTGGTGAACGTGACCGGCAGGCTCTGGATGCCGTGTGGATCTCCCTTGTGGATGACGATGAACTCGAACACCACCCGCCGCTCCTCCTCCTTCAGATCCGACGATGAAGATGACGGCATCGCAGGCGACGACGAGTGTGCAGCTCTGCCGCGGCCACGATCACGACCACAGCCGTGACCTCGGCCAACGCCTCTACCAGCCATGGAGTCGACTCTTGAGATGGTGGCGGCTAGGGTTGGGAGAGAGGCGCTAGGATTTGTGTGTGAGAGGGACGATAAGAGAGCGGCCCTTTTTATAGGCCGGAGGGAGGCGGGGGAGTGGTGGCGCTCATTAACGCCGGCACGCAGAGCTAGGTGCGACGAGACGCTTTGCTGCGCCTCTGCGGAAACTGCATCGTCACTGCGCGCCAATAACTTCCGTCGCGAGGTAGGCGATGGGTAGGTTAAACTTTAATGTGCCGCTGACGCGTCGGTCCCGCCACTCCCCGCCTTGCTTTTCGTTGTGTCCGGCGTCCTCGGAGCATCCCCTGTGTAGCGGGGACGGGCTCCGGGTGCCGGACACCGTATCGGGCCGCGCCGGACAAAAAAAAGGCTTTGGGGGACATGATTGGGAACGTTTTTTATCCGCCACGCCCCAAACCCCTTTGGGGGACGCTTTGAGGGACGCGGCTGGAGGTGCTCTCACGATGCAATAGCTTCTAATGCAGCATGGTCGAAATCAGAGGATATTGAACATGGCTTTGAGAAGTTCCATTCGAGCCATATCATCATAAGAATGATACTTGGTTGTCCTGGATTTGCTGATGTATACATGTACCTCATATTTAATCCTTTATATGAATGTTCTTTATAAGTCATATAACCATGTTCTGTTCATCAAATTTGTGAACCATGCTTGAATGAAATTTCAAAGTTTATGTGTTAGTGTACTCCTTCAGTGTAATTTTAGGTAAGTTCTCTCTGATATGCTTGGCTATGTCTGATGAGGTTTGTTTCTTCTGAACTTCTTGGTCACTGCAGTTCCAAGGTGGTCGCTCCTTATCTGAATCTCCAGATTCCGCGGTGAAGGATCTTGCGAAATCCGAGCTGCAGCTGCTGATTGATGGTGGCAAACTGAAAATCCTAGGCCATAAAGCAGCTGAGAAGAAGCGAGCTTTCTTGATGGTGCTTTCACCATAGCCAGCAGGTAAAGGTGGTGTCCACGCTTCACTCATAGATGAAATTTTGTCACTTCGCTTTGTCATGAATATGATAGTTTGCACCAATGAGTAGGGAATGATCCTATCACCTCTGTTACTCTGAAGAACGAAATCTTACCATATTTTGGTGTATATCTGTTGCATTCGAGTTACCATCCTGATTCATTTTTTTTGTATGTTTTCACCGAGAGTAGCAAGATTTTATTCGTCTAGACATACCAGTGAAGGAATACTCATTTTTAACATAAATTTGAGTAGCATCACTGACAAAAAAAAAACATATATTTTATCTCCCGAAAAACAGATAATTTGTTGCATTAGAATCAAGAAAAAATAGTGCGCTATAACAAAATAGCGCCGACCAAAAAATAAGCTATTAGCATGCTATAGTGCGCTATAGCACGCAATAGCGCCAGAATGATGTAGCGTGAACTGTCTAGAAACGCTTAGCGTGCTATTAGCGTTGAAATAGCGCGCTATTTTTTTTCCATGATTAGAATACATTTTGTGCATCTGTTGAGTGACACTAATCAATCAACACATAAACCTGAGAAAATCTTTCCCGATAGAAAAGTTTAATTACTGTTCAAGGTGCGTCTTAAAGCTGGTTTAAGCCATGCTGCAGCCTTCTAACTGTGTGATTTTGTATTGGGACCTGTAGTTATGCAAGAATCCCGTATGATCCTAGGGCGTAGAAACAAAACAAAGCGCGGGAAAGTTTATCGTCTGCGCTTTGGTGTTTGCGTTGGAGACACGCTCCACGGACTCTTATTTAGACGCTATGCATTAATATTTTTTAATTCCTAAGCGGCTGCACATGTGTCCGTCCAATATACATGGCCTTATTGACTAAACATGTTCTTTTTGTCTTGGAAGAAAATTCTGTAGACGAGGAAACCATATTTAGGATAAAAATACCGTAACAACTTTAGCATATGAAGAAAATTCTCTTATAAAAGATGGAAAATGATTTTTGATGCTTTCAAATGCTTCATTACCCCTTTGTTCATGCTTCAACGATTGTCAAGCTGTGGTTCTGTTGTCTTACATACTACCCAGTAAGTGCTTCAATATTACAATTTACAAGTAACATGCATTGAATTTTAACACATCATGTTCCTATTATCTCGCATACATGCTTCGTATCTAAACAAATTTATAGGTACACATATTTTTTCAGATGTAAGCCACTTTTTATTGCACTGAAGAAGTCGTAATATTATTCTCCTCCCATGAAAGAAAGAGAGGATACAGATAGGGTGGAAACCCTAGCAGCCGTCGTCATCTATCTCGTCCTTGTCGTCTACGACCGGGAATCGACGGTTCTCAGCCTCCTCTACTAGCCGCTTCAGCGGCGGGAGGGGGTGGGGACCTTGGACCTGCGCTCGACGCTGTAGAAGGTCCCTAATGTTAGAGTTTGGTCAACCGACATCGTCATTATGGTGGCTATGTCGGCGTTGTAAAGGACAAGAATAAGGTATACCTGTCTCTTTGTCGACCTCGTCAGCGACGTTCTCGTCGGTGGAATTGAGGAGGGCTGAGATTCATCTGGTCAATCCATCCATGAAGTGGTTGATCTGTCGAGTCTACGCGTGTTATAGGTTTGGTTTTAGAAGATTCAGATCAATTTTTTTAAACATAAGGCCGTAGCCGTAACTTAAATTAATAAGGCCGTAGGAGGCAAGTTGTTACAGGGTGCTGAAAATACAGCTAACATGAGACGAAAAAATAACAAGCATACAAGAAAAGAAATGAAACATATCTTGAGCTTCGTGTCTGTTGTCCACCCTTGCGATCCGTCTGAAGAGGCACTGAAGCTGGTGAAGAGGACCGCCATTGAGAAATCGCGCCCTAGTCAACCTCTAGAGGCCGAGGCAAAAACCCAAGCACCATCCGTTTCTACCTCTCCAGAAAGCTCCCTGCTTTCTCACCCCGGATTGAAGGGCGCCGGACTTGTCGGAGATAGACCGCTCTCCCTGAGCACACATCGATGTCGGAAGTCAGTATCGGGGAGAAGGACTCCAAGCACTCGCCTCGCCACGCCGCCACCCACGAACATCACCGCCACCCGCAGCCCACACCACAACACACAAGACCAAGCTGCCAGGAGCAGGCACAGACACCGCCTACCAACCACCGCCGAGCTCGTCCACCCATATCCGCTATCTCCAAACGGCGCCTCCATCGAGGGAACGACACCAAAGTGCCGCCGCCGTCCAAACCAAAGTTTTTGGCTTTCACCCGAGATAGGAAGAGCAGGGAGGGAGGGGATACGACCTCGATGTCGCCTTCAAGAAGGAGCACGGCGCCGTCGTCAGCGTCGTCGACCTCGTGGCCGCCACCGTCAGCGAAGGGTTTGCCCTGGTTCAAGGCCACCACCGACCAACCCCACCAAACCACCGGAGGGAGTTCGGGGCCAGGGAGGTGGGAAGAGCACCGTAGGGAGGATCAGCAAACGTCCAGATTTGATGCCGGAGGCCTGACGGGGCGACCTGCGTGCTAGGCTTACGCCCGCCGCCTCTTCGTCGTCCACACGACCGAAGAGCGCAGACCGTAACATTATTGAAAGCAAGATTTACTTTCCAAAGAAGCATAGTTCAAAAATATTTGTTTCCAAAAAAATCCTGGAATCAGTTTCCTAAAGAGTCAAAATGAAGCAAATAATAACAAGGACTCCACGTAATTGGCAGAAGAAATTAGATCTGGCGTGATATATGCGCCACTAATTAGGAAACAAAATCGTATCCGGATGTAATACCTGTTTTAGCGGTACATCGGACGCTTTAGAGTTGAGATAGAACCGATCCTACGATGCTAGAGTCCCGATCGGAAACAAACAAAATATCTGCATCCGATTACTAGTCTTTTTTGTTTCTGAGGGGAAAATCCTTCTACTTAAGCCATCGGGGACCCGGGTCCTCTGCCTTCAGAAAATCAGAAGTCTCTGTCGTCCGCAGCCGCCTCGCTAGGATTTCGTTTGTCCCCAAATCGCCCCCAAATCCGCCGCCGATCCCCAACCTCAACCCACCACCCATGGCGGCCGAGGACAAGAAGATCACGCTCAAGTCCTCGGACGGCGAGCAGTTCGAGGTGGACGAGGCGGTGGCGATGGAGTCGCAGACGATCCGCCACATGATCGAGGACGACTGCGCCGACAACGGCATCCCCCTCCCCAACGTCAACGCCAAGATCCTCTCCAAGATCATCGAGTACTGCAGCAAGCACGTCCAGGCGGCCGACGGCGCCGCGGCGGCGGACGGAGCTCCCGCCCCGCCCCCCGCCGAGGACCTCAAGAACTGGGACGCCGAGTTCGTCAAGGTCGACCAGGCCACGCTCTTCGACCTCATCCTCGCTGCCAACTACCTCAACATCAAGGGCCTGCTCGACCTCACCTGCCAGACCGTCGCCGACATGATCAAGGGCAAGACACCCGAGGAGATCCGCAAGACATTCAACATCAAGAACGACTTCACCGCAGAGGAGGAGGAGGAGATCCGCAGGGAGAACCAGTGGGCCTTCGAGTAAATCTGCACCCTGCCGCGTTTACTCGTCGTTTCAACGCTACTTTTATCTCCACATCGCCCCGGTGAACCTGTAAAGTTACATAGTATTCAATTCACTAGTTAGTTGGATCGAAAGATTTGTAAAGTGACATCAATTTTGATCGTTGGTGGTTGATAGTGTAATCATTCTGTCAGCACTTCTTCATTCGTTTTGGTTTGTTTTAATTTTATGTTGCCTATTCTTGATTCTTTTAGAATGGCACACCTTAATTTCATTCAAGAAATTGCATAGACGTATGACTGGTGCTAACCACATATTTTAGAAGATATTTTGCTCCGTGAAGGTGTGAATTTTTTTTGTTTTTGTTTTTTTGTTTTTTTGAGATTGAAAGCTGCGATTTCATTACTCAGAACACAGATCCAGAACAAGTCTATTACAAATGCAATCAGGCGCAACACCACGCCAACGCCTATCTAGTTTATTGTCGCAGCCTTTCTTCGCCATTCTATGCGCCGCATCATTTGCCGACCGTCGCACCGCTCGCACCGTTGATCTCGCAAAACTTCGCAGAAGGGCCTTTATTTCCATCACCAGCGGACCATGGAGTGATAGGTCCTGCCCTTCTTTGCTTAGTTTCGCCGCCACCACGGTACTGTCCGTCTCCAGGATAACCCGATCATGATGTTCGTCCCTCGCCAGTAAGATCCCTTGCTTGCACGCCAGTAGCTCGGCGCCTTCCGCATCGGCAACATGAGGGAAAAAACAACAAGCTCCAGCGATGAAGCCTCTGTCGTGGTCGCGTATCACCGCGCCACCGCCACCCCAGTTCTCCGAATGCTTGAAAGCGCCGTCGATATTAACCTTTATCCAGCCCATAGGCGGCGGGAACCGAGTGTTCCGTCACTTTGGTTTTTACCACGGTTCCGCCATGGATACTTACCCATTCCTCCACACCAGCAACGGATCTTAAAGCAATACGATTAGGGTCCTCCATATTCCTGGACTCCACGACATCATTCCTCGCTAGCCATAGGTTGTAAACCAACATCAAAAACCATGCCGCCGACCTATCATCAGCCTTTCCAAGCCGGTCAAGCAACCACCCCTTGAGGGCAGCGTGGTTTACCGGCCTCGCTAGGAGGTTTATCGATGGCAACACCAGTGGCTTCTTCCAGACAACGCCATGCACAAGCCGAGTGAGAACATTCCCAAAACCGATGGACTAAACTTTCCTCTTTGCCGCACACTAGACAGACAATGTCGTCTTTCATTCGCCCGCGTTTTAGTTCAAGTCCAACAGCGAGACCATTCTCAATCAACCTCCAAAAATGAATCTTGACTTTACCAGGAACATTTAAATCCCACAAAGCTAGTCTTCCTTTGTGTTGTATACACGACCGGGAGGACTCCAACATCCCTGCCTTGGCTCTATTCAGCTGATTCGCAAGGTGATACGCGGACTTTACCGAGAAAACACCCGTTTTTGTATGGTTCCAAGCAAGGTAATCCTTTGAACCCACACTACCAACCCGAGTACACAAGATGTCTCTGATATCGTGATCAAAGAATAGGGCACGCAACCTCTGTTCATCCCAGGCACCACCACCATCCACCAACAGATCCTTCACCAGAGGAGGACAATCGGGCACCTTGCACCCCAGTGGGTGTTGTACACTCTCCCTGGGGATCCATCTATCTTCCGTCGTTTTGATACTAGACCCATCCCCAATCCTCCATATCAGCCCTGCTCGCAGCAAGCTTCTCCCATGAATAATGCTTTTCCATGTGAACGAAGCGCGTTTCGGGCACAATGCCGGCAGAAAATCAGAATCCTTGTAGTATCTAGCTCTTAGCACCCGCGCACAGAGGGACTCTGGCTCTAGCAGCAGCCTCCACCCTTGCTTAGCCAGGAACGCCTGATTGAAAGCCTCAAAATCGCGGAAGCCCAGCCCTCCGCGGCGATCGCCGTGTTAACACAGGCGCTGAGCACCGGCTCACTGGCAGGCCTTTTCGTCAGACCCACCTTTTTGTCATTAATCTTACCATATTTTGGTGTATATTGTTACACTCGAGTTACCATCTGTGATGACCCGGCATACCACTGCATGGTGTAGTATGCAAGTCTGATATAACACCAATGAAACACCGTTCCACTAGTATTATATCGCTCAGAGTGGTACAACAGAAACATATGCGGGTCCAAGGCATGTCTATAGAATTACACACGGACTCTGTTACATAAGATCATCACAGCCTCCTACTTTACAATGAGGTAAAACTGCAGATAACTCCAGAAGAATGACTCGTAGTCTAGTCCTATCACAAACTCTATTTGTAGAGTATTTAACTAGTTATAGAGGCTATGAATAGATTCTAGCTAAATAGGAGCTAGATTTAGGAAGCTAGTTCCCTTCTATGGCTAAAATAAGTTTTTCCCTTGTTGGATGTGATATCTAACTCCTCTGACAGGGTCCTGTCTCTTGAAGTAGTTGTTGACTCCTCGGCCTTCGAGTTGCACTGTAGATCCTCCATCGTGGCCTCCACATCTAAGCAGGGGATTTAAGAGTGGGATGAGTACGAGCGTACTCAACAAGTTCATTATAGGAAAGAGGTGTTTAATGCACTAGCTACAGCATTAGACCAGAAAGTCTAATACCAATGCAGGTTTTCATAACCATTTCTTCAAAAGGTTGCTTTTATTCAGAAGAACTATGTCCGTCAGCCTTCACCGGTTTACTAGAACTTCATGGAGTTCCTTTCCGGCAACGTTCGCAGTTCCATATCCCGGAACAGGGAGTGACAGGTCACGATTCATTACACTCTGCAGAGGTGTGTTGCTTTACCCATAAGAGATCTTAACCTTGGTGCCAACCGGGTGATCTTCCCGTCCACACTTCCTATGGTGTGAGGCCCGGTATAAGGTCTAGCCAATCATGTTCCTCCGCTACCTCGAACACCCACCCTTTGTTGCAATCTCCGACCCTGGGTCCACGCCGGTTCACTAACACCAATTAAGGATGGGCCCCGATGATACGTCCAAAACGTATCTACTTTCCCGAACACTTTTGCTATTGTTTCGCCTCTAATTTGTATATTTTGGATGCAACTAACACGGACTAACGCTGTTTTCAGCAGAATTGCTCTGGTGTCTCGTTTTTGTGCAGAAATCCAACTTTCAGGAAAATCCTCGGAATTTATGCGAAAGGTCCTATTTTCCCAGAATATTGACGGAGCCAGAAGGGCAAGCCAGGTGGGGGCCCGAGGGCCCCACACACTAGGCCGGCGCGGCCCAGGAGGGGGGCGCGCCGCCCTATTGTGTGGTCGCCTCGGCTGGCCCCCGACGCCCTCCTTCGGACTACTTAATGCCTTCGACCTAAAAACGCACGGGAGTTAGTCGAAATCGCTAGAAACCATCCAGTACGCCGCCACCATCGCGAAATTCCGTCTCGGGACCAGAAACTCCCTTCTGGCACTCCGCCGGGATGGAGAATTGGAGGAGATCATCGCCATCATCACCACCGACGCCTCTCCATCGACCAGCCATGTTTTCCCCATCCATGTGTGACTAATTCCCCCGCTGTAGGCTGAAGGAGATGGTAGGGATTGGATGAGATTGGTCATGTAATAGCATAAGATTGTTAGGGCATAGTGCCTAGTGTCCGTAATTGGTACTTTTATGATATTGTTGCAACTTGTTATGCTTAATGCTTGTCACTAGGGCCCGAGTGCCATGATCTCAGATCTCGAACATGTTATCGATTCATGATGATATTCATTGCTTTATGATCTTACCTCGCAAGTTGTATACACGTATTGTTGTCCGGAACCTAAGGCCCCAAAGTGACGAAATTGGGACAACCGAAGGGGAAGGCGGTGATATGAGGATCACATGTGTTCACGGAGTGTTAATGCTTTGCTCCGGTGCTCTATTAAAAGGAGTGCCTTAATTTCCGATAGATTCCCTAGAGGCCCGGCTGCCACCGGCTGGTAGGACAAAAGATGTTGTGCAAGTTTCTCATTGCGAGCACGTACGACTATATATGGAACACATGCCTATTGATTGATTAGTACTTGGATACCGTTTTATTATTATCTCGCAAATGCCCCGCTTTGATTGTTACATGAGTTTCTCTCATCCATGCAACGCCCATTCATCCATCCCCGTGCCTACGGTATTTTAATCCTCGCTCGTTTATCGTAATCACTACTGCTGTCTTTGTTACTCGTCGTCGTTATTTCACTACTGCTACTGCTATAAAACTGTCACTACTGATAAACTCTTGCGAGCAAGTCTGTTTCCAGGTGCAGCTGAATTGACAACTCCGCTGTTAAGGCTTTCAAGTATTCTTTGTCTCCCCTTGTGTCGAATCAATAAATTGGGTTTTACTTCCCTCAAAGACTATTGCGATCCCCTATACTTGTGGGTTATCAAGACTATTTTCTGGTGCCGTTGCCGGGGAGCATAGCTTTATTTGGAAGTTCACTTGGATTGATATTGTTCGCAGCAAATTCTCCATCATGGGTAAACCTCGTGATCCTAAAGTCGCTATATTACCATCCACTACAAGAAAAGGTACAACTCTGAGTACCTCTGGTCGCTCTTGATTCACCATCTCGTGATTGATAAACTTGTTTCACCACCACATGCTTCACATGCTCGGTACTTCGCTAGATCTGAAAATTCTTATAATATTGATGATGCTTCTGCTGTGCTTGATGATAGTGGTTCATTGGGATCTTTTCTAGATGCTACGATTGCTAGGTCTAGACAAATTGAAAGTACTCGAAACTCCTAATGAAAATGCTGCTACACCTGTTAATTCACCTGAGTCTGTTGAATACTCTAGTGATAATCTTGATGAAGATTATGTAGAACTTGATGATGATTTTATTGATAAATGCAATGCTACTACTGATGCAAGAAAAATTTAAAAGTTGCTTGCACAACATACTGTTAGATATAAACTCGTCTCCCGATCCTAAATTTGCCACATCTCCTATAAACATTAAGGATAAAGATTATGATTTTTCTCTTGATTTGTCTCATATATCTATTGTGGAGAAAACACCTTTTTGTGGTACTGAAAAAGAAAGTGTCTGTAGAACACATGATTGAGCTATCTACTCTTAGTAGCTTGTTTTCTGATGATGTTAAGAAGCGTACTTATTTCGTTGCTAAAATTTTCCCTTTCTCATTAAAGGATGATGCTAAAACTTGGTATAATAGTTTGCCACCTGATTCTATTAATAGTCCAAAAGAATTGCTTGATGTTTTCTTCCGGAAATACTTTCCTGCTAGTGCTCAACATATTGCTTTGCAGAGAATTTATAATTTTGATCAGGAAGATGGAGAGAAATTGCCTGAGGCTTGGGCTAGATTTTGCTCTCTTATTAGAGCTCGGCCTGACCATGATTTAGAAAAGCATGATTTACTTGATATATTTTATAGTGGACTAACCATTGAGTCTTGGGCATACCTGGATAGTTGTGCTGGTTGTGTTTTCGGGAAAAGAACTCCAGACGACGCTGAAGAATTATTGGCGAGAATAGGCCGGAATCATGATGATTGGTCTACACCTGAACCAACCCCGACACCAATATTGAAGAAGAGGGGTATGATTAAATTAAATGATGAAGATATGAGGGACGCCAAGAAATCTCTTGAAGAGAAGGGTATTAAATCCGAAGACGTGAAGAATTTACCTCCCATAGAAGATTTATGTAAGATCACTCCCCCTTCATCCATGATTGAGGTACACTCTCTTGAACGCTTTACTAGAGAAGATATTCCATATTCAAAACCTCCTGCTCAATGCTTAGATGAGTTTGATAATTATATTGTTAAGCAAAGTAATTTCAATATGAGAGTAGAGAATCATTTAATGGAAAATTCTCGAGCTATTGGTGAATTGCATGGTATTGTGGAGAGAACCTCCAATGATGTTAAGATGCTTGTTAAACATTTTCAAATGGTTTAAACTCAAATTGATCAACTCACTAAAGTGCAAAATGACTTGTTAAAAGATAATTCTAAAGAAAAGCATGCTTATGAAGTAACAACTAGAGGCGGTGTTTCTACCCAGGATCCTCTATATCCTGAAGGGCATCCCAAAATAATTGAACACGAACTGAAACTAGTGCTCCATCTAAGAAAAAGAAAAAGAAACATAAAACTGTTGTAGAATCCTCTGAGCCTGTTAATGATCCTAATAGTATTTCTATTTCTGATGCTGAAACTGAAAGTGGTAATGAACATGATAAAGATAATGATAAGAATGATGCTTCTGATAAAGAAGAGGTTGAAGAAGAACCTGAAAAGCATGCTAAAAATAAAGGGATTTCTATTTTCGTGCCCTCGGGTCCTTAGTTGTGCTCAGTTTTCCCCAGCTTCTTAGTTTTTCCTCAGTTTTACCCAAGCCTTTGTCTGAAACCATCACACGTGATGTAACGGCCGGTTGCCCGACGGTTGACCGTTATCTTCTGACTAGTGGGGCCACGTAGAGCCCGCAAAGACACGTCGGACCATCCATCTTTGTTTGACCGTAAGCATCGGTGTATCCCCGACCAAAACGCACGAGTGGGGCTTCGGTATATCGAATGACAAGTGGGCCATGGCGCTGATACAATGGGCAATACACGGGTAGGAATAGATTTTTAAACGGAGCTCTACAGCGATGGCACGGAGGAGGTGGCCTGCGGGGTGCCGAGATGAGATCGACGTCCACAAAGAACTGCATGAGGCGAGACCAGATGCATTAGATAGATATGGACTAGACGCGTTTAACCATGCAAAGAAGAGAAGAAATGGTCGACGACATCGACGACTACCTCAAAACTTTGACTGACCGTGTCCGACACGAACGCGAGCAATGTAGAGAAAACTAGTGTCTCTCCTTTCACGGCGTGTATAGATGGGTGCTAGAAGAGTGTGGTGGCGAAGGGAAAGACCTCGCGGTGGTCCGTGGCGTCCGAGCATAGCGGGGCGGCGTGGCCGTGCCCACAGCGGCGTGCATGCATGTTCGGCATTGGCATCGGCATGTACGTTCGGCATTGGCCTCGGCGGTATCTCTGGTGTGTCAGTGATCGAATGAGGGGACGGGATTGACGGTGCATCCCGACGGTGACCTAGCAGTGGCGGCGAGCATAGTCGTTCTGACCATGCCGATATCGGCATCGGCATCGTTTGGAGGATGTGGTGCTCAAATCAAGGTGGGATTTGTTTCTTGTACGCCAAAAGTGATTTGAAACAAGTTTCGTGTTGAAGGTTAGGTAACGAAAGTTTGTAACTAGGGACCCTTGTAACTAACCCCAAAATTATACTAGCGCCATGGTGAGGTTCTTTTTGATAGAGCTATACGGTTGGGCAAACTTTTTTGACATTTTTAGATAGGGTTCCCATTTGTTACACGTATGGCATCATGTATGGCAAATTTGGGGTCATTTGGAGATGTTCGAAAAAATCACTTTGCTTAAACGCATGCCGTTTCGTCTCACTGAAACCAGCTTTTCTAACAAGGTGATTTTTTCTACATTCTCTAAATGACCTCAAATTTCATACAGCCGATCTTCTATACATAGATAGATAGATTGTTTCGTTTTTACATTTTTTGAACTTTTTATTTTCCTTTATAATCCCCAATTGATTTTCAGATTTGGTAACATGTTATGGCATAATGTATGGCATCATTTTCACCCTAAATTTGAAATTTTGTGAAACTTTCCCTTTTAGATATTCCTTGTTGTTATAGATATGGCATCATGTATGCCAAATTTGGTTAGGTCTCACTGAAACCAGCTTTTGTAACAAGTTAGGTTTTTTCGACCTTCTGAAAAGGGATTTTTTTGCGTGAAAAGTAATGGATACAACAAATCGGTGATGGTTTATCATTTTTTGCGTGAAAATTAATGGCTACAACAAATCGGTGATGGTTTATCATTTTTTGCGTGAAAATTAATGGCTACAACAAATCGGTGATGGTTTATCATTTTTTGCGTGAAAATTAATGGCTACAACAAATCGGTGATGGTTTATCATTTTTTGCGTGAAAATTAATGGCTACAACAAATCGGTGATGGTTTATTATTTTTTTCGTGAAAATTAATGGCTACAACAAATCGGTGATGGTTTATTATTTTTTTCGTGAAAAGGAATGCCTCAAAGAGTTTATAATTTTTAGCGCGTGAAAATGAATACAGAAAACCACCCTTTAGCATACTTAGAGAGTGGAAGGTAACCGCCGACAGAGAGAGAGAGGGGTTATCCTGCCCGTTAGATCATACGATCAATGGTCGGCGGGCACGATCCGCGTGACATGGGCTAGACCAATCATAGCAATGTTGCACGTCTGCGAGAATTTGTGGAGGGAGAGGGCAAAGCCGAGTAGTATCAAGAAACCAAGGGCACCTGTATAATAAACGAGACTAAGGGATTCAAATATGAGATTTAAAAAATGGAAAATGCATGTTTTGTACAATGAAACCCATCTTGGCCTACCTCAAACTATTTGCAATACAAATATACATGAGTGTGAGAATTGTGGCCTCATTTAGACAAAGTATGTTTTGGGGAAAGCTGTTTTGGGAAGGGCTTATTGTGGAAAACCATGCACCTTCATAGCTACTACGTGATTTGAGAAGGCCTTTGAGAAGTGGCAATTTGTGGTAAAACTTGATTTATCTATGACTTATCTATGTTTTGAGAACTGAAAATTTGTGGTAAAGACTCCATGAGTATGTGCCACTATTTTTCGGAATTTTTTGCACATTAAATGACTCATTTAACTAGTTAATCCCATTTGTTGACTGGTCCGTTGACCAGCCACTTGAGGGTAAACCGAGCATATTGCACTAGCCGGTATTAGCACTCAAGGGGAAAACTGAGCACACAAAAAATGCTAGTATATGACTCGAGGTTATATCTGAGTATATCTAAATTTCCGGGGTTAGACTCGAGGACGCGTGTTGCGGTGCTGAAATGGAAGACGTGCAATTGTTGACGCGTAGACGCGGGTCGCGGTGCGTAAGTCGAAGACGTGCAATCGTGGACGCGTGTCGCATTGCGAAGTCCAAGCCGTGCGGACGTGCAGCGGTGGACGCGTAGGACGCGGGTCGCATTAACCACCCCTCGCCTTTATAGACGCCTCCTCCCACTATCTCCGTCACTCTCACTCGCCCACGCAACGACGCCTCTCTCACGTCCCATCATCTTCTCCAAAGCTCCCAAGCAAAAAACCCTCTCCCTCTCCCTCTCCTCTGCCGGCGAGATGGACAAGGAGAATGCTAATCCCATCGTCGACGGCGCCGTCGGCTCCAAGCGCGATGCCTCCCTCTTCGACGCCGTCCCCTCAACGGACGTCACCGCCGCCGCCGACGGTGCATCGGAGGCTGCTGCCGCCGGTGGCAGTCAGATCCCGCCGGGATTTGACCCCTATGAGCCGGTGCCGTACGTCCGGCCCCCGAACCCCTACGACACCTTCCTGGAGGACCCATGGAACGAGGTAACTACGGTTTGCTTCCTTTTTTGTTTCCCCATTCCTTTTTGAACCCTTTTTTTTGCTGGTGTAGATGGATCTGTAGATAGATGAGTATTGGGCTAATATTTGCACCGATTTTATTCCATTTTGTTTTGATCACTTCTTGATTTCCTTTAAGATTTGGGGTTCGGCCGTTCGGTTAATTTATGCAAGTAATAATTGGATCTCAATCGGTTAATTTATGAAAGTAATCATGGGATCTCAATCAGTTATTTTATGCACTAATCAAAAGATATCAACCATTTAATTTTGCAAATAATCTGGAATGTGTTCAAGTTCAGATCTGGAATCTGTTTCTTTGCCTATGATGAATCGTTGGGCACAATTTTTTACAGGGAGGGTTCAGCGAACCATTGCTATGTACAAATCTGTTGTGCATGAGCTTTGGTTCGCTTACACCTTCCCCGTAGATATATAATCATGCCCACTCTAACTGAGGCTGACTCTGTTTTTCCTAACTTTGTTATCATGCACGTTCGTCATCGTTGCAACTCATTCACTCATAGTTTCTGGTTGATATGGATCAGATGTCTGGCAGCGACGTCGGCAGCGACGACGAGGAGGAGGACGTCAGGACTCGCCAGGTGCTGCGGAGGCTGCAGGTCGGCCGGCACATCTCCTACTTCGCCAAGGGTGTGTACAGTGCCCCTTCCGCACCGGGAGACTCGGCGCCACGGACTTCAACCGCCTCGTCACGCATGCCGAGAACATCAGCAACACCTTCCCCAAGGTCGGCACGATGGTGAACGTCTACTCCTTCCGCGCCAAGCACAGTGGCGCTCGGCATGCACCTCCGCGAGCATGCGGCGGGTGGAGATCTCCGCCGGGCGCATGCCTCCGCTCAAGCCCAAGGCTCCCAAGGGGAGCTGCAGCAACAAGTGGAGGGAGAGCCGGATGGGGTAGGCGGAGTCCTGGACGTGTGCTGCTGCTCGCCTCCCATTTTGTTGTTGGGATCCCTTTGTTGTTAGCTAGGGATCCCTTGTTGTTATGTTGTTAATATGATGGTGCTTGTCAAGAACCTCGAACCTGTTACTATGTTGGCTGCTGTGTATGCAGCTTATTATCTAGGGAGGGATCCCTATTATCTATCCCTATTCTACTATATTTTGTTGGTCTTTGTTTTCTCTATTTACTATGAATGTGAATTTATCGTACATTACCCTGGAGATTTGCTTCTAGATTTAACTACATACATATGGACCGAGAGGAGTACTAGATTTGCTGCCATATTGGGCAAACAACGAGGGCCAAAAGACACAAATAATTGAAGAAATACAGTAAATGCAAGCTTCTCTAGATTTGATACTATTTTGGTGAAAAGGACAGAGAGAAAGAGGGGGAAAAGGTGCTCTTAATAATGCCAATTTGGGGCCGAGAGAGACAGAACCCAGCTCCTGCTCACGTGCAACCAAACGCGGTCTCGTCCTGTCCCACGCGGTCCCTTTCTACCAGCCCCACGCGACGCGGCCCCACACGACGCGGCCCCACACGTGACGAACGGTCAACTAAACGGGAATCCCGCCGTCCGAGCTGCTTCGCGGGTTTCAAACAAGGGCTTGGGGAAAACTGAGGAAAAACTAAGGAGCTGGGGAAAACTGAGTACAACTAAGGAGCCAGGGGCAGGAAAATAGAAATCCCAAAAATAAAAAGTATACTAAAGAAGATTTTATTGCTAAGAAACATGGTAGTGAAAGGGAACCTTGGGTTCAAAAGCAAATGCCTTTTCCTGCTAAGAAACTAAAATCAAAGGAAGAAGAACACTATAATAATTCTGTGATTGGATGAAACCTTTATTCCTGCAAATACCTTTGACTGATTCTATTAAATTGCCTCCTTATTCAAAGTATATGAAAGATATTGTGTCTAACAAAAGGAAAATTCCTAATGAGGAGATTTCCACTATGCTTGCTAATTACTCTTTTAATGGTAAGGTTCCAAAGAAGCTTGGCGACCCAGGTATACCTACTATTCCTTGTTCTATTAAGAATAAGGGATTTCTATTTTCGTGCCCTCGGGTCCTTAGTTGTACTCAGTTTTCCCCAGCTCCTTAGTTTTTCCTCAGTTTTCCCCAAGCCCTTGTCTGAACCCGCAGAAGGAGCTAGGACGGAAGGAATCCGTTAAGTTGACCGTTCCGTGGCCGACGAGTGGGGTCGTGTCGTTTGTGGGGTCGCGTCGTGTGGGACCGCGTCGTGTGGGGCTGGTAGGAAGGGACCGCGTGGGACAGGACGAGACCATGTTTGTGGGGCCGTAGCGTGTGGAGCCGTGTGGGTCCGGGACGGGAGCACGAGTGGTTTCTGTCTCTTTCGCCCAGATTAGCAGTTTTCAATGTACCTTTTTCCTCTCTCTCGCTCGATCTCATGCATATTTGATAGCCCAAATTGGTAGAAAATCTAGAGCAGCTTGTCCTTCTGTTTTTTAACGCCATTCATTTCTTTATGCCTTCATTTTTACCCAATCAGGTAGGAAATCTAGGGCACAAATCCGGAGAGAAAATATAGGATAAGCTGCATACGAGCAACCAACATAGCATAGATATATTCAGGACAGATCCAAAAGTAGTACCGATAGATCCAACATAAGCTACATTTTACATGAATTTAAGCTGCTCTACGGATAGAGCAGTCACATACGAGAGTGCGATGAGGCACGTTCAACGCCTCCGAGTAGCGCGTGTGACTCGCTTGGAGGTTGCGCGAGTGAATCCCAAGTGCTTTGTGTTTGGCCATGTACGCATGCACGTTCACGGTCCTTCCAACTCTAGCGCCACATCTGCCAATGGATTCAGCATGGTTCACCGGGGAGTTGAAGTCGGTGGCGCGGAGCTTCTCGTTGCGTGAAGGGGCACTTGTAAATGCCTCGAGCAAAGGGGCCATCGTAATGGCCGGACTGCAGCCTCCTGAGGACGTGACGAGTCTTGGTGTGGAAGGACTCATCGTCGCTGTCGACGTCGCTGCTCTGCACCTGTCACGTAGCACCAAAGATCGTGCAAAAAAAAACGGAGTCAATTGCAACGATGATGGAACAGAGAGTGAACAAAAAATCATGCATGATAATATGGGCTCAAAAAAAAAGAGGTAGCCTCAGTTACATTGGACACACTTATATCCAGGATTTGAGTCAGCAAACCAAAGATCATGCACAACAAATTTGTACACACCAATTGTTTACTGACCAAACCCTGAATCAATTTATGCCCAAATATTCATCATCATCGGCACAAATCTTAAACAAAAGCAAATCACAAACACTAATAACGCAAGATCTAACACAAAAGTATCGAACTAGGAACAGACGAACAGTAATAACGCAAGATCTAACACAAAAGGATTGAACTAGGAACAGACGAAACGTAATAACGCTAGATCTAACACAAAATGATTGAAATGAGATAAGAACAAGGGAACAAAGGGTTACCTCCGGCTCGTTGTCGACGATGCTGGTGTCGTAGGGGTTCTCCGGCGCGTCGTATTGCACTCGGTTCGTACGGGTCCCAAGCGACGGGGGACCGGACGGTGGCGGCGGCCGATGCGCCGGCTGCTACGTTGGAAGCAGCGACGGGGGCCTCGGACGGGGCGGCGGCCGATCCGCCGGCTGCTACGTTGGAAGCAGGGACAGGGGCCTGGACGGGGGCGGCGGCCGATCCGCCGGCTGCTACGTTGGAAGCAGCGACAGGGGCCTGGACGGGGGCGGCGGCCGATGCGCCGGCTGCTACGTTGGAAGCAGCGACAGGGGCCTGGACGGGGGCGGCGGCTGATGTGCCGACAATGGGCATCTCATTCTTCTCCATCGCCGGCGGTTTTCTTCGGGGTTTTTCTTCGGTTGTGGAGAAGATGATGGGACAGGAGAGGCGGTTGCAGTGAGCCAGTGAGAACGTGCGTCGAGGGAGAGAAAGAGGGGCTCTATAAAGACGAAGGTGGCGTGTACCGCAACACGCGTCCGCTATGCACGGCTGCAGCGTGCACCGCTACACGAGTCTAATCTCGGGACGTTTGGTGTACTCGGTTATAACCTCGTGCCTTATACGGAAATTTTATCCGTACTCGGCTTTCCCCTCGAGGACTTAGACCGGCAAGTGCAATGTACTCAGTTTTACCCTCAAGTAGCTGGTCAACAGAGAGTCAACAAATGAGATTAACATAGCTAATTGAGTCATTTCATGCGCAAAAAAATCCAAAAAAATAAAAACATAGTGGCAACTACTCATGGAGTCTTCCTACGCAACCTCCCACCTAGAAAACCTTAACAAACATATATAAATCAAGTTTTACCACAAATTGCCACTTCTCAGAATCACTAGTGTAGCTATGAAGATGATTGGTTTTCCACCCAAACCTCTTTGCAAAACATCTTTCCCAAAACATAGTTTGTCTAAATGATGCCATAATTGTCACACTCATGTATATTTGAATTGCAAATAATTTGATGTAGCCCAATATGAATTATATTGTACAAAACACACATTTTTCATTTTGTAATTCTTTTGTTTGAATCCCTTAGTCTATTTACTATTTATGTGCCCTTGGATTCTTAGTACTACTCAGTTTTGCCCTCAAGTACCTGTCACAAATGCTCCGAGAAGCCCAAACTTATCCTGATTGGTTGAGCCGTTGTCACACGGATCGACTCCACGAACCGTTGATCCACTGATCTAACGGGCAGTATACCCCTATCCGTCTCTTCGTGGCAACCTCTCTCTCTCTCTCTCTTCGTGGCCACCCCTCTCTCTCTCTCTGTCGGTGGAGAATGCCCACCCCTCTATTTATGTGCAATAACGAGTTTGCCACTTAATATAGTTTGGGATATAGTATTGGTATAAACATGAGGCATACATATTTGCGGATTTCGGTGATTGCATTATTTGTCACCCCTCTAACAATTATCAACTATCTTTAGCTGTCCTTTTCTTTTAGGGAATATAGTTTGGGATATAGTATTGGTATTTTGAAACGGCCTAAAAGTGGTATAATTTTGTTATAAACATGAGGCATACATATTTGTGGATTTCGGTGATTGCTATCAACTATCTTTAGCTGTCCTTTCCTTTTAGGGAATATAGTTTGGGATATAGTATTGGTATTTTGAAATGGCCTAAAAGTGGTATAATTTTGTTATAAACATGAGGCATACATATTTGCGGATTTCGGTGATTGCATTATTTGTCACCCCTCTAACAATTATCAACTATCTTTAGCTGTCCTTTCTTTTAGGGAATACAGCTTTGGGATATTGTATTGGTATTTTGAAGGGACCCTATTTTGAAAGGGATCCCATTTTGAAACGGCCTAAAAGTGGTATAATTTTGTTATAAACATGAGGCATACATATTTGCGGATTTCGGTGATTGCATTATTTGTCACCCCTCTAACAATTATCAACTATCTTTAGCTGTCCTTTTCTTTTAGGGAATATAGTTTGGGATATGGTATTGGTATTTTGAAACGGCCTAAAAGTGGTATAATTTTGGTATAAACACGAGGCATACATATTTGCGGATTTCGGTGATTGCATTATTTGTCACCCCTCTAACAATTATCAACTATCTTTAGCTTTCCTTTTCTTTTAGGGAATATAGTTGGTAATTTCGGTGAATGCACACACTACTTTGAAAACAACTACAAGTACATGTAACTGAATAATGGATTTGTAAGGTATCCCTTGTAACAACTTCTAGCGCCTGGTGAGCAATGATAAGAATCCGATCGTAATTATACAACAAAAAAAACCAGCCATCGGGTTAGCTTGCTTCTTCAACTCGATCGACTGCCTTAACTCGCTTGTTCATTTTCTTCAGCTTCTCCCTTCACTTCCACCAGCTTCTGCATTGGGAGCATTAGGCATAATCGGAACGGCTCCTCTCTCCGCCGCATTCTCTACAAGCAAGTCCCCCCTCCCAAATTGCGCCCCCAATAGCGCCAATTGATTCCTCGCAACCGAAGTCTCCGAACGTACACATCGATCCACTCGAAATGCCCGCATTTCTTCAAGATCCGAAAACAACAACGTGAACCCTAAATCCCAAATTCGAGGGAATAACAAGAAAATCGAGAGAAAACAGAGAAATTGGAGCGAGATCTAACCTTATCCCCCTCTCTATATGGCAAGCTCTCGCATGCAACGAACTCACGTCCACGGTTGCCGTTCTCGTCCGTCTTACGGATCGACCGCTTCGCAGGCTCCTGGCGTGGGCAGTCAGGGCATCTTGTCAAAGGCACGGGTCCATACTGCGGCCATGAAGAACGGGAGGCCGAAGAGAAACTAGACATCACCCGTCTACCGGAGAAGGGCTGCCGCCGGCGGAGAAGAAGAACAATGGGGCACGGAGAAAGAAAGGGGAAGCAATGGCACGGGCACGGGCGCGGGGCTGGCTCGGGCTCCCATTTTGCAACGGTCACCTGGGTAAGCTGTGGGTCCGGCGCGCTAACATGGACAAGTTGTGGGTCCCACGATGATCTGGATAAGTGGAGACGTGTCCACTGCGGGGCACCAATAGCGGCCCCACTTGCCAGCACCAACCAACGTCAACTAAACGGAAATCCTCCGTCCGAGCTCCTTCTGCGGGTTTCGAACAAGGGATTGGGGAAAACTGAGGAAAAACTAAGGAGCTGGGGAAAACTGAGTACAACTAAGGACCCGAGGGCACGGAAATAGAAATCCCTAAGAATAATTATGTTAGAACTGCTCTATGTGATTTTGGAGCGGGTGTTAGTGTTATGCCTTTCTCTCTTTATAAGAGACTTTATTTAGATAAGTTGATACCGACTGATATATCTTTGCAAATGGCTGATAAATCTACCGCTATTCCTGTTGGTATATGTGAGGATGTTCCTGTTCAAGTTACTAATAACTGCTTGATATTAACTGATTTTGTTGTGTTGGAAATGCGTGAAGATGATAATATGTCTATTATTCTTGGGAGACCTTTTCTTAACACCGCAGGGGCTGTAATTGATTGCAATAAAGGAAAAGTTACTTTCAATGTCGATGACTGATACGTCTCCGACGTATCGATAATTTCTTATGTTCCATGCCACATTATTGATGATATCTACATGTTTTATGCACATTATATGTCATATTTATGCGTTTTCCGGAACTAACCTATTGACAAGATGCCGAAGTGCCGGTCCTCGTTTTCTGCTGTTTTTGGTTTCAGTAAATCCTAGTAACGAAATATTCTCGGAATCGGACGAAATCAAGACCAAGGTTCCTATTTTTCCCGGAACCATCCGGAACACCCGAGAGCCGCCGGAGGGAAGCCCCGGGGGCCCCACACCACACCCGGCGCGGCCGGAGGGGGCCGCGCCGCCCTATGGTGTGGTGGCCCCGAGCCCCCTCCGAGGCTGCCCTTCCGCCTATTTAAAGCCTCCGTCGCGAAAACCCTACTACGGAGGACGAAACCCACAGAAACCTTCCAGAGCCGCCGCCATCGCGAAGCCAAGATCTGGGGGACAGGAGTCTCTGTTCCGGCACGCCGCCGGAACGGGGAAGTGCCCCTGGAAGGCTTCTCCATCGACACCGCTGCCATCTCCACCGCCATCTTCATCACCGCCGCTCGCTCCCATGAGGAGGGAGTAGTTCTCCATCGAGGCTCGGGGCTGTACCGGTAGCTATGTGGTTCATCTCTCTCCTATGTACTTCAATACAATAATCTCATGAGCTGCCTTACATGATTGAGATTCATATGATGATGCTTGTAATCTAGATGTCATTATGCTAGTCAAGTGAGTTTTACTTATGTGATCTCCGGAGACTCCTTGTCCCACGTGTGTAAAGGTGACAGTGTGTGCACCGTGTGGGTCTCTTAGGCTATATTTCACAGAATACTTATTCACCGTTATGAATGGCATAGTGAAGTGCTTATTTATATCTCTTTATGATTGCAATGTGTTTTGTATCACAATTTATCTATGTGCTACTCTAGTGATGTTATTAAAGTAGTTTATTCCTCCTACACGGTGTAATGGTGACGAGTGTGTGCATCCGTGTTAGTACTTGGTGTATGCTATGATTATGATCTCTTGTAGATTATGAAGTTAACTATTGCTATGATGGTATTAATGTGATCTATTCCTCCTACATAGTGTGAAGGTGACAGTGTGCATACTATGTTAGTACTTGGTTTAGTCTTATTGATCTTTCATGCACTCTAAGGTTATTTAAATATGAACATTGAATTGTGGAGCTTGTTAACTCCGGCATTGAGGGTTCGTGTAATCCTACGCAATTTGTTCATCATCCAACAAGAGTGTAGAGTATGCATTTATCTATTCTCGTTATGTGATCAAAGTTGAGAGTGTCCACTAGTGAAAGTCTATTCCCTAGGCCTTGTTCCTAAATATCGCTATCGCTGCTTGTTTACTCGTTTCTATTGCGTTACTACTGCTGCGTTACTACTGCTTGTTTATCTGTCCCGGGCAAATCACTTTTCCGGTGCCGTTGCTACTACTTATTCATACTACCCGCATTTCACTATCTCTTCGCTCGAACTAGTACACCTATTAGGTGTGTTGGGGACACAAGAGACTTCTTGCTTTGTGGTTGCAGTGGTTGCATGAGAGGGATATCTTTGACCTCTTCCTCCCTGAGATCGATAAACCTTGGGTAATCCACTTAAGGGAAACTTGCTGCTGTTCTACAAACCTCTGCTCTTGGAGGCCCAACACTGTCTACAAGAATAGAAGCTCCCGTAGACATCAATGACAAGGAGCATACTGTTTATTTTCCCAAGAGGATTGAGAAAGCATGTGGAGTTAATACAATTTCTAATGTGAGAACTATTAAAGTGGGAACTATTGATTGTCCAATATATGAGCCTAAAGAAGAATATCAAACTCTTGTGATTGGATCCATATCAATTCAATACAAGGTAACATGATTGATTTGAGGTTTAATTCTTCTTATGTTATGTAAAATTTATTTGGTGGCAAGACTTGATCAACCTTGTTAACAAATTCATTTTATATGCATAGAAGAGCTAAACAACATCTCTTTCTTCCTCCACTTGATCTACTTGCTGCAGCACTTTTGTTTTTGCAAAGTTCTTTAGTTAATTAGAGATTTCAAAAAATTTCCTGCCCGGTAATAATAATTTTGACACCCAGAAATGTGCATTTTTCAAAGTTTTCAAAAATTCACAAAAAATATACCATTGGTCCTATTTTTCGACGAGGCAACTGGGAACACCGGGGGATGACCAGTGGGGCACCCCAGGGTGGCACCCCACAGGCCGGCGTGGCCAGCAAGGGGGGCACGCCACCCTGTTGTGTGGGCCCCTCCTTGCCCCACTACTTCATCTCTTTCTCCCATTCTCTTCTCTCTCCCGAAAAAACTCGCACCAAGTTCCTCTCACTCGCGTTTCTGCTCAAGAGCTCAAGATTTCTCGATCTCTTTGCTCAGCCCAGATTTCTGTCTGAAAGTTGGCACATTTGCTCTCCGGTATGTGACTCCTTCGATTATCCAAGTAGAATTTTGTTTGGTGGAGTATATCTTGAATATTTTGCTGCTGTAGGTAACATGTTTAGTGAGCTTGCATGCTTGTTCTAAGTGGTAGAAACTAGTTTTGATGCATGATTAGTACTCTAGCAAGTTCCTATGGTAGTTTCCCCATATTATATGTCACCAAATCAAATTTTATATTGTTTGTTGAAAAATTTCAGAAAATGGAAGGGAGTAGGCACCAACTCAACCAACAAGAATTGGAGGTGCAACAGGTTATGAGAGTTCACCGCGAAGAAGGAGTATACCCCGCTTACTACCCGTGCGTGGATTTTATGAGAAGTGCAGGAATCTTGCAAGATGTTCAAAGGTTGGATGATTTTGTTGTTGGTGAACCATGCCAATATGCAAAATTGACTATGTCTGTAGTGCAGGATTTTGAATTCAATTGGTCGCGATCTAACCCCATGGTTCGGTACAAAATTTATAATAAAACTGTCAACTTGCCATTCGATGATTTTTGTGCAAGCAATCGAGTGCCGCAATGGGGATCATGCGAGAAGATAAGGGGATCGCTGCAAGAGCTCTTGAACCTCTTCAAGATGATTTGTCATGGAAGAAGCTACTCGGAGGATGGTGGTAAAATCAGTAGTATTCAACTCCCAGCTATTCGTTACTTTGCTTATTTCATCACCAAGTGCGTTCTTGCTAGAAAGAATGCAAGTAAGTTATCTATCCAGGATTTAGCCTTTCTAGCTGCTGCATTACAAGGTGATAGGACTTACAACTTGGGTGCTTTGATAGCCAATAGACTTGCTACTAACCGTGAGAAGGGAGGAATTTGTGGAGGTCTCATCGCCTCTCGTTTATTAGCTATGCATGGTGTAGAACCTCACCATCTTGATATTAAACTTCCCATAGAGAAACTTGACATAGTATCCATGATTAAACATGAATTTGTTTCTCGATTCATCTAATTTGGGTAACTCTGCTTTACAAGATAACATTTTACAAGAAAGCTTGGAGGATAGCTAAGAAAACTGAAAAATTAGTAGGATTGCTCGCACTTGTTCTATTTAACTTTGATTCCGGGAAGGATTGGTCGATCACGGAAGGTGAACTGAATTCATACATAGAGGGAGATGGCCATCATGCAAGGGACGGAACGGAGGAGGCCGAGGAACGCCTTGACTCATCCGATGCGAGCAAGTTCTTCGCATCAACAAGTTGGGTATGAGGAGCCTCCACGCTTTTCTTCCGCATCGGGACCTTATTATGACTACGCCATGTATGATCCACCGGCGTGAAACCCGGACCCTCGCCGGGTTGATCTCCACTTAGGCCAAAAGCCTAAGCTTGGGGGAGGTATACCGGCATCACTCATTCTTTGCATATTATGGTTGCTGGATACTTGTATATACTTGTTTAGTTTCTTTGAGTGGTTTTCTAATGAGAGGAAGATGATATTTGGGGAAGTGCTGCCTGAAAACAGATTCTGGACTGTTACAAGAAAAATTCCCAAAAATAGCCAGAACGTTATTTTACGAAGCCAATTTTTGTGCATGTTCCCCAGGTTATTATCTAACTTTAATTATTTTAACACTTTTCGAGCTGAGCAGCGTAAGAATTTCGTAAAAATCGATTACTGTACTGCTGTCAAGTTTTGGCAGATTTCCGCCATCTTGCTTTTCTGTGTTTCTTTTAGTTTTCATTTCCTTGTTCTTGCTTTGTTTCTTTCCTAAAACACAAAAAGACCAAAAATATTTCTGTTGTTTCTCTTCACCACTTGTTTATTTTGGTTTCTTGCTTTTATGTAACATCCCAAATTTTTCAAATTTTGGAATGTAAAGATAAATAAATTAAGTTGGTTGAATTGTTTGTCTTTGTTAAAATTTCACAAGGAATTAAAACTTTTTAAGTCTAATTTAAAAGCCCTTCCCAAAATAAGTTTTCATAAAGATTTGTTTTCAAAGTATTTCCAAACCAAAACTATTTCTATTTTATGATTTTGAAATCATATAGATTGTTATTTAATACAAAAGCCCCATACTTTATTTTGGAATATCAATGACAAAGCAATCACATAAAACGTTATATGCATAATAACATTTTCGTAATTTGGTTTTGACCAAACTTAATTTATAAAGTCAACCAAATCATTTTAACTTCAATATCAAAATCCACGTTTGAAATAAAACATGCCACAGTTTCAGTATTGGGAAATATTTTAATCGTTTGATTTCAATAAATCCAAATTATGTTTCTTGTTTTTTTTCTAAATAGCTTATACGAAAAATGTTTATTTTAAACTGAAAGAGTGATCATTAGTATCCGAAAATCATACTGGACAGAATTACAAATTTTACATATTTCATTTGAACCAATTTGGTGGTCTAAAACTTAAACTAGAAAATAAAACAGAAAAAAGGAAACAAAACAAAATGAACCGGCCAGGCCAAGTCAACGAGGCACAGCACCCAGCTTCCGCTAATGCGATGCGCGCACGCGGCCGTGCCGGCCTAGCCGGACACGCAGCCACAACATCAGTCCAGCACATCAACTCTTCCGTCCGCCTGTTTTGTTTTTTTTTCCTTCTGATGCATGGGCCCCACGGCATCACCTACCTCCAGCAGGAGACCAACTCTCGTACGTGAAATCGAACTACCGGAAAAATCCCAGATTTCTCGCTCGATTCAGCTAGGATTTCTTTTCCCTTTGGCACGAACCCTCGCGTATAAATACTCCAACATCTCCTCCGTTTTTGTTCCCTAAAAATCCTAAATTTAGCGCCGACAGGCTGCTGAAATTGCTCGCCAGATTTCGCCATCGCCGCCGCCATTATCGAGCTTCGGAGGTTCAAGTCGCCGATGATTAGAAGCCCGGATACCTTGATCTTCTCTCCGTAATTTACGCCTAGTGCTGCCGCTTCGCCCTCACCCGATTCCCTTTGAGCAGCGCACGGGAGCCATTATCCGAGTTCGCCGAAGTTTCGTCGGAGAGGGAGACGATCCGCTGCTCTCCGCCCCTGGTTCGAGGGAGAAATAGACATCGCCTTCGACAGAGGAGTTCCAGACTGCCGCAGCGCCGCACAAGTCGAACCATCCAGGCGTCGTTCCTGGCAACTTCAGGCAATGGCGGTTCGTTCTCGCGACACCCACTGGTAATGACTTCGTGCCATGAAACATGCAGTTTAGATTACAGATTCATCCCTGGCCGTTAGATTTTAATCTAAACGTCCACGATAGTTCAATTAAACTCAACTGGTTCAGCCATAGTCCGATCGATCTGTGCGTTCGGTGCTAGCTCATCCACACAAGAAAATTTGTATATTTCATATCTCTCAATTTAGAGATCGGTTCTCAACGATTCTTCTTGCGCTGAGTTTATAATTAAATTACCTACAACTTTCGTGTAGAGAGTTTTTCCATCCGATAAATTTTTCCGGACAACTTCTCGTACAACATCAAAACTTAACCGTGACATGTTTAATCTTGTAAAAATTATAGAAAAATGTACACATGACCAAATATAGCAAACAATATACCCCTGCATTCATAAAAATGAGAAGAGCACCTTGGTACGTTAGGTTGTATTTTACGGAAGTTGCAGATTTTTTTAAATTTATAACTAGTACTATAGTATTTTCAATGTATTATAAATTTGGTAAACGCTTTTATTTTGCTTCCAACGCCAAATTAAAGATACGGAGATTTTCTATAAATTAGTACATGTTTATAGCATTTATGAAACTATTTTATATAGAAGGATATTGTCCGTGTTAAAATGCCTATTTGAAATTCCTATTGAATAAACAACTTTGTTATAAAGTATTTTCGAATCTAAATTATTCCCAGAGCATGCATGCATTACTTTGTTATGTGAATTCGCTGTTTGTACTCTCTGGATATTTATTGTGATTATTGTATCATCTAGATCGTACGAAGTGTAATACCTGTTGTTACAAGGAGAGTGCGAACGCCAGCAACAAATAAGGCAAGTTGAACTTTTGATCATAACGGATCTATTGTTTTCCTATATGTGCAGTACGATTTTAGTACAAATACATGTGTAGGATTGTTATTGATGGATTGTGTGCTATTGCTATGAAACCCGGCTTAGGATAGCCATATGTTTTTATGATTGGATTCATTTGTAGTCAACCTATGTTTGATTGCTTCGATATGCTTACTTTATAAGTGAGTGGAATATCATGTCATGGGTATGTATTAGTTGAAAGGTTAGTTTTAGTCGACAAAATAACAATTGGATGAATTGGGGCGGATATGAATAGTACTTGAGAAGGTTGTAGGTCGACCGACATGGTAAGGGCTTTTAGCCGGACTTACTGACATGTATAGGTCGAGTGGCATGGTAAGAGCAGAAAGCCTGACTTACTGACATGTACACTAGTTGATGTGAGGGTGGCATGGTAAGGGCGTTGAGCCTGACTTACTGACATGTACACTAGTTGATTGGAGGGTGGCATGGTAAGGGCGTTGAGCCTGACTTACTGACATGTTCACTGGTGGTGAGTGGCATGGTAAGGGTGTTGAGCCAGACTTACTGACATGTACACTGGTGATGAGTGACATGGTAAGGGTGTAGAGCCTGACTTACTGACATGTGCACTAATGGAGTGGAGATTTGCATGGTAAGGGTATTGAACCTGACTTACTAGCATGTGTAATGGAAGAAAGGAGATTAACATGGTAGGGGGGCTGAGCTTGACCTACTCACATGTGCACTATAGGAGTTCGGAGATTAAAATTGCTGGAATAAAACTAGGACGATACTATGATTGCTTTGTGCAAAATAAAATAAAATTTTGAACCCTCGCCTTGAAAATGTACTTGATAGGTTTGTTATAAGTCTCTAGTGATACTCGCCAATACAATTCCAAATGTATTGACCCTGCGTGGCTGCAACATTTTATGTTGCAGATATTCCGATGAACGAGTGAGGTTCGATGGTTAGGGTTACGAGTCTATACTCGACATGCTCGCCTGTGGCACATGAAGACGAAGGACTCCATGCTGATATTTTTTCGTTGTAAACTCTGATACAATGCTAGCTTCGGGCTATGCAATTTGTAATGTTTACTTTGTAATTACTGGATCATGCGATGTAATAAAGATCTTTGTTTCTTGGTATTACATCTTAAACTGTGTGTGCTAGCGATTGATCCAGGGACTAGCACTATTATGCACAGAGATTCAACCCGTACCGGGTCGGATCGCTACAGATGGTATCAGAGCATTGTGTTGACTGTAGGTTCGTGACCCTAGGTTTGGAATAGTAATAGGAAGACCTTAGGATGAAAAATCTATCTAAACTAGTTTTATTAAAAGATCTTGCATTTTAAACTTCTTGTACTCTCCTCTACTTCACCTTCAAAAGAAATTTCCACTTACATTAGATGACCTAACTCTTGAAATCCATCAAGGAAGGACTGATGATGACCATGTACTTTAAGTGTGAAGACCGATGCTTCATATGTTATTATTCGACTTAGCATGATGCATTTTCATGGAAGGCCAACGAATAACTTGGAGAAGACATTGATGCACATTTGACAACTCCACAGATACATCATAACAGTAGAAGAAGTTGAAGCATTGGAGGCAGAAATAGAATAGACCACCAATAATTTTAGCTTGTTAGACAAACGATATTACCATAACGTTATGATCATACTAACTTGTGGTATGACCATACTAGATTATGTTTTTGCTTGAACTAGTTTGCTTGATGTGATGAATGCTTGGTAGATGTTGTTTGTAAGATGATTTGCCTTGATCTGATGTGTTCGGGTGGGAATCTTCTGTAGAATCTTTCTATCTATTCTCATCTATACCCAACCCAGCAAATGTTTTCTCGATAAAACATCATGAAGGTAACCTTAGCAAAACCAACCTTGTTGTTCCTTATCAAGATGAAGACACGAAGAGTGTGAGATACGCAAAACCCTAGTTATGGATCGATGGAAATGTTTTCAAAACAATTCAATAATGGGGACTGAAACATTGATTCAATACTCCATGATTTTTTATCAAACTTGGGAGGTAGACCAAGTGTTAGAATACGAGATTTAATAAATCAAATACGGAGTAATGATCTGGGTGCAGGATGGATTGATCACCATTCCTACTACTCTTATTATTCGCTTTCGTAATATTGACTTTGCGAATCTAGAGAGTCATACCTATAAAAGAGATGTCGGTAAATAAGCCTAAACCCTAGGGTGGATAAATATTATACCCCTATAATTGGAAAGTGCTACCAAATGTAGGACTACATTTAGTTTGAAGATCCAATGACTAGTTGAAGAGTAGTGGAAGACTATCGAAGACGCCAACAAGTAAGAGGATGAATGATATCGTGAAGTCCTCTCATTTTGGTCCCCTGTTTGACCCAAAGAGTGACCCCTAGTGTAGAAATTAGTTCAACCACCATCCCATATGGATTAGAAGCCCGAGCATGAGGAAAAGCCTACTCAAGTAACTTTAAAAAGATATGTTGTTCACTATATGTGAATAAACAACCGCCTACTGGATATTAACTTAGAAGCCATACATGTTTCCCAAAAATGACCTGGTGTCAAGTAATATCCAAGGATGTGCCAAGTCATACCGAAGATAATCTTAGCCTGAACCCAAGACATAAGACGACCTACAAAAATTTCCTTTAAGGGTGGTAGCCCACCCCAACATATCGCAAACCCATCTTTCTTTCTAGCCTTTCTCGAATCTCGAGGACGAGATTCCTTTTAAGGGTGGTAGTCTGTAACATCCCAAATTTTTCAAATTTTGGAATGTAAAGATAAATAAATTAAGTTGGTTGAATTGTTTGTCTTTGTTAAAATTTCACAAGGAATTAAAACTTTTTAAGTCTAATTTAAAAGCCCTTCCCAAAATAAGTTTTCATAAAGATTTGTTTTCAAAGTATTTCCAAACCAAAACTATTTCTATTTTATGATTTTGAAATCATATAGATTGTTATTTAATACAAAAGCCCCATACTTTATTTTGGAATATCAATGACAAAGCAATCACATAAAACGTTATATGCATAATAACATTTTCGTAATTTGGTTTTGACCAAACTTAATTTATAAAGTCAACCAAATCATTTTAACTTCAATATCAAAATCCACGTTTGAAATAAAACATGCCACAGTTTCAGTATTGGGAAATATTTTAATCGTTTGATTTCAATAAATCCAAATTATGTTTCTTGTTTTTTTTCTAAATAGCTTATACGAAAAATGTTTATTTTAAACTGAAAGAGTGATCATTAGTATCCGAAAATCATACTGGACAGAATTACAAATTTTACATATTTCATTTGAACCAATTTGGTGGTCTAAAACTTAAACTAGAAAATAAAACAGAAAAAAGGAAACAAAACAAAATGAACCGGCCAGGCCAAGTCAACGAGGCACAGCACCCAGCTTCCGCTAATGCGATGCGCGCACGCGGCCGTGCCGGCCTAGCCGGACACGCAGCCACAACATCAGTCCAGCACATCAACTCTTCCGTCCGCCTGTTTTGTTTTTTTTTCCTTCTGATGCATGGGCCCCACGGCATCACCTACCTCCAGCAGGAGACCAACTCTCGTACGTGAAATCGAACTACCGGAAAAATCCCAGATTTCTCGCTCGATTCAGCTAGGATTTCTTTTCCCTTTGGCACGAACCCTCGCGTATAAATACTCCAACATCTCCTCCGTTTTTGTTCCCTAAAAATCCTAAATTTAGCGCCGACAGGCTGCTGAAATTGCTCGCCAGATTTCGCCATCGCCGCCGCCATTATCGAGCTTCGGAGGTTCAAGTCGCCGATGATTAGAAGCCCGGATACCTTGATCTTCTCTCCGTAATTTACGCCTAGTGCTGCCGCTTCGCCCTCACCCGATTCCCTTTGAGCAGCGCACGGGAGCCATTATCCGAGTTCGCCGAAGTTTCGTCGGAGAGGGAGACGATCCGCTGCTCTCCGCCCCTGGTTCGAGGGAGAAATAGACATCGCCTTCGACAGAGGAGTTCCAGACTGCCGCAGCGCCGCACAAGTCGAACCATCCAGGCGTCGTTCCTGGCAACTTCAGGCAATGGCGGTTCGTTCTCGCGACACCCACTGGTAATGACTTCGTGCCATGAAACATGCAGTTTAGATTACAGATTCATCCCTGGCCGTTAGATTTTAATCTAAACGTCCACGATAGTTCAATTAAACTCAACTGGTTCAGCCATAGTCCGATCGATCTGTGCGTTCGGTGCTAGCTCATCCACACAAGAAAATTTGTATATTTCATATCTCTCAATTTAGAGATCGGTTCTCAACGATTCTTCTTGCGCTGAGTTTATAATTAAATTACCTACAACTTTCGTGTAGAGAGTTTTTCCATCCGATAAATTTTTCCGGACAACTTCTCGTACAACATCAAAACTTAACCGTGACATGTTTAATCTTGTAAAAATTATAGAAAAATGTACACATGACCAAATATAGCAAACAATATACCCCTGCATTCATAAAAATGAGAAGAGCACCTTGGTACGTTAGGTTGTATTTTACGGAAGTTGCAGATTTTTTTAAATTTATAACTAGTACTATAGTATTTTCAATGTATTATAAATTTGGTAAACGCTTTTATTTTGCTTCCAACGCCAAATTAAAGATACGGAGATTTTCTATAAATTAGTACATGTTTATAGCATTTATGAAACTATTTTATATAGAAGGATATTGTCCGTGTTAAAATGCCTATTTGAAATTCCTATTGAATAAACAACTTTGTTATAAAGTATTTTCGAATCTAAATTATTCCCAGAGCATGCATGCATTACTTTGTTATGTGAATTCGCTGTTTGTACTCTCTGGATATTTATTGTGATTATTGTATCATCTAGATCGTACGAAGTGTAATACCTGTTGTTACAAGGAGAGTGCGAACGCCAGCAACAAATAAGGCAAGTTGAACTTTTGATCATAACAGATCTATTGTTTTCCTATATGTGCAGTACGATTTTAGTACAAATACATGTGTAGGATTGTTATTGATGGATTGTGTGCTATTGCTATGAAACCCGGCTTAGGATAGCCATATGTTTTTATGATTGGATTCATTTGTAGTCAACCTATGTTTGATTGCTTCGATATGCTTACTTTATAAGTGAGTGGAATATCATGTCATGGGTATGTATTAGTTGAAAGGTTAGTTTTAGTCGACAAAATAACAATTGGATGAATTGGGGCGGATATGAATAGTACTTGAGAAGGTTGTAGGTCGACCGAGCATGGTAAGGGCTTTTAGCCGGACTTACTGACATGTATAGGTCGAGTGGCATGGTAAGAGCGAAAGCCCGACTTACCGACATGTACACTAGTTGATGTGAGGGTGGCATGGTAAGGGCGTTGAGCCTGACTTACTGACATGTACACTAGTTGATTGGAGGGTGGCATGGTAAGGGCGTTGAGCCTGACTTACTGACATGTTCACTGGTGGTGAGTGGCATGGTAAGGGTGTTGAGCCAGACTTACTGACATGTACACTGGTGATGAGTGACATGGTAAGGGTGTAGAGCCTGACTTATCGACATGTGCACTAATGGAGTGGAGATTTGCATGGTAAGGGTATTGAACCTGACTTACTAGCATGTGTAATGGAAGAAAGGAGATTAACATGGTAGGGGGGCTGAGCTTGACCTACTCACATGTGCACTATAGGAGTTCGGAGATTAAAATTGCTGGAATAAAACTAGGACGATACTATGATTGCTTTGTGCAAAATAAAATAAAATTTTGAACCCTCGCCTTGAAAATGTACTTGATAGGTTTGTTATAAGTCTCTAGTGATACTCGCCAATACAATTCCAAATGTATTGACCCTGCGTGGCTGCAACATTTTATGTTGCAGATATTCCGATGAACGAGTGAGGTTCGATGGTTAGGGTTACGAGTCTATACTCGACATGCTCGCCTGTGGCACATGAAGACGAAGGACTCCATGCTGATATTTTTTCGTTGTAAACTCTGATACAATGCTAGCTTCGGGCTATGCAATTTGTAATGTTTACTTTGTAATTACTGGATCATGCGATGTAATAAAGATCTTTGTTTCTTGGTATTACATCTTAAACTGTGTGTGCTAGCGATTGATCCAGGGACTAGCACTATTATGCACAGAGATTCAACCCGTACCGGGTCGGATCGCTACATTTTATTTTGCTTTATTTGCTATCGTTGGTTTGCTATAAGAAAATCCAAAAAGATTTTGCTTTGTTTGCTTGTTTCCTTTTGTTCTTGCTTCCAAATTCGAGAACACCAAAAATATTTGCTGTTCTTCTTGGTTTTGTAAAGTTCTTTATTAGTTCAATGGTCTTCGGTGGCTGGAGCGTGGTTTTCATTCCATATTATTCAAGCTACACAAGTGAAAAGGCAATAATGACGATATTCGACGATCTGATTGTGGTGAGAGGCTGGTATGAACTCTATTTGTTTTCATTTTTGTACATATACTCATCCATGTGAGCATGCTTAGTTGGTTCATGTGAGGTATATGTCATTTAAGAAAGTCTAGTAGTTCATGATCTCTCATGATTAGCTCCAATTTATTAATATGAGTAGCATGTCATAAATATTTGCTTGCATTGCTTTATTCATAGATAGGTATGACATTGTGGTATCCTCCTCTGAATAATTCTCTTGAATCAACTTGGCACATGCTCACGCATGCATATGGCTGAACAAAATGTCAATTAAGCCTCGATGATTTACTTTACCTCAGAGTTCTTGTATCACTTTTATGCCTCCGTTAATTTATTTTTGTCGCAAGCATGATTATGACGATTCATTGCTCTCTTGATTGTCGCTTCCCGATCTATTGCTAGCCTTAACTTGTGCGAGCGGGAACGCTGCTCGTGCTTCCAAACACATGAAAACCAAGTTATTCCAGAGTGTCCACCATAAATACCTATGCATGGCATTTCAAACCATTCCAAGTAAATTCTCATGTGCTACCTTTAAAACCTTCAAAATGCTTCTCAATTTGTGTTAATGTTTCATAGCTCATGAGGAAGTATGTGGTGTTTATCTTTCAATCTTGTCATTTACTCTTGACAGACTTTCATAATGGACTAGTGGCACATCCGCTTATCCAATAATTTTGCAAAAAGAGATGGCAATGGGGTTCCCAGCCCCAATTAATCGACTTTCACTAATAATTCTCTTCACATGTTTTGCCCTGATTTATCAGTAAGCAACTTAAATTGCAAATAGACACTCCTCCATGGTATGTGATTGATGGAAGGCACCCGAGGATTCGGTTAGCCATGGCTTGTGTAAGCAAAGGTTGGGGGAGTGTCATCCATAATGAAACTAAAATACGTGTGTAAACAAAAGAGAAGAGGGATGATTTACCTTGCTGGTAGAGATAACGTCCTTCATGGGAGCCGCTCTTGAAAGTCTGGTTGACGAGGTAGTTAGAGTACCCACTATCATTTGTTGACAATAACAAACACCTCTCAAAATAATTTTACTTCTGTTTTACAAATGAAAAGCTCTAGCACATGTTAATCCCTGCTTTCTCTGCGAAGGGTCAATCTTTTACTTTTACATTGAGTCTCAATCCTTTCTTTGAGCACTTTCTTGAGAGCACAACTGTCATTCTTAGTATAATATGCTTGTCCCAAAATGTGATTAATTGTGGTATAACTTTGATGCTTTAATCTTTGATAACCTCTACTTCAGTCTTCTCATGAACCTCAAAGGTGCCCGAGCATTTATGTTTTGCTGTACAAATACGGGCAAGCGAGATACCACTTTATCATATCATTCTATGAACATTGCAATCCTGCTGATAGACATGATTCATGATGCTCATTATTAGTTTGTTGGTACCTTTTCCATGATTGACATAGCCATTAGATGATTTTATTTGCATGTATCTTATTATGAACTGCTTAAAGACTTGCCATATCATGAGAATATTTACATCATATGAACAAATGTGTTCGTGAAAGTTCTTTTATCGCACTCAGTTGTCAACTGAATTGCTTGAGGACAAGCAATAAGCTAAGCTTGGGGGGAGTTGATACGTCCAAAACGTATCTACTTTCCCGAACACTTTTGCTATTGTTTCGCCTCTAATTTGTGTATTTTGGATGCAACTAACACGGACTAACGCTGTTTTCAGCAGAATTGCTCTGGTGTCTCGTTTTTGTGCAGAAATCCAACTTTCAGGAAAATCCTCGGAAATTATGCGAAAGGTCCTATTTTCCCAGAATATTGACGGAGCCAGAAGGGCAAGCCGGGTGGGGGCCCGAGGGCCCCACACACTAGGCCGGCGCGGCCCAGGAGGGGGGCGCGCCGCCCTATTGTGTGGCCGCCTCGGCTGGCCCCCGACGCCCTCCTTCGGACTACTTAATGCCTTCGACCTAAAAACGCACGGGAGTTAGTCGAAATCGCCAGAAACCATCCAGTACGTGATGACCCACAAGTATAGGGGGTGTATCGTAGTATCTTCGATAAGTAAGAATGTCGATCCCAACGAGGAGCAGAAGGTGTTGACAAGCAGTTTCGATGAAGGATTCAATGTAAATGCTCACAGACAAGTATTCGGGGGTTTTGATGTAACGGATGAATAAAGTACGAGTAAGTAAAGTGCGAGAGTAATAATTGCAGCGAGTGGCCCAATCCTTTTTAGCACAAAGGACAAGCCGGTTTGTTTACTTATAATGACCAAACGTTCTCGAGGACACACGGGATTTTAGTCTAGTGCTTTCGCTACATACGGCTAATTAATCATTATTGTTTTGATAAGTGTTGTGTGGGTGAACCTATGCTAATGTACCGCCCTTCCTAGGACTAATACATACTTGTGATTATACCCCTTGCAAGCATCCGCAACTACAAGAAAGTAATTAAGATAAATCTAACCACAGCCTTAAACTCTGAGATCCTGCTATCCCTCCTGCATCGATATACCAACGGGGGCTCTGTCACTCCGGCAACCCCGCAATTGGCAAACGAGTACAAGATGCATTCCCCTAGGCCCATAAAGGTGAAGTGTCGTGTAGTCGACGTTCACACGACACCACTAGAAGAATAACACCACAACTTAAATATCATAACATTGAATATTACTCAACCATACTTCACTACTAACATTTAGACTTCACTCATGTCCTCAAGAACTAAACGAACTACTCACGAGACATCATATGGAACATGATCAGAGGTGATATGATGATGAATAACAATCTGAACATAAACCTTGGTTCAACGGTTTCACTCAATAGCATCAATAACAAGTAGAAATCAACCCCGGGAGAGTTTCCCCTATCAAACAATCAAGATCAAACCCAAATTGTTACAGCGGTGACGAGGTGCAGCGGTGGAGACGGCGGTGATGATGATGAAGATGATGATGATGGTGATGGAGATGATGTCCAGCTCAATGACGGTGACGATGGCGTCGATTTCCCCCTCCGGGAGGGAATTTCCCCGGCAGATCTCAGCCTGCCGGAGAGCTCTTTTCTCTCTGGTGTTCTCCGCCCCGCAGAGGCGGCTGTGACTCTTCGCGATGTACCCCCCGAGCTTAGGTTTTCGGGACGAAGGCATACGCGAAGAAAAGGAGGCGAGAGGGGGCTGTGGGCCCCCTCCTCACAGGGCGGCGCGGCCAGGGCAGGGCCCGCGCCGGCCTGTGAGGGGGGCCCATGGCGGCCCTCCTCGGCTCCCCCTTCTGGCTCCCTTCGTCATCCGGAAAAATAGGATTTTTCGTATAATTCCCGTCAATTGTTGATCTTTCGAAATATTGCATTCTCACGGTGCTTTTTCCAGCAGAATCCTGGCTCCGGTGCGCGATCCTCCAATAATCATGAAACATGCAAAATAGATGAAATAACATAAGTATCATCTCCAAATATGAAATATATCAATGAATAACAGCAAATTATGATATAAAATAGTGATGCAAATTGGACGTATCAACTCCCCCAAGCTTAGACTTCGCTTGTCCCCAAGCGAAACTGAACTCGGTAAACAGGACCACATGTTTATGGAGTGAAGAGTCGATAAATCAAATACGGACAAGAAGCATCATATTCATTCACACAAGACATTCTAGTAAAAAACTTCCTCATATAACTCAACTTGAAACAAGTATAAGGTAATCACAAATAAAGGTGCATAAGAAATCATAGTTGGTGATGGCAAACTTTGTTCTTGGTCAGAGAACAGTTAACAGATTATACTTATCTATTGAGCAGCGCTCTCATGTTAAAGTTTATATGGCTCATCTCGCATACTCAATCATAATGATCATTGATAACTTTCAAAGCTATATTCATTCAGATAAAAACTTGTACTAAACAAGGAAGAATAAAAGACATGATGAAATAAATCAGAATATAATGGTTTGATCACAACAACTCAAATGCTTGCTTGAGATGGAGGGAAATAGGTTTACTGACTCAACATAAAGTAAAAGACAGGCCCTTCGCAGAGGGAAGCAGGGATTAAATCATGTGCTAGAGCTTTTTCAGTTTTGAAATCATATAAAGAGAATAAAAGTAATATTTTGAGAGGTGTGTTTGTTGTTGTCAACGACTGGTAGCGGGTACTCTAACTCCCTTGCCAAACAGACCTCCAATGAGCGGCTCCCATGAAGGACGTTATCTCTACCAGCAAGGTAGATCATCCCCCTTCTCTTTTGTTTACACATGTACTTTAGTTTATTTAAGGATGACACTCCCCCCAACCTTTGCTTACAAAAGCCATGGCTAACCGAATCCTCGGGTGCCTTCCAACAATCTCATACCATGGAGGAGTGTCTATTGCAAAATTAAGTTGCTTACTGATGAATCAGAGCAAAACATGTGAAGAGAATTATTAATGAGAGTTGATTAATTGGGGCTGGGAACCCCGTTGCCAACTCTTTTTGCAAAATTATAGGATAAGTGGATGAAGCCACTAGTCCATTAGTGGAGGCTGCCTAACAAGACTGAAAGATAAAACACCACATACTTCCTCATGAGCTATAAAACATTGACACAAATAAGAAGTAATAAATTTTGAATTGTTTAAAGGTAGCACATGAATTATTTACTTGGAATGGCAGGAAATACCATGTAGTAGGTAGATATGGTGGACACAAATGGCATAGGTTTGGGTTGAGGTTTGGATGCACGAGAAGCATTCCCTCTCGGTACGGGTCTTTGGCTAGCAAGGTTAATTAGCAAGCATAAGAGTTGAGGGAAACAAGCAAATATACATGTGATAGACATAATCATGTATCTTTCTTGTAAGCACAAACAATTTTAACTTCAGAATAATAAGCTATGAGCTAACAAGAAAGGAAGACAATGAAACAACTATATGTATTTCTCTTTTCTACTTAAACCTCAAGGTGTTGTTGCTATTGACCAATGCTAAGTTTGCCAAAACCAAATAGATTTACTCAATGCTCCCAAAGTGGTACCAATACTAAAAACAAGATCAATCATATAATAGAAATTGCAAACTAAAATAAGGTGTGCAATATGTAAATGATAAGACTTCTCATTAATATTTCATAACGATAACTCACACCAAGGGATACATAGACAACCAACTAAAGGAGAGATACTTCCACTACTGCAACCCATCTTATATGATAACTTCCCTACTCATGATATGACACTACTTGATAGTAAAAAGTAAAAAGATAGTGATGATGTGATACCGCGGCACTCCCCCAAGCTTGGAACAAAGCAAGGGGATGCCAATACCGATGATGAATTACTCCTTTGGCGATGGTGGTGATGAATCCCCAACAAGCTTCTCCACAAGCTCCTGAAGCTCATCAATCTTGTACATGAGGTTGCGGATCATCTCTGAATTGTGCTCGACGCGATTAAGAAGTATGTCCGACGGCGAGTCCCAATTCTTGGAGTTATTTCCCCACCCTTCAGCTTCAGGCTTCGTCCTTCCTGCAGTGTTAGAACGATCTATATCCCAATTGCTAGGCAATGCTGCCTTGGGAGTCCTTTCAATTTGATTATTGTAGATTAGATTGCGGAAGGGATGGCAAGTGCCCGAAGAAAATGTCTTTGGCGCTAGGTAATGACGTGGAACTCCTCCTCCGGTGCTAATCCGTGCACTCTTCTTGGCGTTGAACGGGTTTGACACCACTCCGATGCTTGCAATGGTGGTGCGCGGGCGTACTCGCGGAACTTCTTCGACTTCCTCTTCATCGTCCTTGACTTCTTCCTTCAACTCGGGGTCTTGGATACCTTCCTCCGAAGGCTCCTTGTCCTTGTTGTTGGAGACCATGGTGCTCCTAGATTGAAAATAGATCCTGGCAGAAACAGCTTGAAACAAAACACGTCGAGAAAACGATATACGGACCTCCAGGGGTCCGGGGGATTATATAGCAATTTTTTTTACAACAAACGGAAAGTAACAGGTCGAACCAGAGTCGGAAAGAGGCGACGAGGCGGCCAGCTCACAGGGCGGCGCGGCCAAGCTAGGGCCCGCGCCGGCCTGTGGGGGCACGCCCTCGTGCGTCTCCTCCACTCCGTTTCGATCTCGTAATTTTTCATATTTTCCAAAAACAGCAAAAACATTGTTCGGAAAGTAAATCGCGAACTTTTTATTACATGTATTGTTACCTATTCAAAGTCGAGTTATGACGGACTGTCAATTTGACCTTTGATGAAAGCCTCCGGTGTTTCCACTTGAATAACATCAACATCTACATTATAAGAATCACCTGAGATATAATGCTTGAGTCTTTGTCCATTCACCACTTGCGTGGCATTGCCTTGGAGAGAACTAATTTTAATTGCTCCTGATCGATACACCTCCTCAACAACATATGGTCCTTCCCATTTCGAGAGTAATTTCCCGCAAAGAATCGAGACGAGACCGATACAATAGGACTTTATCCCCAATATTAAACTCTCTTTTGATAATCCTTCTATCATGCCATTTCTTAACTTTCTCTTTAAAGAGTTTAGCATTTTCATAAGCTTCACTTCTCCATTCATCTAGAGAACTTAATTGCAACAACCTCTTATTACCGGCTAGTTTAGGATCTTTATTTAGTTCTCTAACAGCCCAATAAGCTTTGTGCTCTAGTTCCAAAGGTAAATGGTAAGCTTTTCCATAAACCATTTTATAAGGTGACATTCCCATGGGGTTTTTATAAGAAGTTCTATAAGCCCATAGTGCTTCCTTCAATTTACTAGCCCAATTCTTTCTAGTTTTATTAACAGTCTTTTGCAAGATAGATTTAATTTCTCTATTTGATAGTTCTACTTGCCCACTAGTTTGAGGATGATAAGCGGAAGCAATTCTATGATTAATACCATATTTAGCAAGAGTTTTTCTAAAACCACCATGAATAAAATGAGAACCTCCATCTGTCATAATATATCTAGGCACTCCATATCTAGGAAAAATAATATCTAAAAGCATTCTTAAAGAGGTCTCACCATCAGCACTTTTTGTAGGTATGGCTTCCACCCATTTAGTAACATAATCAACGAGCAACAAGTATATGAGTGTTACCTTCGAAGAGGGAAAAGGTCCCATGAAGTCAAATCCCCAACAATCAAACGGTTCAATAACAAGAGTATAATTCATAGGCATTTCATTGCGTCCGGAGATATTACCAACCCTTTGACATTCATCACAAGATAAAATAAACTTCCTTGCATCTTTGAAGAGAGTTGGCCAATAAAAACCTGATTGTAGAACCTTTTGCGCGGTTCTATCTCCGGCGTGATGTCCTCCATAAGCACTACCATGACATTTACTAAATATCTCTTGTTGTTCATATTCGGGAACACACCTTCGCAGAATACCATCCACTCCTTCTTTATATAAGTGTGGGTCATCCCAAAAATAATGCCTTAAGTCATAAAATAATTTCCTCCTTTGCTGAGCTGAAAAGGTTGGAGGCAAGTACTTGGAAACAATAAAGTTAGCATAATCAGCATACCAAGGACTGTCTCGCGAGCTCACCTTTATTACAGCCAATTGTTTATTTGGAAAACTATCGTTAACAGGAACAGGATCATAAGAAATATTTTCCAATCTAGACAAATTATCAGTAACAGGATTATCAGCACCTTTCCTATCTACAATATGTAAATCAAATTCTTGCAAAAGAAGTACCCATCTAATAAGCCTCGGCTTAGCATCTTTCTTTGTCATAAGGTATCTAATTGCAGCATGATCAGTATGAATTGTAACTTTTGAATCAACAATATAAGATCTAAATTTATCACAAGCAAAGACTACAGCTAACAATTCTTTTTCGGTAGTAGCATAATTTCTTTGAGCAGCATCAAGAGTTTTACTAGCATAATGAATAACATTTAATTTTTTATCTACTCGCTGTCCAAGAACAGCGCCTACGGAAAAATCACTAGCATCACACATAATTTCAAATGGTAAATTCCAATCAGGAGGTTCAACTATAGGAGCAGTTGTTAAGGCTCTCTTTATAGTTTCAAAAGCTTCCTTACAATCATCATCAAAAACAAAAGGTACATCTTTTTGAAGAAGATTAGTAAGAGGCTTCGAAATCTTGGAGAAATCTTTAATAAATCTCCTATAAAACCCAGCATGACCAAGAACACTACGAATACCTTTAACATCCCTCGGATAGGGCATCTTCTCAATAGCTTCAACTTTAGCTCTATCAACTTCAATACCTCTCTCAGAAATTTTATGTCCCAATACAATTCCTTCATTAACCATAAAGTGGCATTTCTCCCAATTAAGAACAAGGTTAGTTTCTTCACATCTCTCCAAAACTTTATCAAGGTTTCGCAGCTAATTATCAAAAGAATTTCCATAGACGGATGATGACCCACAAGTATAGGGGGTGTATCGTAGTATCTTCGATAAGTAAGAATCTCGATCCCAACGAGGAGCAGAAGGTGTTGACAAGCAGTTTCGATGAAGGATTTACTGTAAATGCTCACAGACAAGTATTCAGGGGTTTTTGAAGTAACAGATGAATAAAGTACGCGTAAGTAAAATGCGAGAGAAATAATTGCAGCGAGTGGCCCAATCCTTTTTAGCACAAAGGACAAGCCGGTTTGTTTACTTATAATGACAAAACGTTCTCGAGGGCACACGGGATTTTAGTCTAGTGC